>NC_089586.1:120654827-120988736 GCF_019320115.1 Miscanthus floridulus | reverse complement strand
TGCATGATATGACCGTATTGCTCTCAGGGTTTCAATTGACGTGGGATGAGGCTGCTGGCCGCTCGCCTGGCCTGGCTGGCTGGCCGGCCGCGCATGGGTTGTGTCAGTGAAGTGAACTCGAGAAGAAAGCCCATCCACACGATCGAGCAAATGGCTCCTGCTTCCTCCCTGCCATGGCCTCTACTGCTCCTGTTCATCGTCTTGGTCTCGTGGTGCGGTCAGTGCTTCCGCCGGCGTTGACCCGACCCTAGGCTTCATCGCTGTCAACCTCACCGAGGACCGGTTCAAGCTGCACCACCCGTACAACCTGCCGCTGGAGCAGCGGTACGAGTTCCGCGACGGCGTGCGGCGGATGTGGGTGTACTGCACCGACAAGCCCTTGAGCCCCGGCAGCCCCACCAAGCCATGCTCCGAGATCCTCTTAAACGTATATACTAATTAAATTAAGCCACCAGCATCACTAATCTTCACGATCAACGCTAATCATGTTGCTAATCCTGTCCTATGATTACCAGTAGTGAGCTGTCGTCGTTGCTAATTGTTTCAATTTCTTTTTGGTTTGTCGTTGCTACGTGCAGGTGAGGTACACGACGGGGGTGTGGCAGTTCGAGGGCTACGGGTACGTGCCGGCGGGGACCTCCGGCGTGTCGGTGATGCAGGTGTTCGGCGCATCAGGGCGGAACACGACGCTGATGCTGCACGTGTACGGCGGTCAGCTCATGTACTACCACGACGAGGCACGCGTTGTTGACGCTTGCATCTACGACCGCTGGTTCCGGCTCAACGTGCTGCACGACGTCGGCGCAGGGGCGCTCACCGTGTTCGTCGACGGCGAGGAGCGGCTCGCCGTCGCGGGACATGGCGGGTACCGCCACTACTTCAAGTTCGGGGTGTACACGCAAATGGACCCCTCGCACTACATGGAGTCCCGGTGGAGGGACGTCAAGGTCTACACCAAACTCGGTTGAGGTTCAGGCTAAAGAACAGAGATCAAATCAGTGAACCTGAATAAAAGATTTGGATTGGTCGTAGACATTAGTTGTTTATTTATCGATAGATTTCTGATGTGATTTCGTCTGAACTGAATTCATCTAGCTGCAATGACCCAGGCGCGGCTGGCCAGCCAGCCCAAACCGTGGCCAGCTAGGCAGGCCAGGCGAGCCGCCAGCAGCCCTATCCCACGTCAATGGAAGCCCCGAGGGCAATACGGTCACATCATGGCAAAATACATATATTTTAGTTGAGAAAAGTGATTAAAAAGACCAAATGTCATATATAACAAAGTGCTAACGTTTCAAGGGTCGTTTTAGCGAAGTTGATGTTTGGAGTCCTATAATAACGAAGCGCATTGTTTCGCGTCCTATAATTACAATTTTCTCCGCTGCACACACACACACAACCCCGCCCCCCCCCCCCCCCCCCCCCCCCCCCCCCCCCCCCCCCACCAGCTGTAAATTACAGCTAAATACCCTTCTAAATATTGCATCGGGTGCCAATTCTGTGCTATGTACATCAGTATACGCGTAGCTAGATTGAAGATGTGGCTAAAAACATTCCCGTAGCAGTGAGTCAGAGGCTTCAGAACATTATAGCATCTCTCTCTGCTGGTGTTATTTATTTTACAACAAGTATTTGTCGCCTTCTAATCTGAAGATGTAACGTACTAGGAGAGTAGGAGTATGTGTTTTGTAGTTTCTGCTTATGTGATCATTATATCGGTGCGATGTGTGCGTGTAAATTGTCGCTATAACGTGATCTGTCTGAAACGCCACCGCACCAGAGTTTTTGTCTTACGCCACCGCACCAGAGTATTGACCGCTGACAGTATTTTTCTCTCATAACAAATCAGCCAATGATATTTTCAGTTATAGCTTATTAGTCAAACGAACAGATCAGATGTTTGCTATCCCAGTCCCCCATGGCTTATACGTGATTTTCTTTCTTGCGTGGCTCATAAAGTTACCCCAATCAAAGCCACGAGATATTGATATAAAACCACAAGCTATCAGGCCAGTCCTAGAAGATATTTCAAGACACTGCTTTCAAGACTTTCATACAACAGCAACATATCCTTTTAGTCCCAAACAAGTTAGGATAGCTTAGAGTTAAAACCTACCAAGAGTCCTAAGTCACAGTTCAGCCACTTCGATAGCTGCTTTCCAAGTACGTTCAAAATAATATAGATCATTATGAAACTCATTTAATCCCTTAACACTTTTATCGTATTTCTCTCATTATTAATATTATATCACATCAGCTTATTAAGAGTTTGTTCGGATCCATTAGTACTAAAAATAGCTACCTAATAGCTGCTATTTTTTTAGCTAGCTAAGAGCATCTCTAAGAGCCTTTCTGAAATATACTTTCTAAATCATCGTTTGTAGATTCATCTGAGTAAAAATCATTTTTTATATTTTTGTATTTTTCAATATTTTTCTATATCTCGTGCACCGTCTAGAGAGCCATCCTCTCACTTCATCTTTGACTAGCGAGAACTCCGGAATAGAGGATATCCATATTTAGATATCCAATTGAAGAGACTGTTGAAGTTTTTTTTTCCAAAATCTTTATTCTGTAAATTAAGAAATTAGGAAAGATATAAAGATTAGATAGTGAGTTGAAGGTACATGTAGCAATCTCTAATAGCTGCTATTTTTGAGCTAGCTAATTTTTGTTAGGAGACGTTTGGATCCACGTGCTAATACCTGCTAATAGGTGGTTAGATAGTGAGTTGAAGGTACATGGCCCCGTTCGGCTGGCTGAAAACACTGTTCTGGCTGAAATGTTGTGAGAGAAAAATACTGTTCCGGCTTAAAAAAGAAGCCGATCAAGCCGAACGGGGCCTAAACTATTAGCATCTATTAGCAAATAAAAAACTGCTAATGAAACTAATAGTTACCAGCCCTCCAACTAATAATTAGCAAGTTTGTATTGATCTATTAGTACTAATTTTAGCTGCTAATTTTTAATGTTAACGGATCAAACTCTTAATATTCCTAAAACTCTTGTGAAACTCCGTTGAGACTGGCCTCATCTCCTCAAGAAATCCGGCGTATGATGCTGTCATTCACGTATGCCGACTCGAGGAGGCAGCAGCCGCACAACAGTGGAGAACTTTGCATGCTATTGTGGAGGGGTAATTCGATCAGCTGCTGAAATCACCAGATGGAAATGAAGCAGTTGACCGAATTACCACTCCACAATAGCATGCCAAGTTCTCCACTTTCGCGCCAAGTATGTCCACACCTCTTACTACTATCAACACGTCCTCCAGATGATTCTACCATTGATAATGACCACATACCAGTTGGCCTTGCTTATTCCGCACAACAGCCCCAGTTGCTCCATTGCCCCTTGCCCCATAAAAACTATGATCTTCCATGGATCATGGATGGTTTACTTTAGTAGCCCGGATAGGTTTATGATATATTTGCATCAGGACTTCTAGCATCTTTTTTTTTAGTGACTTCTAGCATCTTTGTGACATATTTGGTTGCCGCATATACGGACTAGGCAGTTTTGCAGTGTTGTCTAGCATTTCTGCCCGTCCATAACGATCAGCAACCACAAGCAAGGAGTGCTATCTCCCTCCGAACACAATCCACCTGTTAGCAAATCTTTCGCCCAGGTCAGAGGGTGTAAACGAGGATCCTTTTGGACAGTCATTTCTTTGATGCCGTCCCAAAACCACAAGTGCATATGTGCACTCAAACATCGTGTGAAAATATCGTCTCCGGAGAATGGCCGCAGTCTGCACAATGGCTCTCCTGCGCAAATATCCCTAGCTTCTTCCACCGTAGGCCCCCGCTCTCTGAGCTACTGGCGTAGCCATTTCATAGAAAACTTTACAAACTTATAAAACAACGATTAATTAAAGCACGTACCAGTTTAGAACATAAAAATTACATCATAATAGATCTATATTCAAAGAGCCCGTCAGGTGAGGGATATTGATTCTTTAGCAAATAAAATATATTTTAAGGGGGATTAAGAGTTAAAATTGTTGATTTCTCTGATCAAAATATATTTATGATGGACACAGTAGTCAATCTACTGTAGCTATGTTCGCTTCTTTTATAATCCGTCTTTTTCAGTTTGTTTTTTCAGTCGGAACAATATTTTTCTCTCACAACAAATTAGCTGATGTTTCGGCTTATTTTTTCAGCGAAGCGAACGAAACGGTACTAACTGTCTATGTCTTATCTGTTTATCCAACCATGTCATACAGTGAACTGTAAGTACGTGACATGTCTTTGATATGAGTGCATGGGAATTTCGTATTTATCTTGTGTGCTCACTTTTTTCTTCAGAAGTTATAAATTTGCGATGGGATCTAAATTTAGGGGCCAGAGTTTACGATGGGCACATAAGACCATGATGGACTAGAACTAGTTCTTAGCCATGCCTAGAAAAAACAGCCAGCTAAAAATTAGCTAACTCCTCATTTTGGGTGCATATGAGTAATTGTTAGTCCATACATGTTTGGATCCTGAACTAGTTGGTTATATGGACTAGAACTAATTGTTAGCCTTTAATAGTAGAGTTCTATGACTACTGAACTAACAATTAGTTGTAGATTTGGCTAAACTTTAGCCCACTCATGTAGCATTTTAATGGTTATTTTATTTTATCCTTCTTCACAGTTCATTTATATGTTTAAACGTCATATATTGCTTCTAGAAGGGAAGTATAAAAGCTAACACGCCAAATTCATCTCTCCACAATGGCTAGGGGCCTAAATTGGAGTTGTATATTACATTAACGGTAGTGCTAGCGCCCGGACGTCCGGATGGACGCCCGCGCGCTGCACTCCATTTTGCGTTCCACGCGGGGCCCGTGTCGCTCGAGCGACAAGAGGGGAAGGGTGCGCGACGCCTTTGATTTGGAAGGACCCGGCCGCGGCGTCATATATGGATGCCCTACCGGCGCTAGGAGAGACGATGTAGCAGAAGGTGGGGAGAGAGATGCAACACCGGATCTACTTTTGAAACATCCAAATACAACGGTTGTAACATACATGTGAAGACAATAAAAACACTTGAAACATGCTTCTGAAACACTTGAAGAAAAACACCTGAAAACACTTGAAGACCATTGCAACCATATGCAACATCCAAACAAAACACATGCAATGTATGTATCAAACATATGCAACATCTAGATAAACACACGTACAACATGCGTCCGGAAAATACAGACGAAACATACCTCTGAAACATCTGAAACACTCAAAATATACGCTTGCAACATGCCACTAGAACAATTGCAACATATCCAACATGTGCGACATCCCTCGATCTACTTTTATAACATCCATATAAAATGATTGCAACATACATCTGAAATACTTAAAACATATATATGCAACATAGGGGTGGGAAAGGCTGGGCCACTCGATTCTGGCCATCGAGGTGAGAGAGGGCACCACCGGGGATGGGGAGGGCGTCGCATCGGGGTGCGGGAGAGCAGCCCACTCCCTTCAACACCATCGTGGCACCTTTATGGATCTCGCTCGTGCTCCATGGATCTCGCCGGGGTGGGGAGAGGGCCACCGAATTCGTGGGCGTTGGGCGCTCCCAGTGGGTGAGGACGGCGGGGTAGGGGAAGGAGCCATCGGGTGGGAGAGGATGACTTGGGGGGAGAGGAGGACGCCGGGGTAGGGGAGCACGCATGCCGAGGTGGGGGAGTGTGTTACCGCTGGCCAGGGAAGCAGCCATGGCCGCATCGTCGGGTTGGGGTAGGGGCGCGAGCGCGAAAGGGATAAGAATGGGGATGGGCATGAGCGCGTGTGGGAGAGAGCGGTGGGAGGCATCCGTCTGTCCGGATGTCTTAATGAAAGTGCAATCAAGCCCTAATTTTGGGTTTTGGTGATAATAATCACGCAATTAGAGAACTAATGAGATTTATCGAGATGACAAGCAGGGAATTTATATTCGAGGATGCTACACAAAACGAAGGAGCCCCCAATTACAAATGTTGATGGCTTCAAACTCAAAGGAGGTTTAAATTCTTTAATATTTTGAATTTGAGTATAGGAAAAGTCATACTATAAAGGGGGACACAATGCTTAAGCTAACATGTGCCACCAAGTGCTCAAACATACACATACATCCTTAGATTCATAGCCAAGATAGCCTACACTTCACTCTTACCCTTGCTATCTTGCCTGGTGTGGCACTACCGTGACTTGAGTGACCGTTGGGGCTGAGGGGGTATTTATACCCATCCTCTTCCTCCCCAATGGTTATCTTCTTCCTTCTGCTCATTCCAGCTCATCCAAAACAGAAAATGAGCTCTATCTCTCTCCCTCCATTAGTGACCTTGAGCACTCAAGCAAATCCATTGATTTCCCAATCAATTCTTGAGAGAAAAGAGTCCAAAAATCGATCAGAGAGCAGCTCCATTGATTCCTGAACTCAAAAGAGCACTTGATTCATGTTTTGGCCGACGATTGTGTTTGTTACTCTTGGAGCTTGGCTCCTAGTCGGCTAGAACGTCGCCCATGGAGCTTGCCAACTTGTGTGGTAGCCCCAGGAGGTTTGTAACCATCTCTTGAAGCTAGTAAACTTACCCCTCATCTCAAGATTTAAGTCTTTTGACTTGAGAATGAGGAAGGGTTGGAAAGCCCTAAGCCTTAGTGGCTAACCTCAACAACGTGGACGTAGACAAGCCTTGGTGGCGAGCCGAACCACTGGATAAATCATTGTATCTCTTGTGCTTGATTTACATTACTTGCATGTCATATTGTTATTGAGGTGATTTCTAGGGTTTCTAGTTGATCTACTTGTGTGTGGTGTTCCTTCTACTTCTAGCTCTCGATCTATGACTATCATACCTGCAGTAAGCTAAGAAATTTCTTCGATCTAAGATTCTGTTCACTGATTTTGAACTGTGATTCAAAGTTATCTACAGGTGCGGCAGTGCCTTTGTTCTAGCCCGATAGTGCCGCAGTCTGGTAGTGTTGCCCGTCAAAGCGGCAGTGCCGTAGGGTGAAATTGATAAAAGTTTTAGTGTTTGTTTTGACAAGCCTATTCACCCCCTCTAGGCCAACTAGAGATCATACAAGTGGTATCAAAGCAAGGTTACCTCATATACGCTTCACCGCGTGAGGTATAGAGCCCGGAGGAGGAGTTAGTGGTGTGAAGCCGGTGGATGTCGACACGGACAACAGCGAGCTGAGCGCGTCAACAACAAGCAACACCACACTACCACATCTTGAGGCTATCGATGCCAAAAGAGCTCTCAATGATAATGAGAGAAGAAGAAGGAAGGAGGCAAGAAAGCTAAAAAGAGAAGCAAGAGAGAAGAAGGAGGAGCAGCGGTTAGAGGAGAAGAAGCAAAGGAAAGAAGAAAGAAGGCTCAAGAGAGAAGCAAGAAGAAAAAGAAGAGAAGCTAGGAAGAAGAAGGAATAAGAAGAGAAGGCAACAAGTGCATCATCAAGCATATCAAGTAGTTCCAAAGATGGAGATGATGATGTGTCATACCAAGTGTCGAAGGGGAACAAGAAGGAGAAGAAAGGAAAGGACCAACAACAACAAATATGCCACCGTATCCTTTAACTACTCTTCTATTCCTATGACTAACCATGATCAGAGGTCTTTCATCAATGTGCCCGTAGGCAAGTTACCTCATTTCAATGGGACTAACTTTGCCAAGTGGAAGCACTTGATGAGAGCCTATCTTATAGGTCTTCACCCCGGCATTTGGGAGATTGTTTGCAATGGATTTGAGTCTCCGATTGATTCCAAGAACCCAACACTAGAAGAGATGAGAATCATTCACCTCAATGGTCAAGCCACAAGTGTGTTGCTTAGTGCCTTGGATGGTGATGAGTACAATAGAGTAATTGGAGTTGATGTTGCCAAGCAAATATGGGACACTTTGCACCTAGCACATGAAGGGGTTGATAAAATGAGAAAGGCAAGGATTGACTTGTTGATGTCAAAGCTCAATCAGTTTGTAATCTTGGATGGAGAGGGGCCACAAGAGATGTTTGATAGGTTGATGACAATGGTGGGCAAGATTAGAAGATATGGTTGTGATGAGCTAGATGATCATAAAGTTGTCAAGATTATGTTGGAAGCCTATTCACCTAGAAATGAGACCTTAGTCACTCTAATTAGAGACAAGAAGTTTGAGTACTTCACACCAAATGATGTACTTGGGAGGATCTTGACCTTTGACATGCAAAGAGAAGAAGCAAATGAGAGGAATAAACTTGGAGAATTGCAAGCAAAGCTAGAGGGCATCAAGATCAAAGATGTAGCTCTCAAGGCCAACAAATCAAGCAAGCAAGACTCTACATGTAAGTCCAAGATCAACCAACAAGCTTCAACTAGCAAGCCTAAAGCAAGCAAGCAAGTTCTAGAAAGAGTAGAGACCACATTATCTTAAAGTGAAGGTGAAAATGATGATGATCAATATGAGAAGAGATTTCACAAGGGGCAATGAAGTGATCGGTGCTACCACAAGAAAAAGAGGACATACTACAATTGTGGTAGCACCGATCACTTCATTGCCAAGTGTCCATATGAGATCAAGGATAACAAATACAAGAAAGAGGACAAGGCCAATCGGAGAAAGAGCAAGAAGAACATGGGAGAGGCTCACATTGAGTATGAATGGGACTCAACTAAAGAGAGCACAAGTGAAGAGGATGAGAAGATTACAACTATTGCTATTTACAAGTCATCCCCTACACCAAGGCTCTTCAACAATATATCTGATGATGACTACTACTCCCCTCATATTTGTCTCATGGCAAAGAATGAGAAGGTAAAATCCAAATCAAAGGCTAAATCTCCTCTACCTCCTAGTGATATCTCTAGTAGTAATATTAGCGATAGCTCTAGTGATGATGAATCTAGTGATGAAGAAATAAATATGATAACTAAAAATTTGGATGGAAAGATCAAATTATTCATCACTAAGCTAATGGAGGATCTAGAGAGTGTCCAAGCCGAGCTAGAATCTAGAGAAGAGACTATTATCCAACAAGAGGATCTCTATATTGCTAACAAAGAAGCTCTTGCATTAGAGAGAAGTGAGGTGGAATCCTTACGCAAGGCCATGGCCAAAGAGCAAGAGGACCATGCTATCACAAAGAAAGCGAATAAAGCTCTCAAGAAATTATGACATGGATGAAAAGCACAAAGACCTTGAGATGCAATATGGCATTCTTTGGGATAGCAACTCACATCTCCCTAAGGCAAAGGAAATCTCTACTCCCTCCACTAGTCAAGGTTGTGAAAAATGTTTTAATCTTGATCTGAATGCCTATTCCATTAACCTTGCAAACATGGAGGCTATGAGAAAGGAGATTGCTAGGCTCAATGAAATTATTGGAAAAGGATGGATGGGTGAGACCCAATCTAATGACAAGAAGAATGATGAATCAAAAGGGCCACAATTCAAGCAAGGAAGGCATTCCTCAATTAAGCATGGGCTTAGACACACAAAAGGAGCCAAGACAAATGGAAGAAGGATAGTGAATGGCTATGAGTGTGTGTAGTCTGAGAGAAAGGGCAAAATTGGTACATATCAGCCTGCATAGACCACGGCAGTGCAACGTCCCTGAGCGACAGTGCCACGGTGAAGGGCGGTAGTGCCGCGCCCCGCAAAAATGGGAAGGATACCAATTCTGTTCCTAATCAAACTAAGCCTAAGAAGAAGGTGTACCGATGGAAATAGGTTTTTTAGAAGCCTAAGGAATCATTGTGGGCCACCAAGAACAAGTATGCCTATCAACCAAAGACTTATGCACCTCGACAAAGCTTGACATCATGCTTTGTTTTGAAGAACAACAACAGTGGGAAAGTGGTTGCAAAATATATTGGAAAGGAAACTAACATATATAGCAATACTTCTATTTGGGTTCCTAAGATCATTGTGACTAACATGCAATGCCCCAAGTCAAATTGGGGACCTAAATCTAGCAACTAAACTTGTTTTGTAGGCATACTCCTCTGGTGCATCAAGTTGGGTGCTTGATAGTGGATGTACAAATCATATGACCGGAGAAAGGAGTATGTTTTCGTCATATTCACCGATGACGCACTCAAATGAAAATATTGTCTTTGGAGACAATTCAAAGGGGGATGTAATTGGTCTCGACAAAGTTGCTATACCTCTTAAGCATTCAATTACAAATGTATTACATGTTGATTCATTGAGTTACAATTTATTATCCGTTTCTCAATTGTGTGAGATGGGCTATAATTGTCTCTTTACGGATAAGGGCGTGGAAGTCTTTAGAAGGGAGGATTCCTCTATTGTCTTTATGGGTCAATTAAAGAATAAGCTTTACTTAGTTGATTTCAACAAAAGTAAAGCTAAGCTTGAGACTTGTTTAGTAGCAAAATCTAGCATGGGTTGGCTTTGGTATCGCCGACTAGCCCATATTGGGATGAAGAACTTGGCCAAACTTCTAAAAGATGAACACATCCTTGGACTAACAAATGTTTACTTTGAGAAAGATAGAATTTGTAGCGCTTGTCAAGCCGAAAAGCAAGTTGGCGTACCTCACCCACCAAAGAGCATCATGACCACCAAGCAACCATTGGAGCTAATACATATGGAACTCTTTGGACCGGTCACCTACCTAAGTATCGGGGGTAACAAATATGGTCTTGTTATTGTTGATGACTATTCCCATTTCACTTGGGTACTTTTCTTGCATGACAAGTGCCAAGTTTAAGAGAAGGTGAAGATATTTGTTAGAAGAGCTCAAAAGGAGTTCGGTCTTCCTATCAAGAAAGTGAGGAGTGACAATGGGACCGAATTCAAGAATACTCTAGTTGAGGAGTTTCTTGATGAAGAGGGCATCAAGCGTGAGTTTTCAACTCCATACACCCCTCAACAAAATAGTGTAGTAGAGAGGAAGAACCGTACACTCATTGATATGGCAAGAACAATGCTAGATGAGTACAAGACGTCAGACATGTTTTGGTGTGACGCCATCAACACCGCTTGCCATGCCATCAATCGCCTCTACCTACACAAGAAGTTGAAGAAAACTTCATATGAGCTTCTAACCGGTAACAAGTCTAAGGTGTCTTACTTTAGAGTGTTTGAGTGCAAGTGTTTCATACTTAACAAGAAACCCAAAACCTCTAAGTTTGTACCTAAAGTTGATGAAGGTTTTCTTCTTGGATATGGATCAAATGAATATGCCTATCGTGTCTTCAACAAAACCTCTAAGAGAGTTGAGATTGCGGTAGATGTGATATTTGATGAATCTAATGGCTCTCAAGTGGAGCAAGTTGATTCAAGTGTTGTAGGAAAGGAGGATCCACTATATAAAGCAATCAAGCAATTGGCTATTGGTGATATTGGACCACAAGAAGATGAAGTCACTGAAGTGGTGGTTCCTCACGTTGCTGCTGCACCTATTTTTGCTGACGTACCTAATGCTACACTGCAACAAACACCTGTTGCAACTCCTGCATGCGGTAGTGCCGCACTTGAGGGTGGCAGTGCCGCACCTACATAGTCAGCAGCAGCTGATTCGACTCTAGCTCATGGACAAAACCTACAACCCATATTTGAGCAAGATGATGATGAAGATCCAGAAGATGAACAAGAGGCCATTGAGCATCCAAGGCTAAGGCAAACAATACAATGGGATCATCTCATAGATAATATCCTTGGGAGTCTTCGAAAGGGGGTAATAACTTGTTCACATTTAGCAAACTTTTGTCAATAGTACTCGTTTGTTTCCTCTTTGGAGCCTTTTAAGGTATAATAAGCACTTGGAGACCCGGATTGGGTGATAGCCATGCAAGAAGAGCTCAATAACTTCGAAAGAAACCAAGTGTAGATTTGGTGGAACGACCCAATACCGATGTCATTGACACCAAGTGGGTCTTCTATAACAAGCAAGATGAGAATGGAGTGGTGACAAGAAACAAGGCAAGGTTGGTTGCTCAAGGTTTCACTCAAGTAGAGGGCTTGGACTTTGAAGAAACATATGCACCGGTGGCAAGACTTGAAGCAATTCGAATGATTCTAGCCTATGTCGCTCATCACGACTTCAAGCAGTATCAAATGGATGTGAAGAGTGCATTTCTCAATAGCCCTATTCAAGAACTTGTCTATGTTGAGCAACCACCGGGCTTTGAAGATCACAAGTTTTCCAACCATGTCTACAAACTCCAAAAGGCGCTCTATGGGCTTAAGCAAGCACCAAGAGCATGGTATGAATGCCTTAAGGAATTTTTGTTTAAACAAGGCTTTAAAATAGGCAAAGCTGATCCTACCCTTTTCACTCACAAAGTTGGCAAAGATATATTTGTGTGCTAAATATATGCCGATGATATAATATTTGATAGTACTAATCATTCTTTTTGTGAGGAATTTAGTAGGATCATGACCAAGAGATATGAGATGTCCATGATGGATGAATTGAAGTTCTTCCTTAGATTTCAAATCAAGCAAGTGAAGGATGGAACTTTTATTAGCCAAACGAAGTACACCCATGATATTCTCAAGAAGTTTGACATGGTGAATGCCAAGCCTATCAAAACTTCCATGCCAACCAATGGACATCTAGATCTCAATGATAAAGTGAAGAGTCGAGATGGCGGACTAGAGGGGGGTGAATAGTCATTTCTAAAATTAATCGCGTCGGCTAACCGAAACAAGTGCGGAATTAAAACTATCGGTCTAGCCAAGACTACACCCCTCTATTTATGTTCTCTAGCACCTTCCAAAGATACTAATTAAGCAACAAAGGTGCTGGGCTAGCTAGAGCTCACCTAACCAATTCTAGAAGCAAGGTCACACAAACCTTATGCCACTAGTACTTCAAGCAACAAGGGAGCTCCTACATAAGCTAGTAAGCAAAAGCACAAAGCCACCTAAGCTCACTAGCAATGCTCAATAACAAGGCAACCAATGCCAAATTAGAGAGTGCAATTACTTAGCTACACAAACTAAGTAATGTGACTAACAAGGTTACACAAACCAAATTAGCCACGCAAGGGAGCTACTTCTATGCTATACAAGCAAGAAGGTAACTAGTAAGCTACACAAGCTAACTAATTACAAGAGCAACTACACAAGCACAATGTATATAAAAGTAATTACAAACTTGTGTAATGAGGATGCAAACCAATGGGAAGAACAATGTTGACACAGTGATTTTTCTCCCGAGGTTCACGTGTTTGCCAACACGCTAGTCCCCGTTGTGTCGACCGCTCACTTGGTGGTTCGGTGGCTAATTGGCATCACCCGCTAAGCCCGCACGTCGGGCACCACAAGAACCTACCCCAAAAGTGAGGGTAGCTCAATGACACGCTTTACTAGAGTTGCTCTTCGTGGCTCCCGCGGGGCGAGCACAATGCCCCTCACAAAGCTCTTCTCCGAAGCACCGCACAAGCTTCTTGCGGGCTTCAACAGAGACCACCACCAAGCCATCTAGGAGGTGGCAACCTCCAAGAGTAACAAGCACCACCGGCTTACAACTCGATCACCTAGTGCCACTTGATGCAACCTCATGATGCAATCGCACTAGAATCGCTCTCTCACACAATCGGATGATCACTATCAAGCATATGTGAGATGGAGGGCTCCTAAGCACTACAACACAAGCCACCAAGGCTCTAGTGTGCTCAGCTTTATGGCCCAAGGCCGAGACCCCTTCTATTTATAGCCCCACGGGCTAAACTAGCCGTTACCCCTTCACTGGGCAAAACTCGGGACGACCGGATGCTCCGGTCGTATCGACCGGACGCAGGACCTCAGCGTCCGTTCAAAGGATGCTCGCCATGTGTCGCCTCCATTCAACCTCAGTCACTTGATCTCAATGGTCAAGTGATGACCGGACGTAGCTGCTCAAACTGACCGGACACAGCAACCCCAGCGTCCGGTCGTTTCCAGTAAGGTACCAGTCGTGACCGGACGTGTCCGGTCGGTCACGATCGGACGCAGCGTCAGCGTCCGGTCCTTCTCCAACTTTTCTGTGTCACCTACGTCATCATACGTCAGCCTGACCGGACGCACCCTGCCAGCGTCCGGTCACTTCTAGTGCCAGCGTCCGGTCAAAGACCGACGCCTGCATGCTCTCAGCCGCCACTGACCGGATGCAGGACCCCAGCGTTTGGTCACCACGTGACCAGCGTCCGGTCCACTCTGTGAGACCATGTCTTTTTGTATAGGGCGCCGGTGGCACCGTCGAACCCGGCCAGTCACGATCAGATGCAGCATCAGCGTCCGGTCCTTCTCCAACTTTTCTGTGTCGCCTACGTCACCATACGTCAGCCTGACCGGACACACCCTGCTAGTGTCCGGTCACTTCCAGCGCCAGCGTCCGGTCGAAGACCAACGCCTGCATGCTCTCGCCCGCCACTGACCAGATGCAGGACCCCAGCGTTCGGTCACCACGTGATCAGCGTCCGGTCCACTCTATGAGACCCTATCTTTTTGTATAGGGCACCAGTGGCACCGTCGGACTTGATCGGTCACGATCGGATGCAACGTAGCGTCTACGGGCGGACACTCTGCCGGTAGAGTTCCGAACCCTTCTCGCCTCCGTTCCATCGCCGAGTTGATCCACATCAACTCCAACTTCATCTCCTTTGTAAATGTGCCAACACCATGAAGTGTACACCACCATGTGTATGTGTGTTAGCATTTTCACAATCATTTTCCAAAGGATTAGCCACTCAACTTGCCACGCCACTCAATTCTAGCGACGATGTAAAGTTAGATCACTCGAGTGGCACTAGATGACCGATATGCAAACAAGTTTGTCCTTCTTGATAGTACGGCCATCTATCCTAAACCCGGTCATCAACTTCTCTACACACCTATGACCGGTGAAATGAAACGCCCTAGGTTATACCTTTGCCTTGCGCATTCCATTCCATCTCCTCCAATGTCGATGCAACACATGCACCAACACGATCAACAATGATATGATCCACTTCATATCATCACATGATCTTGTTGGTTCATCGATCTTGACCTCACTTGCTTTTCACCATTGCCTTCGTCCATCGGCGCCAAGTCTTGCTCAAGCTTCACTGCCACGTAGTCCATCGCTCCAAAGCCTCCAACTTGCCCTTCACGCTTGCAACTGGTCCATCAAGCCAAGTCTTGTCTTGATCTTCTCCACCTTGATCACATGACTCAATGTCATGTCTCATGTGCAATGAGCTCCTTCATCATCACATGTGTGAGCTTTGCAACATCTCCAAGCCATTTCACCTTCATGGCATATGTTGCTCACACATATGTACCTATGAACTAATCACCTGTGTATCTCACATAAACATAATTAGTTCACCTAAGTTGTCACTCAATTACCAAAACAACACAAGGACCTTTCAATCTCCCCCTTTTTGGTAATTGATGACAACTCTACAAAGATATAGAAATTAAACTCGTTTGGATTTATGTTGCTTGCCCAAGCAATTTTACCATGTGTAAATGATTTTGGACAAGTACCACAAACCCAAAATGGTAGTATTAGCTCCCCCTACATATGTGCTAGAGTGTTTGTTTTGAAGCTCGCACATATGCATAGATTGAAATTGTGGGAGAGTAATTACTACTAAATGATGCTAAGGTGTATAGAATAAACCTTTGAAGCGTGTATCAATCAGAGTTGCACCTTTAAGTTCATCCTTAGCACCATGGTTAGCTAGATATCACTTGGAAATAAAAGCATTAGATACCTTGTGAGATCAACATTAAAAGCAAGGTACTAGCATTACTTGAAAAGCATACCAAGTGTCTAGCTATCATCCTATGCATGCTAGTTACCAAATCATCAAACAAATTCTACAACTAGCATACACCACACAAGCATGCATATTGAATTAAAAAACTTATGCAATGCAAGCAAGCACATGAATATGCACATATCAAATGCAATCAATCAAAGTTCATGAGCTTGCTCCCCCTACTTGTGTGCTTTTCTTGTTCAATAATTTTGATCTATCTATTTTCTGCAATGTTGCTCTCTCTTTGTCCATGTCCATATCCAACCTCTACTTCTTTGAGCTTTTATATCTTATCTCTCCCCCTTGTACAATCTCAATCTCAAAGCTTTCATATCTTTGTACAATCTCTCCCTCTTTGTCATCAATTTCCATAAAAGGTGAGCTTCTCATTGATGCAAAGGTATACGTTTGGGGTAGATGGTTGAGTCTTGAATCTTGCATTTTTGATGGACATCACTTGATTGTTGGAATGACACCACTTGTAGATACCACTTATAACTTGTACCACTTGTATCTTGTGTAGGGCTTCTTGAGATACCACACATAGGATCTTTGATCTTGATATTAATTTGTGGGACACCTCCCCCTATGTAATAGCATGGGTCATCCATTTGATACACTTGAGATCTTGTAGGTGAGGGATGCATTTTTCATTTGATGATCACTTAAAGTTGAGGATCACTTGTGGAACCATCGTCTTGCATGATTGATACCATGTGTAGATATGATATCACTTGAAAGAATCTTCTAGTATTGAACCACTTGTTGGATTTATCAATAAAAACCATTTCTTAAACATTTGCTATCTTCATGAGTACCACTTATAGGATATCACTTGTGAGTTGATCTAGACATCACTTGTAGATTCTTGATAAAATACTTGAGTCTAGATACCACTTGTAATAAACAAACTAGATATCCATTTGTATTGTTGTCTTGTGCTTGTACTCTTATCACTATCATGAGCTTCTATGGTTGACTTGAACTAAATTGATTTGCTTAAGCTTCCAAGTCCGGTTTGAACCAATGACAAGCTTCTTCACACCTCTTGCAAGGGTTATCTTGCCAATGTTGTACTTGTCACTCGTTAGCAATCCAAATTGAGTCAAGTACTTGGGTTTACTAGCTCATGAACAAATTCATATACTAACCACTAGATCAAGTAATCATTCAAGCAATAGTGTTAGGCTATGAATTTAAACATTTCATTTGTTATGCATGATCCTATGAAGCATGTACTATATGCACTAACTGCATACTAGTAAGGGATGAAATGATCATGCACATTACAATGATACCTTTGCTATGTTGGAGTAGAGGATAGTCACATAGATTCCAATTCATTACTCCAATAGCAATGTGAAGTCCAATTATAAGCTTGGTGAAGACCAATAGATACTATTTTAAATTCCATTCTCCACCCATATGAAATGAATACCACTTATGATCAAGTATACTTTCTTTTTGTGGTTGGCTTGCTTTATCTTTTAATCTTTGCTTGCATGAGAGCATTAATTTGAGAATGACACTTGAAATATCATGACTAGCTCTCTTTTGGGTGTTGCTTGCTTTTCTTGATCAACCTTTTGATTGCTTCAACTAAGCATCTCAAATATCCCTCGGATCACCTCTTCCATGTTAGCCTTCCAAGTACTAAACTTGGTTTACCTACACATAGGCGGCAAACCCCTACACTCGGGAGAAATGACCTCTTTCCAAAGAACCATTCTTGATACTCACTTGAAATAGCTTGATTGATTGATCCAAGTGATGGACTTAACTTGATGAGTAACCTTGATTCCTTCTTTAAGTCATTTTCTTTCTACTTGTTTAAGTCCTTTTCTTTCTACCAAATTATTTCCAATAGTCACTAGAACTTAAATTTCATCTTCAACTTGAGTTTGATCTTGATCTTCTAATTTGAATACTGAATGTGTGCAAAGTACACTCCACAATCAAATGGCCTTGTACTCTTTTCTTGTCATGCTTCTAGATCATCTCAAAACCAAACTTAGGTGCCTCAATTACTTATAAACATGTTTCCAACTTGAGAACCTTTCAATCAAAGTGACTCTAGATCAATCCAACATTTGTCACTTTTCTGACACATTTTGTACCCTTCAAAGGAATAAGCATATTTCCCAAAGTACAATTCCAAATACTACAAAATTTAGTGAAGGTGTGCATTACTAAGTTATCTAGTAGCTGTAAAAATTTGAGATTCATTTGACTTTTAGATTGATACCAGATTTCAATTCTTCCACTACTGCTATATGCTAAAAACTGTTGCACTATAGCTGACAAGATCCACTCCAAAACTGAATCATTTCTTATTCAATTCTTATGAAAATTTTACAGCATCTCATAACATAAGTCTAGAGCATGTACACCAATTTTCATGCTAATCCAATAAATTTTGATCATTCAAACATGGCTAAGATCACAGCTAGCTCAGATTTTCAATATAGGACATATTTCAATCACTTGAGCTATACTTCATCAAGTATGAATCAAACTTGAAACCAACTTGTTTGAATACTTTCACAAGACATAAATCCATTCAATCCACTTACTAAATGTCATCTCATGAATTTATCCAACACAAATCAATCCAAACTTGATTACTAAGCAATTATCTATTCAATCAACTTATAGCAAGCAACATTGCATATTTATCCAATTCAATCAACTCATATGCACCCAAATGAAATGATCAACAAGAGATATACCTTGGTTAGCTCATAATCATCCAACTAGCAAGCTTTAACTCAATTATTTGCAAGTTATCAAATATATCCAATGAATCACCAACAACTTGAATTATAGCACTTGTATGTTGATAGCACTTGGACTTCACTTAATTTTCAACTTGGCATTGGGTTTGGATGTGCACTAGGCTTCATATCTTGACTCAACATATGATGATCAATATGAAATCAATTGAATCAAGTCTCCAATGCCGATGGTACCTACAATCAATCATTCACTTTTTGATGGTACCCAAACAAGTTTGGGTCCTCTCAAGTTAGGAGCAACATACTTAGGCATAGCCTTAGTATGAATAGCGGGATGTTTTGCAATAGCAACCATAGAGGTACCATTATCATCCTTCCTAAGCATAGAATCATCATCAATTAAAATAGGCTTAGAAGTTTTACCTAGGGGACATGAATATGCCATGTGTCCCCTTTCCCGGCATGAGTAGCACTTTCTCTTTGATTGAGACTTCTCTTCCTTGCTCATATGGTGCTTCTCATTGCCTTGCCTCTCATGGATTGCTTGAGCCTTCTTCTCAAGCTTGGTAGGACACTTAGAGGCAAAGTATCCCATACTTCCACACTTGAAGCACTTGATGTGAGCATAATCTTTCTTCTCATGTTCATTCTTGCTCATCATCTTGGCATCTTGAATTTGCATTGGATGCCTTGCCTTTCCACCCCTTCTTGTTTTCTTCTTCTTTATCATCAAATCACCACCATCTTCATGGTTGATCTTGATTTGCTCTTAGGGTGTCTTCTCTTGCTCAACTTATGGCTTTGGTTGAGGCTTCACTTGTTGCTTCACCAATTGCTTGGTTGGGCACATTGAGGTAAGATGACCCCAAGTGCGGCACTTGAAGCACTTCACATGCCTTAGCCTCTCTTCTTCTTTCTTCAACTTGAGCTTTTCTTTATTGGGGCAACCATTTGCAAGATGTCCCACTCTATGGCACTTGAAGCACATGAAATAAGAGAGCTTCTCTTGTTCTTGCTTCTTCATCTCTCTTTCATATCTTCTCTTGCCCCATCTTTTGCCCTTGATCTTGCTCTTGTTGAAGCCAATGCCACTTATGTCATTGCGGCTTTCTTGATGATTGACTTTGCTAGTCTTGAAGCCGACTCCACTCTTGTCACTAAAGTTTCTTTGAGTTTTCAACATATGCTCAAAGGTGACTTGAGAGTTGTAGCACCTCTCTAACTTGTTGCTCAATTTCTTCACTTGTTCATTGAGCACATTGTTCTCCTTCAAAAGGTTAGTCTCACAAGACATAAAAGTAGAACAAGTATCTATATGCGAAGAATATGGCATAGCTAATAAATCGTCACAAGAGGTGGATACATGCTTCTTGCCTACATCACAAGGGTTAGCAACAATATGTAATTGATCAATTGACCCATGTGATGAGCTCTCACTATTTTTAAGTTTCTTTGTTAACACTTTAATGAGACAAGCATGTTGTTCTAATAATTCATCATGAGATGCAAGTAGTGTCTCATGATTCAATTTTAGCTCATCATGTGAAGATTTGAAAGCATCAAGTAATTTCTTATGTTCTTCACAAGAGTTCTTGATGAGGACATGACACCCATGCATATGACCATATTTAGCGCATGGTATGAAGGGGTAGGAGGCCAGCAAGGGTGTCCAAGTCAAGAAGGAGGCCCGTGGCTAATTCGGTTCGAGTCCCCGAGGTGGAGGCCAAGTTCGAGTCTGCCTCGGCCTCCAGGCCCAGTCTGCCCTAAACTGGTCACCCAAGACGCATCCGGACTCCGTTTTCGATGATCCATATATGGTTGGAAAGATAATTTGATAAGGAAGCCAATCCAAATGGTCTCACATCAAAATCCCTTCAGAATCAACAGAAATCATCGAAACAAGTCAACGTCCAGAATCTGCCAGGGTGCTGCGACACCGTCTTTTGGTCCGTTGGACCGTGTATCATGTTTGGGCCCATTAGGGGGCACGTCCAGGGTAGGCGATGACCCTAAGACCTTTATAATCATATGCCACTACCATCATTAGGTTTGGGTTTTACTTAGATTATTCTGTCAAGAATAGTTTTGCCGTTTATCGGTTTGTGAGACCCCAACTTCGTGAGATAATCATTCATCTGTAATTTGGTTGCGCTCTTTCTTATTCTTGCTTGTGTTCTTCGTTGCGCATGCAGGGATTAGCCTTCTTGGCGAGGTCAACCTGGTCTATGACTTAGTTGATAACCAGAGAAGCTGTGGTGCTAAGATTGTAGGGTTCGATCTTTCGATCTGAAGCCGGATCGGTGTGTCATTCTCCGCCTGAACTAGATCCAGGACGAGTTTAGGCCAGCGACATAGACTAGCTTGGGACTACTTTTCAATCTTGAAATTTCTGAATTAAATTATTGCTATTCCTTGCTACCATATTTTAAGCCTCGCAAGCTCCACATATATACTTTAGATCAGTACAGAAAAAAAGGTCCTTGCAATCTCGGTACCACTGCCTCACAGGTATCACGAACCAGCCGCAGGTTGTACCGTCCACTGCTTGCGTTGGTAAAAACTTTGTAAGAGCTTGGTAAGACACTTCCACTTGCTGTGAAAAGTGACACCACTGCAACCATATAGTCATTTGATAGGGATAATACTTTTGTGTTGTCTTTTGCTGTCTTCTAACAATGGCAGGTTGTTCGTATCCACCGACTTATGATGGTATAGGTGCTGATGAGTACATGGAGTGGGAAATTGCCATAGATAACATATTTGTTACTCGGTTTATGTGTCCAAGGAGGAAGGTAAAAAATGCAGCTAGTGTTTTACGACATTCTGCTTTATCTTGGTGGGAGTCTTTAGATCCTTCTGATAAACCTCAAACTTGGAATGATATGAAACTCCTTATGCGAGAAACCTTTGTTAATCCACCTCCTGTTTTGACTTCATATGCTGAGGTGCACCATTTAGAGGAAGAGTCTATTGTTATTCCTCTTGCTATGACTAACCTTCTGTAGGATAATGTCCATAAGCGAGAGGATGACATGGAAGAAAATGAGCTCACAACCTCATATGCAAATTTAGAACCATCGCTTCATAATGCACCTATTACTCCCGCTGAGAACACAGGTAATGCCCATGGTGCTACACTCACGGAAGGTGAGAATTGTTTTAATGTACTAAATTTTTCCACAAACCATACTATCATAGAGCAATTGTTAGTGGAACCCTCTCTTGATTTATCTCTGTCCCATGATAATTTGCTTGATGTTCCTTGTGATAAAGATGAATTGGTTGATGATGCTTCAGTTTTACATGTTTTGGAACTAATCATTTGTGCTGAAAATAAACATGTTATTCATATTTCAATAAAACTGATGAGTTCAAACTGTTGTCTTCTTTACATACTTTGGGTTACATTGAATTTGATGTTTTGTGTAACCTAGATTGTTTGGAGGAGAGCCTTTTTAAATATGCTAATTTGTCTTGGTTTTCTAAACACACATATCATGTTATTGGAAAATATAACAACAAGGGACAATATATGATATATCGAGTATACATTCATAGTAATATGAATTTTCCTTTTGTTGTACAAGATTATGATCGTTTAGAGGGCAGCCATAATAATACAAACATTTTCTCATGTTCCTCAAAGAAACAAGTTCACTTCCAAGAAGGGGAGCATTGTTGGTTGCTACCTATGTCTGCTAGACCATCTATTCCTACATTGTCTTTGGTTAGTTCTAATCTTTTGCAGGATAGTGTTGACATACATCGTGTGCATTCGGATCATGGAGTCTACATGCTTGCTGAAATTTTTATGCGAGATGACATGCTAGAAACTTGGAAATATGGTCACGTTTCTTCTCACAATTATTCCAGTTCCCTTTGTCTTCGCAACCCCGTTCTCCTTTATATTGTGCAGGATCAATTTCAAGCACAATCGATGCCGAGGACGACTTTTCGTCAAGAAGGGGAGGATGATGAGGACATGACACCCATGCATATGACCATATTTGGTGCATGGTATGAAGGGGTAGGAGGCCAGCAAGGGTGTCTAAGTCAAGAAGGAGGTCCGAGGCTAATTCGGTTCGAGTCCCCGAGGTGGAGGCCCAAAGCAACTCAAGTTCGAGTCTGCCTCGGCCTCCAGGACCAGTCTGCCTTACACTGGTCACCCAAGACGCATCCGCACTCCGTTTTCGACGATCCACATATGGTTGGAAAGATAATTTGATAAGGAAGCCAATCCAAGTGGTCTCACATCAAAATCCCTTCAGAATCAATGGAAATCATCGAAACAAGTCAGTGCCCAGAATCTACCAGGGTGCTGCGACACCGTCTTTTGGTCCGTTGGACCGTGTATCGTGTTTGGGCCCATTGGGGGGCGCGTCTAGGGTAGGCGACGACCCTAAGACCTTTATAATCATATGCCACTACCGTCATTAGGTTTGGGTTTTGCTTAGATTATTCTTTCAAGAACAGTTTCGCCGTTCATTGGTTTATGAGACCCCAACTTCGTGAGATAATCATTCATCTGCAATTTGGTTGCGTTCTTTCTTGTTCTTGCTTGTGTTCTTCGTTGCGCAAGCAGGGATTAGCCTTCTTGGTGAGGTCAGCCTTGTCTATGACTTGGTTGATAACCAGAGGAGCTATGGTGCTAAGATTGCAGGGTTTGATCTTTCGATCTGAAGCCAGATCGTTGTGTCATTCTCCGCCTGAACTAGGTCCAGGACGAGTTTAGGCCGGCGACATAGACTAGCTTGGGACTACTTTTCAATCTTGAAATTTCTAAATTAAATTATTGTTATTCCTTGCTACCATATTTTAAGCCTCCTAAGCTCCACATATATACTTCAGATCAGTACAGAAAAAGGTCCTTGCAATCTCGGTACCACTGCCTCATAGGTATCATGAACCAGCCACCGGTTGTACCGTCCACTGCTTGCGTTGGTAAGAACTTTGTAAGAGCTTGGTAAGACGCTTCCACTTGCTGTGAAAAGTGACACCACTACAACCACGTAGTCATTTGATAGGGATAATACTTTTGTGTTGTCTTTTGCTATCTTCTAACAATGACAGGTTGTTCCTATCCACCGACTTATGATGGTATAGGTGCTGATGAGTACATGGAGTGGAAAATTGCCATAGATAACATATTTATTACTCGCTTTATGTGTCCAAGGAGGAAGGTAAAAAATGCAGCTAGTGTTTTACGACATTCTGCTTTATCTTGGTGGGAGTCTTTAGATCCTTCTGATAAACCTCAAACTTGGAATGATATGAAACTCCTTATGCGAGAAACCTTTGTTAATCCACCTCCTGTTTTGACTTTATATGCTGAGGTGCACCATTTAGAGGAAGAGTCTATTGTTATTCCTCTTGCTATGACTAACCTTCTATAGGATAATATCCATAAACGAGAGGATGACATGGAAGAAAATGAGGAGCTCACAACCTCATATGCAAATTCAGAACCATCACTTCATAATGCACCTATTACTCCTGTTGAGAACATAGGTAATGCCCATGGTGCTACACTCATGGAAGGTGAGAATTGTTTTAATGTACTATTTTTTTCCACAAACCATACTATCATAGAGCAATTATTTGTGGAACCCTCTCTTGATTTATCTCTGTCCCATGACAATTTCCTTGAAGTTCCTTATGATAAAGATGAATTAGTTGATGATGCTTCAGTTTTACATGTTTTGGAACCAATCATTTATGCTGAAAATAAACATGTTATTCATATTTCTACTAAAACTGATGAGTTTAAACTGTTGTCTTCCTTACATTCTTTGGGTTACATTGAATTTGATGTTTTGTGTAACCTAGATTGTTTGGAGGAGAGCCTTTTTAAATATGCTGATTTGTCTTGGTTTTCTAAACACACATATCATGTTATTAGCAAATATAACAACAAGGGATAATATATGATACATCGAGTATACATTCGTAGTAATATGAATTTTCCTTTTGTTGTACAAGATTATGATCGTTTAGAGGGCAGCCATAATAATACAAACATTTTCTCATGTTCCTCAAAGAAACAAGTTCACTTCCAAGAAGGGGAGCATTGTTGGTTGCTACCTATGTCTGCTAGACCATCTATTCCTACATTGTCTTTGGTTAGTTCTAATCTTTTGCAGGATAGTGTTGACATACATCGTGTGCATTCGGATCATGGAGTCTACATGCTTGCTGAAATTTTTATGCGAGATGATATGCTAGAAACTTGGAAATATGGTCATGTTTCTTCTCACAATTATTTCAGTTCCCTTTGTCTTCGCAACCCTGTTCTCCTTTATATTGTGTAGGATCAATTTCAAGCATAATCGACGCCGAGGACGGTTTTTCGTCAAGAAGGGGGGGATGATGAGGACATGACACCCATGCATATGACCATATTTGGCGCATGGTATGAAGGGGTAGGAGGCCAGCAAGGGTGTCTAAGTCAAGAAGGAGGTCCGATGCTAATTCGGTTCGAGTCCCCGAGGTGGAGGCCCAAAGCAACTCAAGTTCGAGTCTGCCTCGGCCTCCAGGACCAGTCTGTCTTACACTGGTCACCCAAGACGTATCCGGACTCCGTTTTCGACGATCCACATATGGTTGGAAAGATAATTTGATAAGGAAGCTAATCCAAGTAGTATCATGTCAAAATCCCTTCAGAATCAACAGAAATCGTCAAAACAAGTTAGCATCCAGAATCTACCAGGGTGCTGCGACACCGTCTTTTGGTCCGTTGGACCGTGTATCGTGTTTGGGCCCATTAGGGGGCGCATCCAGGGTAGGCGACGACCCTAAGACCTTTATAATCATATGCCACTATCATCATTAGGTTAGGGTTTTGTTTAGATTATTCTGTCAAGAACAGTTTCGCCGTTCATCGGTTTGTGAGACCCCAACTTCGTGAGATAATCATTCATCTGCAATTTGGTTGCGTTCTTTCTTGTTCTTGCTTGTGTTCTTCGTTGTGCAAGTAGGGATTAGCCTTCTTGGCAAGGTCAGCCTGGTCCATGACTTGGTTGATAACCAGAGGAGCTGTGGTGCTAAGATTGCAGGGTTTGATATTTCGATCTGAAGCCGGATCGGTGTGTCATTCTCCGTCACAACGATAGTTACCATCACCTGACGGAAGATCGGGATCCCTGTCTCCATTAGTTCTTTAGAAATGAGTTTTCGTTGTCCAATTTCAATGTTTTAGCTTTCTCATTTTCTAAAGACATGGTCATGCTAGCAAGTCTACTAACAAGCTCATCATATGAATCAACATGATCAACCACATTATCATTTGATACCTTGGTGTCACTTTGTGACATGAGACAATGTGATGTAGTTGGTGAGCTTGTAGTAGCATCATCATCATGGCTTGAGCATGAACCAACATCACCATTAAGTGTGCATGGGGTAGCATCATCATTTGCAACACTTATGGCATCATCATCAACCTTGTCAAGTGAACTTGTAGTGAATCGATCATCATCACTTGACCATGAGGTGGAGCAATCTTTCACAATCACCAAATTGTGATCATGCTCGACACACTCATGCGCCTCCTTCTTAGGCTCATCCTCCTTATTGAATTTGCCATCATCCCATGTGGAGGAATCACCGAAGGTGTCCTTGATGGACTCCCATATCTCACGAGCGGTTCCCGTGTAGTTTACTTGTTTCATCAAATCAAAACTTAATGCATCCATTAGAAAACAACAAGCATGTGCATCAAGTTTATATAGAACTCTTTGAGCTTTGGTGAGATTTCTATGGTCCAAGACATGAGTGAGACCACTAGTGACAATCCACCAAAACTTAGGTCCCTTTGCACGAAAATGATCAAGCATGTGATTTTTCCAAAGTGCAAAGTTTGTGCCATAAAAAATGTGTGTCTCACAAACATCTAGCCCACTAGACGTCATCCTCTCAGGTCGGTGAAGACCACAAATGAGAGGCCTCGCTCTGATACCACTTGAAGGGTCGAGATGGCAGACTAGAGGGGGGTGAATAGTCCTTTCTAAAATTAATCTTGTCGGCTAACCGAAACAAGTGCGGAATTAAAACTATCGGTCTAGCCAAGACTACACCCCTCTATTTATGTTCTCTAGCACCTTCCAAAGATACTGATTAAGCAACAAAGATACCGGGTTAGCTAGAGCTCACCTAACCAATTCTAGAAGCAAGGTCACACAAACCTTATGCCACTAGTACTTCAAGCAACAAGGGAGCTCCTACACAAGCTAGTAAGCAAAAGCACAAAGCCACCTAAGCTCACTAGCAATGCTCAATAACAAGGCAACCAATGCCAAATTAGAGAGCGCAATTACTTAGCTACACAAACTAAGTAATGTGACTAACAAGGTTACACAAACCAAATTAGCCACGCAAGGGAGCTACTTCTATGCTACACAAGCAAGAAGGTAACTAGCAAGCTACACAAGCTAACTAATTACAAAAGCAACTACACAAGCACAATGTATATAAAAGTAATTACAAGCTTGTGTAACGAGGATGCAAACCAACAGGAAGAACAAAGTTGACATGGTGATTTTTCTCCCGAGGTTCACGTGTTTGCCAACACGCTAGTCCCCATTGTATCGACCGCTCACTTGGTGGTTCGGCGGCTAATTGGCATCACCCGCCAAGCCCGCACGTCGGGCACCGCAAGAACCTACCCTGAAAGTGAGGGTAGCTCAATGACACACTTTACTAGAGTTGCTCTTCACGGCTCCCATGGGGCGAGCACAATGCCCCTCATAAAGCTCTTCTCCGGATCACCGCACAAGCTTCTTGCGGGCTTCAACGGAGACCACCACCAAGCCATCTAGGAGGTGGCAACCTCCAAGAGTAACAAGCACCACCGGCTTGCAACTCGATCACCTAGTGCCACTTGATGCAACATCACGATGCAATCGCACTAGAATCGCTCTCTCACACAATCGGATGATCACTATCAAGCATATGTGAGATGGAGGGCTCCTAAGCACTACAACACAAGCCACCAAGGCTCTAGTGTGCTCAGCTTTATGGCCCAAGGCCGAGACCCCTTCTATTTATAGCCCCACGGGCTAAACTAGTCGTTACCCCTTCACTGGGCAAAACTCAGGACGACCGGACGCTCCGGTCGTATCGACCGGACGTAGGACCTTAGCGTCCGTTCAACGGATGCTCGCCATGTGTCGCCTCCGTTCAACCTCAGTCACTTGATCTCAATGGTCAAGTGATGATCGGACGTAGCTGCTCAAACTGACCGGACGCAGCAACCCCAGTGTCCGGTCATTTCCAGTAAGGTACCAGTCGCGACCGGACACATTCGGTCGGTCACAATCAGATGTAGCGTCAGCATCCGGTCCTTCTCCAACTTTTCTGTGTCGCCTACATCACCAAACGTCAGCCTGACTGGACGCACCCTACCAGCGTCCGGTCGAAGACCGACGCCTGCACGCTCTCGGCCTCCACTGACCGGACACAGGACCCCAGCGTCCGGTCACCACGTGACCAGCGTCCGGTCCACTCTGTGAGACCCTGCCTTTTTGTATAGGGTGCCGGTGGCACCGTTGGACCCGGTCGGTCACGATCGGACGTAGCGTCAGCGTCTGGTCCTTCTCCAACTTTTTTGTGTCGCCTACGTCACTGTATGTCAACCTGACCGGACGCACCCTGCCAGCGTCCGGTCACTTCCAGCACCAGCGTTCGGTCGAAGACCGACGCCTGCACGCTCTCGCCCGCCACTGACCGGACGTAGGACCCAGCGTCCGGTCACCACGTGACCAGCGTCTGGTCCACTCTGTGAGACCCTATCTTTTTGTATAGGGCGCCGGTGGCACCGTCAGACCCGATCGGTCATGATCGGACGCAGCGCAGCGTCTACGGGCGAACACTCCGTCGGTGGAGTTCCGAACCCTTCTCGCCTCCGTTCCATCGCCGAGTTGATCCACATCAACTCCAACTTCATCTCCTTTGTAAATGTGCCAACACCATCAAGTGTACACCACCATGTGTATGTGTGTTAGCATTTTCACAATCATTTTCCAAAGGATTAGCCACTCAACTTGCCACGCCACTCAATCCTAGCGATGATGTAAAGTTAGATCACTCAAGTGGCACTAGATGACCGATATGCAAACAAGTTTACCCCTCTTGATAGTACGACCATCTATCCTCAACCCGGTCATCAACTTCTCTACACACCTATGACTAGTGAAATGAAATGCCCTAGGTTATACCTTTGCCTTGCGCATTTCATTCCATCTCCTCCAATGTCGATGCAACACATGCACCAACACGATCAACAATGATATGATCCACTTCATATCATCACATGATCTTGTTGGTTCATCGATCTTGACCTCACTTGCTTTTCACCATTGCCTTCGTCCATCGGCGCCAAGTCTTGCTCAAGCTTCACTGCCACGTAGTCCATCGCTCCAAAGCCTCTGACTTGCCCTTCACGCTTGCAACTGGTCCATCAAGCCAAGTCTTGTCTTGATCTTCTCCACCTTGATCACATGACTCAATGTCATGTCTCATGTGCAATGAGCTCCTTTATCATCACATGTGTGAGCTTTGCAACATCTCCAAGCCATTTTCACCTTCATGGCATATGTTGCTCACACATATGTACCTATGGACTAATCACCTATGTATCTCACATAAACACAATTAGTCCACCTTGTCACTCAATTACCAAACCCACACAAGGACCTTTCATAAAGGGAAAGCCATGGATACTAAGGTATATCGCTCCATGATCGGCTCTCTACTTTATTTATGCGCATCTAGGCCCGATATTATGCTTAGTGTGTGCATGTGTGCTAGATTTCAAGCTAACCCAAAAGAGTGTCACTTAGTGGACGTTAAGAGAAATTTGAGATATTTAGTACACACCCCTAACCTTGGCTTGTGGTATCTTAAGGGCTCTAGGTTTGATCTACTTGGGTATTTGGATTCCAATTACGCTGGTTTCAAAGTAGATCAAAAAAACACTTTGGGGACATGTCAATTCCTTGGATGGTCCCTAGTGTCTTGGAGTTATAAATAGCAAAATTATGTAGCCCTTTCCACCGTCGAGTCCGAGTATGTTGTAGCCGGTGCATGTTGTGCTCAACTACTTTGGATGAGGCAAACCCTTCAAGATTTTGGATGTCACTTCACTAAAATCCCACTCTTGTGTGACAACGAAAGTGCCATAAAGTTAGCCAACAATCCCGTAAGCCACTCAAGAACTAAGCACATAGACATCCGATATCATTTCTTGAGAGACCACAAAGCCAAAGGAGATATCAAAATTCGCCATGTGAGCACCGAAAAGCAACTAGCCGATATCTTCACTAAGCCTCTTGATGAGTTAAGGTTTTGTGCTTTGCGTAGTGAGCTAAATATACTTGATTCTCGTAATGTGGTTTGAACTATAGCACACCTTGATTGATGAACTAGCGTGGATAGGAGAAATGAATTGCAAAAGTTTAAACATTGTGCTTAAAAATATTTATCATAAGAAACAAGTGCATTATGATCATTGTTTATATTTGATTACTTGGTGCTGATCATAGTGTGCTTGAGATATGTGTCCATATCCTATATATATAGAGGTATTTAGTTAGTAGCTAAATCTGCTGTACTGGGGAGTGCAGCTGTGCCGTGCCTGCCCTGCGGCAGTGCCGCACTGCGGTAGTGCCGTGTGTGGCGAGCGGCAGTGCCACACTTTGAATTCCAACTAGAATTCGGCCCAAAAAAATAGCAGTTACTGTGGGGGGGTCTTACCTCTCTACTTCACTTGGCCCCTAGGGTAACTTCCATTCTCCCTTATTCACCACAGCAGCAGCCTCTTCTTTCCCGCACGCACGCACGCAGCCGCCACCATCGTCGCTCTATCCTGCACCGTGTCGCCGCCTCTAGCACTGCTGTGGCCTGCTGGTGCTCTTCCTCGTCGTCACCAGCAGCAACCAAAGTTCATGGACGGAGCCATTTTCTTCCTTTCCTCCTCAATCCACGTAAATCAAGGTGAAACCCTAACCTAGTCTCGATCTATGCCATGGAGCTCTATCTTTGTTGAATGGTGGTTTCTAGTGACTGCATGATTAGGGTAGAAACTAGTTTGATGAATGAATTGAATCAAAACAAAGATTCATTGGTTGAGCCTCATCTATACCCACGGTAGTGCCACATGTTGGGTGCGGCAGTGCCACACTCAACAGAATGAATATGTAAATACAGATGTTGTTCCATCGATGACTCTCTGTTTTGGTTGGATTTGTGCACCAGATGTATTTCTATCTTAAACATATAGCTAATTTACCTACATTGTAGACAACTCCATGTATTTATTTAGGTCTACTCATTCTGAGATTGTCTACTGGTTTAGGAGAATGGTTGAGAAATAGTCTAAATAGTTGAGAAGAAATGAATCGTGGGAGAGGTGAAGCACTAGGTGCGGCAGTGCCGCTCCTAGGGTGCGGCAGTGTCATACCCTCTGACCAGATTGGTTTAGGGTGCTTTCCTAACCCGAGATTTGAATCATCTCATCTATCCAGAGTGTTTACAAGTGTTCTTCTATACCTCTTATGTACAGTTTCTCATTTGGACCTATATTTGTTTGCATAGATGGCCTTTGGAGGTGATGATGACCGAAGGGGAAAGAGGAAGATGATCAAGCCTCGAGATAAGCAGATGCCTCATCGTGGCCGTGGCAGGACCACAGGGGGCAGCAGTAGTGCAGCAGGCAGAGATGTTGCCAGAGATAGGGGGGAGAGATCAGATGATCCAGGATGAGGAGAACCTCGAGAGGGTTGGCCGTACCATTCCTCTAGGTGCTTGCCCAGATACTCCATCTCATCTTGAGGAGTTTGACAGGAGCTACATCAAAGAGTATTCTGAGGATATAGTTATAAAGTGTCATGTTGACACACGTCCACATCCCATGTTCAATTATGCGGGAAAGCTAAAGATGGTGGAAGAAGCACGGAAAAACAATCCCTATGAGCAGCCAAAGGATTTGGGGATTGACTACAGGTTTTGGAATGAGTTTCATTCCAACTTCTATGCATCTGTGAACTTCAACTCCAAGAAATCCAAGGTTGTCAAGATGCAGTATGTTGATTGGGAGGAGATGAAGGGAAAGAATGAGCCTAAGTTCAATAAGGTGATCAAGGCTTGTGAGTTGTTTGGCCTCACTAATATTATGAGCTTTAGATATAATTGGAATGAAGAAGTGCTAGCCTAGTTCCATGCCACTTTCTTCTATAGCATCTACACTGATGAGATTCACTAGATGACTGAGGGATGGTATTATAGAGTTGATTTTGTGATTTTCAGCTGGATCCTTGGTTTTGGAGAGGAGGAACGGGGTTTCACTTACATTCATGATGAGGCTAGAGCTGAGATCCATGATATTGCCTATATGTGGATTGACAGGAGAAGTGCAGATGGGAAGGTCAGTGGCCTGAAGAGCTATTATTACATTCTGAACAATTTGATCAGGCACACTATCAATCCCAAGGATGGAGCAACTTCTGATCTTAATGGATATGTGAGATTGTGAGGAATGTGGTTGCTAGATTTGCTCCTGGAGGTGACATGTTTAATGTCCCTCGCTTCATGTGGCGTGAGCTAAGGAACGCCATGAAGGATCGGAGAAAGGGGATACCCTATGCCCCCTATCTCATGTTTATGATTGAGAGGGTCACTGGCTACAGATTTAAGAAAGATGGTCTTCACACCATCTACAAGATTAAGAAGTCCCAAGGAGCAGGTGCTAGCAGGGCAGTGAGATGCTCTCCATCAGTTGTGGACGTGCCTGAGTCGTCCCGCTCTAGGCCTCATAAGGAAAAGAAGATGGAGAAGTTTGGAAAGTGGATCAAGGCTATTTTCACTACATGCACCTATGCAACGAGGATTGCATATCAGGACCGGTTGGAGAACTGTGAAGCCAACCGGGAGGCTAGAGAGCATGCAGGGCTGCCACCTCTTTCTCTAGTTTAGTCACCGCCGAGGTTTGATGACCTCCCTAGTCTTTCTAAGATAGATTTAGAGGAGGAGGAGGAGGAGTAGGAGCAGCCAGAGCTTGATCCTCACACGAGTTTGAGGTCCACCTTGCAGTCCATGAGGAGGAGCACCAGGCGTGAGCGCCACACTTCGACCACTCATCGCCAAGGGAGGGTGGTGGTGTCTTCTTCTTCCTCTTCCTCCTCCGACGACAACGATGATGATGATGGAGAGGAGGACGTTGCAGGTGCTAGTGGAGCTGCTGGTGGGGATGATGTCAATTGGGACACCATCCAAGAGGATGAGGAGTGAGTACTGGTCTTTCTTCTTTTCTTCTCTTTTTGGTGCTTTATGCTAATGGGGGAGAAAATTAAAGGGGTCAACAACTTTTTCGACGCCATGGAGAGGAGGTTAATGCAGCTAGAGTCATGTTCATATCCGTTTAGAGTAGTCTTCGTTAGGTGAGAGTTTGAGAGTTCATTAGAAACTCTATTTATGTAATAATGCTACTTAAGTACTTTATATATGTGTAGGATATGGACATATATTAATCTATGATGTCGCTTGTGATACAATTATGCTAGAATGTATATCTTTATAAGTATCACATGATGTATGGTGTATGTTTTGATCTGTGCTGTTATAGCAAGTGCGGCAGTGCCGCACCCAGCTGTAATAGCAAAACATGTTGTGCATAAACTGGCATTCGTATCACATTTTACATACCTGACACAGTATGCAGCACCCCACAGGATCTTGGATGTAGGGGGAGCCCCATCACTTTCATTAAAATATGAATCTTGGCTTCTTATGCCAATTTGAAAATTTAATTCTCTATTCACACATTTAGGGAGAGGCTCTACACCCATGGCTCGAAAAATCTCAATATTTATTTCATATCTTTTATAAGCTCTAATTGGGTTGTCATCAATCATCAAAAAGGGGGAGATTGAAAGTGCAATCAAACCATAATTGTGGGTTTTGGTGATAATGACCACGCAATTAAAGAACTAATAAGATTTATCAAGATGACAAGCAGAAAATTTATATTTGAGGATGCTACACGAAATGGAGGAGCCCACAATTACAAATGTTGATGGCTTCAAATTCAAAGGAGGTTTAAATTCTTTAATATTTTGAATTTGAGCATAGGAAAAGCTGTACTATAAAGGGGACACAATGCTTAAGCTAACATGTGCTACCAAGTGCTCAAACATACACATGCATCCTTAGGTTCACAGCCGAGATAGCATACACTTCACTCTTACCCTTCCTGTCTTGCCTGGTGCAGTACTACCGCGACTTGAGTGACCGTTGGGGCCGAGGGGGTTTTTATACCCATCCTCTTCCTCCCCAACGGCTATCTTCTTCCTTCTGCTCATTCCAGCTCATCCAAAACAGGAAAGGAGCTCTCTCTCTTCCTTCCTCCATTAGTGACCTAGAGCCCTCAAGCAAATCCTGTGATTTTCCCATCAATTCTTGAGAGAAAAGGGTCCAAAACTCGATTAGAGAGTAGCTCCATTGATACCTCAACTCAAAAGAGCACTAGGTTCATGTTTTGGCCAGCGGTTGTGTTTGTTACTCTTGGAGCTTGGCTCCTAGCCGGCTAGAGCGTCGCCCGTGGAGCTTGCCAACTTGTGTGGTAGCCCTGGGAGGTTTGTAACCATCTCTTGAAGCTAATAAACTCACCCATCATCTCTAGAGTTAAGTCTCTTGACTTGAGAACGAGGAAGGGTTGAAAAGCCCTAAGCCTTAGTGGCTAACCTTAACAACATGGACGTAGGCAAGTCTTGGTGGCGAGCTGAACCATGGGATAAATTATTATGTCTCTTGTGCTTGATTTACATTACTTGCATGTCATATTGTTGTTGAGGTGATTTCTAGAGTTTCTAGTCGATCTACTTGTATGTGGTGTTCCTACTACTTCTAGCTCTCGATCTGTGACTATCATACCTGCAGTAAGCTGAGAAATTTCTCCGATCTAAGTTTCCGTTCACTAATTTTGAACTGTGACTCGAAGTTGTCTGTAGGTGCGGCAGTGCCTCTATTCTGGCCCGGCAGTGCTGCAGTCCGGCAGTGCCGCCCGTCATAGCGGTAGTACCGCAGGGTGAAACTGATAAAAGTTTAAGTGTTTGTTTTGACAGACCTATTCACCCCTCTCTAGGCCAACCAGAGATCATACACTTAATCGTATCATTATCGTTATATTAAGCGTATGACAACGGTAATTATAATAGTTGGGTTTCTAAAAAGAAAATTATAATAGTTAGTATATGTGTCAACCGGCTCTGTGCGTAAAGGCAACCTCAACACAAGATGATGTATAAACTTGCTACATTTCAATGTAATGACTAGTGGAATTATCAAGGCATAATTTTTATAGGCGGTCCATTTTACGAGCTATATATTCGTCATGTTTATGTGATGTTAAGAACCAATTTGGTATGATTCTGATTCCCACTTGACAACAATTTATGTGGAAGAGCCGTACCAAACATTACAGAAGAAGAGTCATTTTTTGATAAATAGCAGAGGAGCCAGAGCTACAAAAGGCCCTTCCTAGAGGAACACTAGGAAATGTCTCTTACTAAAGTGTTTGATATGACTGCTCCAGCCCCTTCGTAGAAACTATTGTCGAAGCCATAGCCGTATTAAACAAGCCTAAAAAGTGGGGAAAGAGAAGATGAGACATGTGTAAAAGTAATAATAAAAACATTTTTATAGATAAATAAGATATAACTATTGTATAACTTCTCTCTTACTATTCTAATTTTATAGTCAAAATAATTAACTTTATTATTGAGCTTGCTCTAAGAGCAACTCCAAGAGATTCTCTATATTCTTTTTAATGGTTAGGAATAGAGATTTTGGTAAAAAAAATATCTTCAACAATTTCTTTAATTGCATATCTAAATATAGTCATATTTTATTTTAGATTTCTCGTTAGACAAAGATGGAGAGTGAGAATGATTATTTAGAGTGCGCACAAGATAAAAAAAAGTTGCTAGAGAGTGAAAAAACATAGAAAGATATTTTTATTCAAAAAAATTGACTCCAAATAATGATTTAGAGAGCGACTTTTAGAAATACTCTTGGAAATGCTCTAAGGTCAGTCTTAGTGGAAATTTCATGTGAGTTTCATTTGCATTAAATAGATTGTTAGAGAAGCTCTAACAGTTCGGTTCTTTTTTATTTTGGAGGCTATTTTAGAATTTATATATCAAAAAAATAGATTTCAATAGACGTGCTATTTGGATTTGTAAATAGAAAGCTGGCTATCCCATGATTTTTCGATGGCCATCTAAAGTGCACCAGCTAGCCATCTAAAGATGAGAAATAAGACGAATGTTGTAGACCTCTTCTTTTTTAAGTAGTTTTTTATTTTACAAAATGGCTAAACTATGAAATTTGCCTACTAATTTTAATGAGCTTTAGGAGTTACTGTCACATGGCTATTTTTTATGACAGGGTATCGTCGATGAATTTCAGGAGGAAAAAAAGGTTCATTCCACTCTGTTGCTAGCCCGCCAAAGCCTGCGGCGGCACACGTACCGCAGATCACGAGAAACAAGCGCGCGAAGCCCGGCAGGCGCGATGGCTTTGACGCCTTGACCGCGTTTAGCGGTGCGCGCACGCGTGGCAGCCGGTGCTGCGTGCAAGGCGAGGTCGGTATCCGCGCAGCCTAGGTGTCGTGCAGCGGCAGCGGCAGCAGACACGCCAAACCCGTCGCCCTCGCCGCAGCGCACGTATTTGCGGTTGCGGTATGCTGGCCGATGCGCGATGGCTTCTCCAACCTGCGGGGGCTGCTGAGCTGACCCCGCCCCAACCGTTTCGTGGCGGCCGCAGGAAAAGTCGGGTACGGCGGCTGCCACACGACCGCGCACGCACGGGAGCTCGAGGACTAGCACCTGATAAGCCATCACTCAAAAGTACGGTCGGCTAATTTATTATGAGAGAAAAATATTATTCGCTGATTGAAAAAGTATGACTTATAAGCCAAACGAACAGGACGTTGATTGTTTGTATGACTTATAAGCGGCTGATACCATTTTATTATAAAAAAAATACTATATTATAACTGATAAGCCTGACCGAGCGGACAGCTGCAGAGATCCAGAGCAGCCAGCCAGCCATGCGTTGCTTCGTCGATCTCCCGGTTCAGCCCGTCGTTTTCTGAGGCGCGCTCGGTCGTTTTCGTGGTTGGGCTAGGACGTCGCGCCGTGGCGAGGGTAGGGTCCCGTGCGCCCGCTCTGTTTCTGTCCAATCGCGCGGCTCGAGCTATGCTGCACTGAGACGAATCTACGATTGCTCTATAAAAACTGTTTGAACTTTTTCAGCTGAGCCATGCCGTGTGTAGCTCCAACCAAAACGGCTCGGTTGCGCGTCGGATCAACGTGCCGTGCTGTGCTGGAGGCCCTGAGGAACGAAGGAAAAATCTGCCGAGAGATTCTTAGTCCAGTGCCTTTCAAGATATCGCGCAAAATATCTTGGGGCTGCCTAAATTTATGCTCTCACTAGCGACCGACAAGAAGTACACACGTTAGTGTACGGTCAGGACAGCCATCAGGCAACGGGAACACGTCACCTCGATCCGTTCCCTTCCTCCTACAGTTCCCATGGTCCCCTGCTGCTAAAGGCCTAAAGTCAGGCCCTCTTTCCGTCCACTTTTGTTTTGTACGTCCAAACAAATGCCCTGGCTTGGCTGATGGTTGAAAGAATTGTTAGCTGATTTATTCAGAGAGAAAAATATTGTTTGTTAGCTGAAAAAATACGGCTTATAAGCGAAGCGAACATGACGAAAACCCGTAACGTAATGCCGCGTGTGACAAAAGCCAAGTGCCCGGTGGCTGGCTGGCTTGGCTCCCACTATCAGCGCAGAGCATGCGGTCTCTTTCTAAAGAACGGAAGAGAACGCGATGGGATCAGAACTGACGGATTTCTCGTATCATCACCGTATCGACTCGCCGAAGAAGCTGAAATCTTATTCCGAGACTAACGGACCGTGTTGTTGGTATACATGCCAAGATCTCACTGCGTATATTGCAAAAGACATGCTTTTTTGAGCATATATATATTATGGAAACATATTGGATAGGGAATAGGGCAACAGGAGATATCAGGTGATAATACCGTTTGGGACCATCCAATCAGAGAAGGAAAGAATCGTGCTGTTCGGATTTTCATTTTTGAATTGAGACCGACGAACAAAGGCAGCAGCATGCACTAGCAATATCCTGGGACCAGTTTGGCGCCAATCTTCCAGTAAAGCTGATCGGATCAGGTGACTCACCACAGCAAGTTCGTGAGCTCGCATTCGAGGACGGGTCTGCACAGTCTCAGCAGATTGACTGCAACAAAGCACATCCCCCCGCTGGTCAAGTTTTACGACTGAACCGCACACGAACTGACGAATTACAGTGGTGGGCGAGCACGCGACTTTTGCCAAACCCATTTGAACTTTCAGAGACCCTTGCCGATGCCAACCCACCCGGCAGGCCGCCACAGCACCGTGCATGCTTCCAGCCTAGCTATTGCTAATACCAGTATACCACAGAGATGCAGCCATGAGGGAGGGCGTCTGCAGACTGCAGTGCACGCACCAAGGGCAATGGATGGCGATTTTTAGATGCGCAGCGCAGGAATGAGTGAGCCTACGAAAGGAGGCTTCGCACTACTAGCAGAAAAAAGCCGGTTTTACCTCACCATGCACCCTTCGGATCTGATGGTATCACCGTGCACCGAACTCCATTGCTCTCGGACCGCTTTATGTACGGGAGATCATAGTTTTTTTCAGATATCTTATGAATCATGATCCAGCGCCTTACTTTCCCACAACGTTTCAAACGAGGACAAAGAGAGTGAAAAGTACTAGTGCGTGCCTGTGAGAGAGACAGACAGAGATATTGACCTTCAGAGCTGATCTCATGTTCCACTGCCTTATCGCAGCATAAAGAACGGTTAGGGATCTAAGCACATACTAGATCAGTAGAATTTCTCAATGGCAAGTTTGCCTTTTGCTCTGTGTGCAGTGCAATCGACCTAAGCATTCTTCCCCCTAATGTAACCACGTAGTAGTAGTCCTAAACTCTGCTGCATGCTTCCCCAATTTAAGCACATAGAAACCTCACGAGATTTACAGTGACGAACTGTCGATGCTGCCACACTACAGCTACTCCTGCTTGATACTCTATCTGCTAAACCACGAGCCTGATAACTGAACTGTTGTCTTGAAAACACACGCAGGCGTCACATGACGGAGCAGGCGTTGGGGTTGTCGTCGCTGAACAGAATGGTGATCTGCTCGGCGCCGATGGCCGCCTCCATCACCGGGACCTGGTACGGGTAGTAGTAGCCAGCCGGGTTGGCCCACCTGCCGTCGTGGGCCTGCAGCTGGGCCGCCCCGATGCCGTAGAGGGCCGCGGCCGCCGGGGTGTAGTAGCCGGCAGTGTTCTGGGGCCCGGGCCACGGCTCCGCCTTCTTCCCCGTGGACTGAGCCCTCCGCAGCACCGCGACCGGGTCCACCTCGCCAGTCACCGCCACCTTCTGCTGCAGCCTGTTCACCTCCACATGCTGCACTCCTGCAGTGCAGGCGGCAGCTTCATCAGAGTTATTAGGCCTCGTTTAGATTGCAAATTTTTGTAATCTGGACACTGTAGCATGTTTCGTTTGTATTTGACAAACTTTATCCGATCATAGACTAACTAGGCTCAAAAGATTCGTCTCGTGATTTACAACCAAACTGTGTAATTAGTTATTTTTTTTACCTACATTTAATGCTCCATGCATGCGTCAAAAATTGATGTGATGGAGAGAGAGTGAAAAAACTTGGAATTTTGAGGGTATAATATTAATTAATCGCCGCTGTAAATTTGGGCTTCTCTTCACAAGAGCACTTCGATTCGAAGTGGAACTTCTTTTGCTAGTGTTGCTCAATGTTTAGGTGTCGCCATATGCTGCTGCATTATTGCAGTGATGAAAAAAAAGGTATGCTGCGAAAAGCTTGTGCTGAAAGGACATGATGGTCATTACTGACTGACTCAGTGAGTGCAGACTGCAGAGTGCAGAGTGCAGAGAGCTCATCATCAGGGCGCAGAAGAGAGGAGTCATGGTTAAGGGCGCAATGCTAGCGAGCAACGAAAACTTGGTGCGAATGCGTAGGGGCCAGGGGACCAAAGTGACGCATGACCAACCTCTCATGCCGGAGAGCGCTTTCTTGACCTCGCGCTCGCAGCGCTCGCAGTCCATCCTGACCCTGAGCTCCACCGTCTGCACCAGGCGCCGCCGCAGCGTCATCTTCTTCTTCTTCTCCCTGGGGCGGCCATTGATCGCTCCCAGCAAGCTAAGCAGCTGCCTCATGGCGCCTCCCATGGGGAATGCAGCAAGCTGGTTGATGGGTGAACTCCTTTGTGAGCTGTAAAATGGGGAACAGGTGAGGGAAGGAGCCTAGCTAGGCTACTCTGGACTCTGGAGGGACACTGTCTGGCTTTGTATGTACGAAGCCGGCACCCGGCAGGAACTGTTCGACTTCGGAGGCCTTTTGAACTAGACCCATGTTTAGTTCCCCCAATTTCCAGAATTTGGCACTATGCAAAAAGAAGATTCCCCGTCACATCAAACTTGCGGTATATGCATGGAGTACTAAATGTTGACGAAATCAAAAACTAATTACATAGTTTGATTGTACTTTGCGAGACGAACGTTTTGAGCCTAATTAGTCAACGTTTGGACAATTATTACCAAATACAAACGAAATACTACAGTAGCTACTTTTGCTACAGTAGATTTGGCGGCGCCAAATCAGGACGCAACTAAACGAGCCCTAGCTAGGCAATGGCGAGATGGTCTGTGACTGAGTGAGGGGACGGGAGAGAGGAGAGGGGTGTGCGTGCTGGTGTGTCTTGTGTTGGAGGCTGACAAGAGAACACAACGAGGGGGAAAAGTGAGGCGAGGAGCCGTGTGCTGGCGCGAGGACGGCGAGGTCTCGTCTCATGTGACGGTTGTGCTGTGCAGCGCAGTGGAATGGTGGTGCGGTTGTGTGTTGCAGTAGGCCTATCAGACTAGCAGTAGCAGAGCACGCACCGGCGTTTCGGGGGCGAGTGGAGTGTGCGAGAAATCGACTGCATCGCTGCACCTTTGGAAAGTGGATTTGGCCATGCCCATCACCCCATGCGTGTGAAAGACGATAGATGATGATGTGCAAGCAGACTGCGAGGGCATGCTGGTTTCCGCGCCATTTCTGAACGTTACATTGGCAGCATTCCAAGTTGGGGATTACTAGGCACGCACAAGAAATTCAGGATGAATCAGGCACTCAGGCAAAAGCCAAGGCGACGCCTGCTACATGCGCAGGGCCTACAGCCTTGCTAGAGAAGGTTCAGACTTTGAGACCGATTGTCGCGGGGCACAGGGACAGGGGGGATCCAAAGGGCCAATAATGGGGGCAAAATACAGCTGATCTATTAAGGCCCCGTTTAGTTCTAAAAATTTTTAGCTTTTGGCTACTGTAGTACTTTCGTTTGTATTTGACAAAAATTATCTAATTATGGACTATTTAGACTTAAAAGATTCGTCTCACGATTTCTCGGCCAACTGTGTAGTTAGTTTTTTTTTCGTCTACATTTAGCACTCCATGCATGTGCCGCAAGATTCGATGTGACGGGGAATCTTGAAAATTTTTGGTTTTTGGGTTGGAACTAAACGGGGCCTAACCTCTAGAGCAACAGAAAACACCATATATAAAGCACATACAATATACAGGGCTATCGATTAGTATAATATCAGTTGTTCATGAGATGAAGAACACAGTGGACATTGTCAGTAACAGCAACCGGTATGAGCTAGCAAGAAGCATCTGTAGATTCGTCGTTGCACTGGAGAGCGGAGCCGTGCCTGCCGTTGCAGGCGTCACGGCCGGGTAAGTCTGCTGCTCGTTCGACGGCAACGGGTCCTCTGGATTGTCGTGCTGCGATGGGCCCAACGGCACGGTCGTGCTGTTGTCAACGTCGAGGCCTGCGTTCACAGGAATGGACGTTACCATATTTAAGACTTCCGGAGTACCAGGTGAATGGTAGAATTTGGCCTATTCTGGCAGATGGCTTACATTCAGAGCGGTACCAACCCAACTTCATGCTTTCTCTGTCGAAGACAACATGGTATCCAACCAGGAAATTTTCTGCATTTGAAAATTATATTGTATGTATGAACACTAAATACCAAAAGAACAAACCGCACAGATTCATTTGGGCACTTACGGGCAATAATTCCAATAGGTTCTGTTGATGGCAGCACAGCTAAGCAGAACCCAGCAAGCGCTCCCTGTAACATAAATCAGCATACAAGATGATCAGCTGCTACAGACAAATTCCATGTGAATGGTAATCTACAACTATATAAGACCTCGCTCATAAAAGGGTCGCTCATTAAATCCCAAGAACCTGTACCCTCCTAATCCCCTCTCCAAGGCCATTTATAAATAAACGAAAACATCATATTCTAGGGGTCTATGGGCAAACCAGTCATGCAAACTAAACAAAGCATTTATCCTGCACATACTTTAAGATCAAACAAATGTGGAAACATGAATACTTATGTTAGCTAAGTTATACATGTAGGCTTTAAATATACTAACTCAGATCAAATTATATATCAGTATGTTATGGAAGCAAGCTCAACTGAGCCACATTTCCATTCAGGAGCTTAGACTTGACAGCAAAAGGACACAATTAGCCAATTAGGATTCACTTGACAAGACTATACATCATTCTCGGCTGATTGATTTTGAGGACACTATTTTTTCCTTGCCCAACAAAGAGGACATACCTGTTTGTCATTAAATGGAAATATAGGATTAACAGCCTGGAAGCTCTTGTTCGCAGCAAATGCCAGGGTTATTGTTGGCACGTCAGGCATCTCAAGAGGACTGCATATAATCACATATCAGCGAATTCCTTCTACACAATCAGAGAAATGAAACTAAGACCTAAATGAAGCCAGAAGTTACCTAGCACTGTAGCAATATTTCCAGGTACTGTCTTCATAAGGCACCCTTGAAGCATTCATCTGTTTGTCAAACTGAAATTTATACGAAATTAGTACTGATTTACTGAAAAATATCCATTAGCGAACCAGCTGCAAATGCGTGGATGTCCACCTCCATTGTGAAAGCCTTGTAAACGTCTGGAGGAAGAGAAGTAAATGATGTTCCACTATCGACTAAGGCCTGGAAGCTAGTACCCTCAAGACATTTATGTCCAATACAAGATTTGTCGACATTAACAGCATAAGTTTGACTGGAAAATTAAGAAAGAAAGATGTAAGTGCCGCTTTAAAGAATTTCAAGAACCACTGCAAAAACTGATTGCATTAGTTGATGAGTTAATCACTTTGAGCCACTCACAGTTTGCCATACAGAGGAACGAACGGTGTAGACTGTTGAGAGGACACCCCTTGATCTCCAAAAAAAATTCTCCCAGAACTATCTTCCTTAAAGCACATCGAGAAGGAATTCCGAACTAGTCCAGCTCTTGCAAGGAAACTAGGAACTGAAATATCTGCCATTCCAAGGCCAAGGAGTCCATCCGGTGCAATACCATCCAGATAGTCACCACTTTGCTTTCGACCACAGCTATACCGGAAGGACACACTATGTCAGTAAAACTAAGTGCCAGAAAGTCAGCAAATCATGACAATCGACTATTGAGCAACTCCAATTATTTTGTTACAAGATTGCATTGAAGCTCAGTAACAATGCAAGATGAAATCAAAAGGTAAGGACTGGGCGAGTGGCTATGGCTAAACATACTAATGTTTTAAGCAAATGCACAGATCCGATACCTACAAAGTGTACAGAGTAATTGAGTACTTCACCAGTAAATGTGCAGCAATGGAAATGTAGTTCACTAACAACGATCCATGTGAGGACAGTGTGATTTGTCAAGTAGCATTACTCCTTTATGCCATGGAAACAGTATTTGCTTATGAAGCAAAAGTACAAAGTTCCTGTTGACAGAAAGCGGCAGAAAATTACCCAATAATAACTGAAGCGCTCACTGGTACATGGCCCTCCCTGGAGTTCAAGTGTAGTGTATCCTCAATTAGCAAACCAGAGCTGGTAGTATTTTCTGAAAAGTAGTCAATATTGTATGGGCAAGGCTGCTTTGGGTTTGTGCAGCCTGAACCTGATTGGCATAGCTCGTGGCTGCAAGGAAGATGCCGACTTGTCGTCGATTCAGCAGGCTTGTATATTCCAAGATCTCTATCCTGCATAATAGATGCTCCATTTATGACGGAGCACCTGCCAATCAATCACTGAAAATAAGCACTAAACTGCTTAAATATATGGTAGTCACCTCTTGTTTTTGCACTTGTTAGGAAGAAATAGAACTTAAAATGAACAAAATTGAAGAGAACCAAAGTTCACACATGACACCACCACTTGGACTCCTAAGTCAGTCACTCAGGTAATAGCTAAAATCGGCAATGAATTGTAGGTGTGCTTGTGCAACTTACACTGGACCATTACATGAGATTTATAGCATGACGCATGTGCCATTTTGGTGGTAGCACAAATTTAATTGCACTGCCAAAATTGCAGTTGAACGCGAGCGGTTGGGAAATTACTTTCCATCAAAATATAGATGGATTTTTCATGTGGTATTTTAGGGTCACATAATGGTGTGCATACTTTGCGCCACAACTTGCATGCGGCCAAGAACAGTGACTATAGTGAAATTTAAACTGAAGATGACTGCAGAGACACGATGAGAAGTTTATCGATCAGAGATCAGTCATGTTAGTTTCCAAGTTTAGAACCGCTTTGCATTTTTTCCCAATAATTTCCATAGTCAATGAAATTAAAGCAAACTGCATGTCATGTATTAGTTTCTTCAACCGAGATTTGTGCATTACGTAATAGAAATGTGAAGAGTCAGGTCATCATCTGCACCAGCAATTTTGCATGAACAAGTCAAATATGTCTTTGGAAAAAAACAGATTCAACTCAAGCTGACAGCTGTGTCACAATACGACATCTTCAGATATTAACATCAAGCTACTGAACAAAGGGGATGCATACCAGATTTCCACGGTAGCCAGACAAAGGGGCACACTGGATACAGTCACAGGGTACCCAGAACAGGTCACTTCCAGTATCCAATGCAACCAAAAAGGAGGTAGTAGGCGTCCCAACATCCACCCAAGCGTAATATAACCTTCACACCGAAAGGTAGATGAAATAAGATTAGCTTACAACTTTTGCAGCAAAGCACGTACTAGCTCCGAAGGTAAAAACAGTAAAACACAACTTAGTAGTACCTAGCTGGCTAGCTCTGACAGTAAAAAACAGCAAAACACAGCCTATGCCTATCCCGACCAAAATGGCAATGCAACCCGTACGGGTAGAAGAAATTTAATCCTTTTTATATATAATAATAACGCCGATTTTTTTGTGTAGCTGTCTCGTAGTACGAATTCAAAATGTTATTAACACTATAACATTCACAGTGAAAAGTTGAGGGACGTAAGATCCAACGGGGGCAGGGAATGAGGCGCACCAGCCTAAGTCGTTGCCGGGGGAGAAGGTGCTGCCGCCCTTTGAGAGCGAGAGGAGCTGGTACTTGCCCGCGAGCCGCCGCTTCTGCCGCTGGAGATCGCTCCTCACCAGCGCGCGGTAGTACTCCCCGCTTCCGCGCTGCGGCCACCACCCCGCACGCGGGCCTGCCTCCAGCCGAGCCTTGTCGGACAGACGGTGCACCATCCTCGAAGAGAGCGTCGCCGCGGCCTCGGCCGCCGAAGCTGCTGCCGCCGCCAAGGCGACCAGCTGGAGGGCGAAAAGGACCGGGAGGCGCATGGGTGGATCTGAAATGAGCTCGCGGGGTGGATCTGAGGGTAATGCGGCGCGGTGGATGGGGGGAGAGGATCTGGAGCTACGTTTCGCGAGCTGGAGACGGCGCGGGGAGCATGGAAGCGGTGGTGAGTGGTGAGTGGTGAGCGACCGCGTAGCGGGGAGGGAAGCGAGCTGGGGCGGTGGTGTGGAGGTGGTGATGCTCTGGAAGCTAGCGCAAAAGGCAGTGGTTCCAACAGCGTTTCGGCTGAATTGTATAAAGGCAGGGCTCCGGGCTGATTTGCCGTTGGAGAAAAATATCGCTCAAGCTATGGATTATAAGTCAGGTATGAATGAATAAGGCCCCGTTTAGATCTAAAAAATTTTGGATTTTGGCTCACTGTAGCATTTCGTTTGTATTTGGTAATTAGTGTCTAATTATGGACTAATTAGGTTCAAAAGTTTCGTCTCGCGATTTCTCGATCAACTATGTAATTAGTTTTTTTTTCGTCTACATTTAGTACTCCATGCATGTGCCGCAAGATTCGATATGACAGGTACCATGCAAAATTTTTTGGCAACTGAACGGGGCCTAAGCCGAAATGAACAGCTGTTGACAGAGGAGAATGTTCAGCGTTGGGTGTCGTGGCAACTAGCAAGTGGACATCAGTCTAAAACATAAAACATGCTGAGACTAAAAGTGTGATATTATATTACTTCAACATTGTTTTATGAATAATCTACAAGTTGTATACTATTTGGACTTGGTATAGTAGTAATTAGGATAAAATTATAAATTTCTTTTGCCCAAGCCCAACCATAAATTAAACATATGAATATATTCCTTGCTTTGGAACATGAGAGATTACATTGCCATAAGATAACCAAGGCTCGGAATTTTTTCAGTTTGATTTTTTTTCTTTACGTCATAATCCAAAACTAGATCTTTGAACTATGGCTATTAATTGCAACCTTGAGTTTTATTTCAATGAAAAATACGATTAGGGTCTCAAATGGTCATTCCAAGTTTTAGCTATAAGTGACACATAAAACGTAGGCTTAGCCATGGTGATCGGTGTAGTATTTAGCTTAATTGGAACCCAACTACACATAGTAGACCACAACAATACTCCTCTTCTCTGTCATACCTGATTAAATTATAATTGCTACCCACTTTGGGTATACAGTTGTCGATAAACTTCTATAGTTTGGTGTATTATTGTTGTTGTTGAGCTTATTGCTATTGTGACTACCATGGTGCAATGGCCAGGTTACGTGCCAAACAATCTAAAACTATACTTCTTCATCATTGATAGTCTGTCTAAACTATTGATACCGGATACGGTAGGCAGAGACATGAAACTATGACGTACTAGCTTCTGTAGAATATTTGAGAAATGGAGGACTTGGCGGCTTATTTGTACAGGTTTGTTTAATGGAGTTTTTAACAGCAACGGTCCATCCCGCTCATATGACGACCAGAGTCCCCGCACAGGCACACACAGCCCACTCGAGGCACCGCGCGTGGTGGTCCCCACGTGGCCGTGGTGGCGCTGTGTGTCACCCGTTGGTCCCTTCGCGTCCGCGTGGGCCCCTATGCCTCGCAGACGCTGATGGAGCGTGCGCCGTGCCGAGCGGCCGCCCGCAGCCCGCCTGTTGTTAGAGACAAAAATAAAAATCCCCGTGCCGCCTTGCCAACTGGCAAAGATGCGGTCCCGCTCCCTACGCGTATGATTCGTTAACTCAATTGAAGTTTAACAAACATCATCAAATCGTCCAAATGCTTCATGCCAATTGAAGTTTGAATCTCTGGTTGAACTGCAACGTACGATGGATCACGCGGCGATACAAAGTTAATCCAGTGCAGGAGCACAAATGAGGTTTATGTATCCATCGTCGTCTTTAGCAAAAAAGGGCCGGAATATCTGACCTCTCACTCAGCCTAGTGCCTCAGCGCACGAGTTCTTTAGAGATACCCAATCATCATGGTGTGCAAAAAAAAAAGAGCCTTTATACGACGTGACAAATGGCAAGCGCCGTGCTTCGGTACCCGTCAACGCCCTCCATGATACTGCACCTGTTTGCTCCTGAGAAAAGGTACTTTGCCAATAATTTTTTCCCCTCCCGTCCTGTCCCGTTCAGCAGCTTTACGTTCATGCTCATGCTCGATACGACACCCTAAAACTTTACGCGCTAGACAAGCCCTGAGAAAGATGACGTCGGCCTCGACGCTCGGGCACGACGAGTCACGAGCCAAAAGCACGGATTTTACACATGACTACATAGTTGGAGGCATGTTTTGGCTGTCAAATACGTACTCCGTACTAAGCAGCATTATTTTGATTTTCTAAAAAGAATGTAATAAAGAACAAGAAGCATGTTGGTATATATACTTGTACTCACAGATTTCTATCATGGAGTGCCGACGAACGGAGCTCCTTGCAGTCGTAGGCCGGAACAGCAGCGACTCATTCTGTAAGTTGTTGTGTTTGTTTTGTTTTGTCTTATAATATAATAATTTGCCTCAATGTAAGTGCCTGGAGACCACGGACAGCTGCGATACCGGAGGCCGCGACTGCGACATCGGAGGCCGCGACTGCGACATCGGGGCTTGTTTAGATCCCATCAAAGTTTCAAGTTTTTTCGTTCTCTTTTCATCGTATCAATTTTTAGCCATTTGTATGAAGTATTAAATGTAGGTAAAAAAAATAACTAATTACACAGTTTAGTTGGAAATCACGAGATGAATCTTTTGAGCCTAGTTGATCCACGATTAGACAATATTTGTTAAATAAAACGAAAATAATACTATTCATCAAGTTAAAAAAAGTTTCAATCTAAACGAGGCCCGGGTTGGGAAACGGAAAGCACACCGCCTGCCGCCTGCTTTGGGTGGCCGGCGTCGCCGCTTTCAGAATTGAGTGGACACGTGTTGCCTCATGCAAGCACGGGCAGTCGAACACGCACGACACGCACGCGGCGCCTTCCTCCACCGTCTGCTTTCTTCCCTACCGGGCCACTGGGCTGACGGACGGACAGTTCACCATGGACCGGCGCCCCAGGCACATTCCTGATCGAGACCGGCGCCCCAGGCACATTCCTGATCGAGTCACTAGGGTGTTTGCTTCAAGCTACTAAACTTTAGTAGCTACTAAATGGTTTAGTCATTTTTAGTAACTCTAGAGTTGCTAGAGAGAACTAAAACTCTTTAGTAACTTTTAGTCATAGCGTTTAGTTAAAAATTACTAAAGTGACTAAAAGCTACTAAATTTAGTAGCTACTAGGCAAACAAACAGGCCCTTAATCTTTACGCTTCAGCCGCCGTCCCTGACAATTTCAATCCTGTTCCATTTGCCATTGCAGCAAAATATCGTCTTCACAAGGGTCGACGGGTGACATATTTGAGCTTCAAAAAGAATCGAGGAGACGACATCAAGCAATCTTAGCTCTGTCATTTGATATTCAAGCAGCAAACCCAGAGAGGAAGAGCACGCCGCTCCATCCAAAAAAAATATTGCAGGGCACAGAATCATGCAAGCCAAGCCAACGAATAGAAACAAGCTTGCATCAATTTATCAGTGCGAGCTATCCATACAGCAACACATCCATCTTGCGATTTGGACTTGCACAGATATGCATGGTTTTACACATCTTAGTATAGAACACCACAGCACCCTAAATTCTCAGTTTCAGCATCTCAAGATCAATATCCACAATGTGGCGAACAGTCAATACATCTCGAGAGCAGGTTGCAGGTTGCAGGTTGCAAGAGTCTGTTAGACTAATTTACAGTAGCTAGTTTCAGCATCTGAACTAAAATCATGTATTGTTATAGACCAGCACGGTTGAATCCTCCCAAATCATGGAGCTCAGGTTTCCACGCTTCTGTCATGAGGTCAGAATCAGATGGATACAGAAAATGTAATGACTGCACAGCATATGAAGGTTGCCGCCTGCTACATGTAATGGAGCGTCCACTTGACTGTCTCTGGATTTGCCTACCTGTGAGGAATCATTTTGACCAAATGAGATGGAGGAAGACGCTTCACAACTTTCTCAAGATATAGAATTACTACAAGTGAAGTTGGCAATAGAAAAATTTATATTCTTCTCCACAAGGCAGTGCAACTATCGGAACCAGATAACATAACAGAGGTCCAGGGGTTGCAGAGATTAAACTTCCCTCCATGCATCAGTAACCCTAAACCACCAATTCATAAGTTCATGATGATGACAATTTTTATAAATAAAAAAAATACTAAGAAATAACGCAGGGCAACAGAATTTAAATATCTTAATATGAACCTTTTTCACACCAAATCTGAGTAAGGGGATGGGTCAGATGCAAAACCCTCACTTAGGTTTTATCATGTCAGTCCTTTTTACAGGGGATCAAATGAATTTGAAAAGTACTTGAAAGAGCATACTTGAAGTTATACTTTCCATTTTATTAAAGAATCGTTTGTCAATGCAGGGCAAAATAAATCACTCGGTAGACAACAACTATAGCAATTGTCACACAGTTGAGCTCTAAGAATATCCAAACCAATTAGGCAAACAAAGAATGAAGAAAGATGAGTGGATCAACAATGAAGAAGAATCAAACAAAACTGTGTCAAAGAAGCATCAGCCATATCTTTCCCAGGCAACATAATTTACAGGTTGGTCATATACCTTTATGCTCTTGCACATTAGCATGCCCAGGAAAACCAGATCATCAAGCAGTGGTTGAACCAAATTGCCAAGGATCACTCTTTCCTTTCGACCTCACAAAAAGCCCCCATAAATAGTTCTCACCATCTATCCCTATTACCACGGTAGAAATAAGAATCTCAAAATATGCATTTGATATCTTTTCAGAATATTGAAATGTACTTTATTTCCAGGTGTACAATACAAATTAGTTGGGGAAGAAGCATTGTAAACTAGTGCAGGTGGTTTATTTTCTTGCATGAAAAGGAACAAAGAATAGAATCACTAACACTGAGAATCAGGCGGAAGAACTTCCGAGGAATATATCAATAACTTTATGCCATCAATATATGCCCTTAGAACATAATTGTTGGAGTCTGCTAATATATTAGAGTGCTTCTTTTCACACCTACAAAGCAAGTTAGGAACAAAATCACTGAATGTCTGAAAGCACAGTTATTGACTAGTAAAATATATGTTTCAGCACATATCTATGGGAGAAAATGTTGATACCCGAACCAGAAACCCTACCCAATAGGTTTATCAAGAAAGAAGAACACGCCAATGTCTTCATGAACAGGAGGGATAGTCTCAAAAGACTTTGGCCAGTCATTCATTCGTGGTAATAACTCCAGCTGTAGATCACTGGGTATCATCTTGATAGTATCACAAACTCTGGATGACACTTTTGAAGGAAACTGGGCTTTAAATTCACCAAGATTTAGCTTTGTGCCAGCATAAAAGACATGAAAGCATCCCCTAAAGAGCAAAGGAAAGCTAAACATTAGAAATACATATAACATTATTTATATATATGAAATTAGAGTGATTCATGGCAATGACTGACTGGGGCACAAAAGAGGCACACTCAATAGCCATTCTGACTCTATGGCACATCTGGAAGGAGAGAAACGCTATAGTTTTTAATGGAGATAGGAGTCCGGAGCAGGCAGTCTTCACAAGGATTAAGGATGAGTGTTTTGATTGGGTTTCAGCAGGGGTGGGGTGGGGGGGGGGGGGGGGGGGGGGGTGGTACTTAGTTACCAAAGGTTTGCTCAACATTCTGTGAGTAATTAGCCTAGGTCCTTCACGGTATCTCATACGGCGGTCTGCTGTATGACAGCGCCTCTCGCGCATGTAAGATTGCAACTCTTATCTTGCTTATTGATACAAAGCCGGGGAACCAGATCTTTATATATATATATATATATATATAGGTTAGCTGCCACAACCATAGAAGAAAGGCATTTGTCTTTTATGAACAACTTGTCTTTTAGGTTAGCAGCAAGATATTATAATCAACTCAGAACAGTACAAGCTTAACATTAGGGTATTATGCGAAAGAAGTTCATGGTGAAATGATACTTGCAGAGAAACTTCCAGATATATTCAGCAGTCTAAATCTGATTGTGAAATATCTAGAAATATTTCTCGACAAAAGTATAATGTGGTGATTTATGGAAGTATTGCCCATGAAAAAAATAAGCCACAGCCTCCACATTTACCAATACATATTCATGTGAAACAGTTGGAAGCTGGTGGCAACTACATCCATATAATTAAGAAACCATGTCTAGTTAATTTATTACTGACATAAGAAAAATTCCATAATGAAGGTAAAGGTTGTTGAGACAACTCACGTCCAACAAATTGCAGGTGCTGGGCGTCTTGAATATTTCACAATTGAACCAAAGGTGAGCATTACGCCTTTGTTCTCGTTCAGACTGCATCCAGTATCATCATCTATTGGTACATTGGAAATGAACAGAAAAGGTCACTTTATTAGGGTAAGGCTTGCCAATGACACCCTTCTCCAGACCCCACACAGAGCTGGAGCTCTCTGCACTGGGTACGCCCTTATAAGAAAAATTCCATAATGAAGGTAAAGGTTGTTGAGACAACTCACCTCCAACAAATTGCAGGTGCTGGGCGTCTTGAATATTTCACAATTGAACCAATGGTGAGCATTACGCCTTTGTTCCCGTTCAGACTGCATCCAGTATCATCATCTATTGGTACATTGGAAATGAACAGAAAAGGTCACTTTATTAGTGTACTTAAACCTCAGATAACATCAGAACTAAAATCTAAACGTGGCACAGAACTAAATGTATATTGAAACTAAGCCCCCTTGAAATGTCATGATACTGGCATTAAACAACCAAGATAAAAGGAAATTTCTGTAGGCACATACTTGAAGCACATAAGGGCTTACCCTCTGCCAGAGAGTTAGTTTCCCCTTTATCTGCGTTCACTATCTTCTTTTCTCTAGCTTTGTGTTCAATGAGAGAGTCAATTTTTACTTTAACTCGTTCACTTGTTCTGCATTTATGAATTATAGGCATGGAACCACCAGATCTTGTTTCAAAATCCATGTTTATATCATGACTTACAGCAGTTGATCGTTTTGTGCCATGTACTTGCGTGACAGTCCTATTGGGGGATATGCGCTTCATATTTGACAACTGTTTCACATGCAGAGGAGATGCCGGATGAGCTTGACTTTGCCGCATAGCAAAATATGGGCTGTCATCGGTCTTTGCCTGACCATGTCTTGCAGCAGCACATCGTTTCAGGTTTTGCACTTGTGTGTCACTCCTGCTGGGGGATATTGACTTCATATTGGATGGCTGCTTCATGCCTGGAGGAGATGCAGGATGAACCTGCCTTTGCTGCATAGCAAAATATGACCTATCCTCAATTTTTGTTTGACTATGACTTGCATCAGCACATCGTGTCAGGGCTTGCACTTGTGTGTCACTCCTGCTGGGTGATACACAATTCAAATTGGACAAGTGTTTTGTAGTTGAAGGAGCCTTGCTTGGCTGTGGCACAGCAAATCTTGACCTAACAAGTGGTGGCCTCTCTCTACTCAATAATGCCGCTTCTTCAGAAGAGACGAACTTCACTTTAGCATTTCCACATCTATTCGGAGATTTGGGACTTATTTGAGGCACTACGTTGCTGTGACTGAGGTGCAACTTTGAAGTTTCCCTTTCATTCATCATATCGCGACCATGCCTTGGCTTTTGGAACTCTGTTTGCCCACCTTCACCATGACTGTAGAAGAACTTAGAGTAGCTGAGTAGAGTTTATTGATGATTGTGAAAGTGAGATAGGTGATCAAAACTAGTGAAAAGATATTACCTTGACTAGGTTTTGGGCCCCCATTAGCATACTCTTGGCATTTGGCACAATACCATTCACGTGGAATATCAGATGTCAACACCTTCATACAATAACTTCAAACAGAAAATAGAAACACTTTCAGAGAGCTAAATAAAACTTTCCACATTCAAGAATAGAGCTAAATCACTTTCATTTTAAAAGATAATGGATTTACTGCAAAAAAAGCAAATTAAATGGAAATGACACATTGTAGAGCAGCTAAGAAAGTTTCAGACCTAATTAAAATACAGTGTTTGCATCGGTTATCTATCAAAGAAGACATACTGGTTTTCGCAAAAAAAAAAAGTTTCCTATCACTATCAGACATTCAGATATCAGACATACAAATATTTAAAACAATTGTAAAACAGAGACATGTGCAAATTCAGGGCAGATGACCACACATATATGTACATTTTCCAAGTGCTTAGGATGTGAAAAATAAAGGGATTAAAAACTATACAGGGCAGACCAACAAATGAGTACCCGTGTTCATAATCATTGCACCGAGCACACTTTGCAATAAGCTGAGAGAGGCTACCACTGCCACATGTCCCACACACCACAATGTCCTGCATGAAAAGGAAAATATTGCATAGTCAAATACATAGATTATTGTGTTCATCTAATTCTTTCATACATATCTTTGAGACATAACCCTAAGCGAGGAAGAAATATACAACGCAATAAGAGAAGCAAAGTGAAAACACATGATTTTGTCAAAGAAAATAAAAGGGCTCCCTTCGTCATCCAATGAAATTAAATCCCTTGAACAAGTCCATCATATCATTACAATAAACCTACTTTAATTCAGATGCAGTGAACTGGCTGCACATAAACAAATATACAAAATAACAGCTTACAGCTGAATATCCCAACTTTTCAAAATTACTACGTGTCGGGTTCATAAACCCGGGGTCCCTCGGGGACCGGCTTCTGCGCCAAGGCTCGGCCAAAGAGTCTAAAAACAACAGGGCAAAGGAACGGTCCAGCAACCGACCGGAAGGCCAGGACCAAGAAGAGCAACGCCCGCTCGTCAGCTACTTCGGCCCACCTCTCCGACCGGAGCGCTCAATTCGGGCTTCAGCCGCCTCTGGACGGCCTCTCCGATCGGAAGGCCTGCCCCGAGCCCTACTTCCGACTCCGACCCCGCGTCCCTCCGACCGGGGCTCGTAGGAACCCTGCTCACCGCTCTTCTCCGACCGGCGCACTCAGAGCCGACTGGAGCCATCCGACCGGGGACGCCCGCTCGGTAGGAACCAGAAGACGTGCGGAGAAAGGCAAGGCAAGGCTCACAAGTCAAAATCACTGTACCAGGGACCATACCCTGCACAGAACAGTACTCTGCAGCCACCTGACACAAACAGTATTGTAGGCGCCGACATCTCCCTCTACAGTATTGTAGGGGCCGCTAAAACTCCCATACGGTAAGACCCCCCGCGTGTCTCTGGACATCGATAGCGGTATGGGCACCAGGATTTACCGTACCGGGTGAACATAGCGAGACTCCTCACATGCCTCTAGGCATCAAACAGTATTTGCAGGTACCGACGTCCACCATCCCTGAAAAAGCCAGCACGACCTCCCGTGTGCATCTGACATTCTACAGCGACAACAACAGTGCTGTAGGCGCCTACCACTATCTTGTACCTGCCGGTGTGGGCAACAAGGCTCTGTGGGCGTGGGCAACAAGGCTCGGCAGCATACGTACCCTCACCCTCTCACTTGTAAAGCCACCCCCTTCATCTATAAAAGGGGGTGCGCTTCCTCCAACAAAAAGACCCGACAGACCGATTCCAGTAGCCCAGAGTTCCTTAGATCGATAGCTCACAACCACAGAACCACCAGGTTCGGACCTCAAGCACCCGCTTGAACACTTAGCTCATAGCGAAGTTCCTGTCACTCTCGGTCCTTCTGACCGGAGCCGACCGGACCTCTTGTACACCCCCATCTTTCTCCTTCCTGTTTGTAACCCCACTGCAAACTTCGAGCACCTGGGCTCAGGAATAAAGTCACCGACCGACCCCGACTGGACGTAGGGCACGTTGCCCGAACTAGTATAAATCCTGTGTCATTGAGTGCTAGGCCACCTCCGATCACAACGTACAGCAAAACTACAAATATTCATTAGTTGGTCACTTTCTGCACCGACACTACGTTTCTTAAGTCAATTGTCCAACCAAGCTGTGGATTATCGGTAGAATATTTAGGGTAAATGGGCACTAACTCCATTATCAAGAATAATGGTGTTTTTAGAGGTTTCATAAGGTAAACTGCAGAGGATGTATTGATGAAAAAGTACAGGAATAGCTAGCCACGGTAGCACTCTTAACTCCCTCCGTCCAAAAAATAGTGTGATTCTTGTTTTTATGAAGTCAACTAATTTCAAATTTTGACCAAATCTATAAAAAAAGTGGTAATATTTATGATATCAAATAAGTATCGCTAGATTAATCATTAAATATATTTCTATAGTAAATCCATTTAGAGACATAAATATTGCAACTATTTTCTATGAACTTAGTCAAACTTAGAAAATTTAACTTATTATAAACCTAGCTGCATTCTTTTTTGGACAGAAGTAGTAGTAATTATCCTAATTTTGGTCTATGGAAGAGACTATTAACTGTGGGGGTATTAACCCCTATACCCTTACGGCTAAGCTTGGGCTGGCCCGGATCGATGGTTTCAGTCCACCCGAAAGATGACGTGCGGCCCGGTTAACCTGATCGGAGTCCCGCACAAGGAATCAAGACGGATTTGGCGACCAAGCAGGATCCTGGTCGGTTAGAATAGGAATCCTTATCCGGCCAGATATGGCAATTGTAACTGACTAGGATTAGTTTCCAGATCTGTAACCCTGCCCCCCGGACTATATAAGGCGGGTAGGGGACCCCTCTAAAAGATATCTCTCATTGACATACAGCAATACAAATCAGACGCAGGACGTAGGTATTACGCCTTCTTGGCGACCGAACCTGGATAAAACCTCGTGTCTGTCTTGCGTCACCGTCTTGTTTGGGGCTTGCGCATCTGTCTGCCGATAATCTACTACCTTGGGCATACCCCTAGGTAGACTGCCGACCATATTTCGTCGACAGTGGCGCGCCAGGTAGGGGGTGTGCGTACTGCTCTCCAAACAAACAAGATGGTCACTATCTCCGGCTCCATGGCTACGCCCAGCGGCCTCACGTTCACCGTCGGCCAGATCACCTGGACCACCAGCTCCGACGACTCCATCGCCATGGCCACGGGGGAGGCATGGATTCAGCCTGCGCCGACGACTACTTCACCTGCATCGGCTACGGCTCCGACCACGGTGAACACGGCTCCGACCACGGTGAACACGGCTCCGACCACGGTGAATACGGCTCCGACCACGGTGAACACGGCTCCGACCACGATGGACCTGGCTCCGACCACGGGACATCTGGCTCCGACCACGCCTACAGCCACGCCAACAACCCGTCATCCGCTTCCCCGCTACAGAGGGAAGCAGATCGACAACACCGACCTGCTCGATTCCGTTGATCGGGTCGGCATCCAACTCGCTGAAACCCTGGCTCTGGTAAGTACGATTCAAACCCAACCTAACGAGCAGGTAACAGCTCTCCACGACAGATCTACCCGACCAGCTCGGACCAGTCGTCCTGTGCGATTTGGAACAGATCTTGTGGTCGTATCAACTCCTGAGGGGCGTTTCGCTCATCGCCGGCCAGACATCGCGACGGGTCTCCGACTCTGCGAGTACGAAGCCCCGACGGAGAACCACCAGGTCCAGCCCTACGGCCTGCAAAACGCTGCCTCCAGCTACGCGTACAACCTGCGACACCGCTCGGATCTGTGTCCTGTACACCGATCTCGGCCGAAGCCATGCAACATCGTCAACATGGTCCGGATCGAAGATTATCAGGAAGGATCCGTCCACACAGTCCGAGAAGGTGACTCCAGCTCCTCATCCGGCATCGCGTCCAACGCATCTGTCCACACCGAGCTTCAGCGTCACGAAGATGAAGGCGCCCAATACGATCTGGATCTACCAGACCACGCCCCGGGTTTCCCCCAATTTCCGTCTTTCCCGCCAAGACGAGGGGATTTGATCCATGTTGTCAGCAACGACGAGCCGCCAGCAGTTGGCGAAACAGAACAAGAAAAGACTGCACGCGAAGCACGCAATATTGACCGGTTTAATCGCCGGCAAATCGAAGCTGAAGCAGACCAGGAGGCACGACGCATAAGGGTCCAACCGTGTGACCTCAACAATGCTTTCGACAGGGTGGGGGATAAACAAGTCTTCAAGACCCCAAGCGCCAACGTAGCCGTCGCCATGGCGACAATGCAGCGGCTGCCCAACACTCCCGAGACTCAAGTAATCCGTGATGACATACAAGCTTATCTGACGGCTGCTATGGCTCAGACCGCAGAGATGAACCAAGCCCGGGCTCCATCCGTTTCTGTCGAATCAAGCCACAGCCGCCAATACTCAAGTCGCTCACAGCCACTCAACCTACGTGGCTCGCGCAATAACGACCCATCGGACAACCGTCAAGGCGGGAACGGTGGTCATGATGGTGGTCGGGACGACAACCACCGCCGGGAGGATAACCGCCACGACATTCGAGGCGACAACCGCCGAGATAACCGCGACAATCGCCGTGATAACCACGGTCGCAGCGCTAATCCAGGTGGCAATCGAGATCGCCGCAATGGCAATAACGATCTCCGCCATTACCTCGGTGGACGTGATTTGCGTGCTCGCATCAACCAGAGAGCCGACGATCGTGCATCCCATGAAAGCTATCGCCGTATGGAGTACGACACCGTCCACGGTCCGCCGGGTCTGAAGCAGTTCACTCCACACCTGCGCCAAGTCATATGGCCCAAGAATTTCAAGCTCGAGAAGCTTTAGAAGTACGACGGCAAAGAAAACCCCGAATTATGGGTCATGCTCTATGAAACCGCGTGCCGATCAGCCATGGCTGACGAGCACGTTATGTCTAACTACTTCCCAGTCGCCGTTGGTCATGCAGGTCACCAATGGCTAGTTAGCTTGCCGGCAAACTCTTTTGACTCTTGGCAGGAACTCAAGCAGGCCTTCATCGACAATTTCATCGCTACTTGTGAACAACCCGGCAACAAGTACGATCTGCAACGGATCCGAGATCGGAAAGACGAACCACTGCGCGAGTACATTCGGCGTTTCTCGGAGATGCGCATCAAGGTCCCATCAATATCCGACAACGAAGCAATCGAGGCTTTCGTCACCGGCCTCCGCTTCCACGACGCCCTAAGAGACAAGCTCCTCCGGAAAAGACCTGAGTCAGTCACAGCGCTCTTGGCCACCGCTAAGAAATACGCGGACGCTGACGACGCTAAAAAGATAATCGTCGAAGAAGAAGCAAGGGTCCCACGCTCCGACCACCCTCCACACCGCGATGATTACCGCGGCAACCGTGGTCGAAACGACAATTTTGACCGCCGCAACCAACGCAACGACTCCCGCGACCACCGTGATCAACGTAATCAGTGGCGCAACCGCCGTGACGATTACAGAAGCAAGCGTGCTCGGGAAGACGACGGCGAGGTCAATACTGTGAAAAAGGGCGGAGGACGTCGTAACTACGAGGACGATTACGCCAAGGCATTGAAGGGCCCCTGCCAGCTCCATCCCAAGTCGAACCATACCATGGAGAATTGTCGCGTCCTCAAGACTATCTACACGCGCCAACAGGCTCCGGATATGTCCGACAAGCCTACTGACGTGAGGGAACAGCGCAACGAGGACAACGACGACGACGATGCAGATCCTCGTCATAAATACGTCAAGCCGACGGATCGCGTGCACACCATCATCGGCGGCAAGGTGTCCATTGAGACCAAACGAGAACGCAAGCTGCTCGCCCGCGCCTGCTTGAACGTGGCAAAGAACGACAACCTTCTTACCGATCCGCGGCTTCCTCCGTGGTCTCACCGTGAAATCTACTTCAGCAGGAAGGACCAATGGGCCGCCGTACCCGAGCCAGGGCGTTTTCCCCTGGTCCTCGATCCTTGTATCAACAAGGTTCAGTTCGACAGGGTACTGATCGACGGCGGCAGCTCCATTGATATACTGTTCAAGAACAGCCTGCCCGCTCTGAAAATAGCCCAGGCGGACCTGAAGCCGTACGAGGCACAGTTCTGGGGCGTTCTCCCCGGACAGAGCTCCACACCTCTCGGGCAGATCACGTTACCTGTGCAGTTTGGGACTCCGGACCACTTCCGCACCGACTACGTCAACTTCGTGGTCGCTGATTTCGACGGCACCTACCATGCTATTCTTGGTCGACCGTCGCTCACCAAGTTCATGGCCATACCTCATTACAGGTATCTGGTGCTCAAGATGCCTACTGAGAAAGGAGTTTTAACCCTCAGGGGCAACATATACGCAGCTTATACCTGCGAGGACGACAGCTTCAAAATAGCAGAGGCCCATGACCTCTCTATTCGCATGGCCGAGACCATGCTCAACGCTAAGAAGACCATGGCCGACCACTTGGAGATCCCAGAGCTCGAGGCTCCGCGCAAGAACATCAGGTGCAAGGAGCACAAGACGATCCAGCTGGTCGAGGGCGATCCCAGCAAAACGGCCCTCATCGGGGCCGACCTGGATCCCAAATAGGAAGACGCGCTCGTCAGGTTCTTGAGGGGCAACGTGGATGTGTTTGCATGGAAACCTTCCGACATGCCTGGTGTACCTCGGGACTTGATTGAGCACTCCTTAAATGTCAACAGCAAAGCCAAACCAATCAAGCAGAAGCTACGACGGTTCGCTCGCGACAAAAAGGAGGCGATTAGGGTAGAAGTTACACGGCTTTTGGCAGCCGGATTTATCAAAGAAGTGTATCATCCGGAATGGTTAGCCAACCCGGTTCTTGTACGCAAAAAGAATAATGAATGGAGAATGTGCGTTGATTACACTGATCTCAACAAACACTGCCCTAAGGACCCCTTTGGCTTGCCTCGCATAGACGAGGTCGTAGATTCAACCGCCGGTTGCGAGCTGCTTTCCTTTCTCGATTGCTACTCTGGTTATCACCAGATCGCTCTCAAAAAGGACGACCAGATCAAGACATCTTTCATCACGCCTTTCGGCGCCTACTGCTACATGACTATGTCGTTCGGGCTCAAAAACGCTGGTGCTACCTACCAACACGCTATACAGGCCTGCCTCAACGACGAGATAAAAGACGGCCTCGTCGAGGCTTACGTCGACGATGTAGTTGTCAAAACCAAGGAAGCACATACCCTTGTTGACAATCTGGAACGCACCTTCGTAGCCCTTAATACGTTCCAATGGAAATTAAACCCAAAGAAGTGCATCTTTGGTGTCCCTTCTGGCATACTGCTCGGCAACGTCGTCAGTTACGACGGCATACGCCCTAACCCGGAGAAAGTCAAAGCTGTCTTAGACATGAAGCCCCCAAAAAAGGTGAAGGATGTCTAGAAGCTCACCGGCTGCATGGCTGCTCTAAGCCGTTTCATATCAAGATTAGGAGAAAAAGGACTACCATTCTTCAAACTGCTCAAATCGTCCGAGAAGTTCGAGTGGTTGGAGGAAGCAGACGCTGCCTTCACACAGCTGAAACAATACCTCACGTCACCTCCGGTACTTACTGCTCCCAGAGAAGACGAAACTCTCCTGCTTTACATTGCGGCAACCGATCGGGTGGTTTCCACTACAATGGTGGTCGAGCGCGACGAGCCGGGCCACGCCTACAAGGTACAGCGGCCAATCTATTTTATTAGTGAGGTACTCAACGAATCCAAGACCAGGTACCCACAGATTCAGAAACTGCTCTACGCCATACTGATAACATCCTGAAAGTTGAGACATTACTTCGACGGATATCGTGTGGTGGTCATGACCGAGTATCCTTTGGGGGACATCATTCGCAATAAGGATGCGAACGGGCGCATCGTCAAATGGGCAATGGAGCTATGCCCCTTTTCCTTGGAATTTGCAAGCCGTACTACAATCAAGTCTCAGGCACTCGTCGATTTCATCGTCGAGTGGACAGACTTAAGCACGCCTGCTTCTCCGGGATCCGACGAATATTGGACGATGTACTTCGACGGTTCTCTCAACATTGACGGAGCGGGAGCAGGAATTCTTTTCATATCACCATCCAAGGAGCAGCTCCGGTACGTCCTCAGGATTTATTTCCCAGCATCTAATAATGCCGCCGAGTATGAAGCATGCTTGCATGGTCTACGCATTACGGTTGAGCTTGGAGTTAAACGTCTCTATGTTTACGGAGATTCGGCTTTGGTCATCAACCAACTCAACAAGGACTGGGACACGACCAGTGAAAAGATGGACGCATATTGCAAATCGATAAGAAAGCTGGAAGGCGGGTTCTATGGCATCGAGTACATACACGTGGTCCGGGACAAGAACCAGGCAGCGGATGCGTTGTCAAAGTTAGGATCATCCCGAGCCAAAATCCCACATGGCGTATTCGTCCAAGACCTGCTCACGCCCTCCATTGAAGACGAAGATTCAACGACCGACAAAGTCTCAGACCAGCAATTAGTGGCTACGGTTCCGGCGCCGAGCACAACCGAGCCGCTTCCGACCACTCATGAGCCAGACTGGAGAACACCTTTCATCAAGTACTTAACAGACGGTAGCGGTTATATCGATCGAACAGAAAATGAACGCCTGATGCGTCGTAGTAAGCAGTATCTGCTCGTCGATGGCAAGTTATGGCGCAAAAACGCTAAGGAGGAAATCTTGATGAAGTGTATAACCCAGGAGGAAGGCAAGCATCTCCTAGACCAAATCCACTCTGGCTCCTGCGGCAACCACGCGGCCTCAAGAACACTGGTCGGTAAGGCTTTCCGAGCAGGGTTCTATTGGCCGTCAGCAGTGGCCGACGCAGAGAAGCTAGTCCGCCGCTGTGAAGGTTGTCAGTTCTTCTCCAAGAGAATCCATGTACCGGCACATGAGATCCAGACGATTCCAGCCTCTTGGCCCTTCGCATGCTGGGGACTGGACATGATTGGGCCTTTCAAACCAGCTCCTGGGAAATTTACATGCGTCTTCGTGCTAATTGATAAGTTTTCTAAGTGGATAGAATACATGCCTCTGGTACAGGCATCCTCAGAGAAAGCCGTCACATTCCTCGACCAGGTCATCCACCGTTTCGGCGTGCCCAACAGCATCATTACTGATCTGGGTACTCAGTTCACCAGGAACGCTTTTTGGGACTTCTGCGATGAAAGGAGCATAGTTGTAAAATACGTCTCGGTGGCGCATCCTAGAGCTAATGGACAAGTCGAGCGGGCAAATGGCATGATCTTGGACGCATTGAAAAAGAGGATGTACAGAGAAAACGATAAAGCTCCTGGAAGATGGCTCAAGGAGTTACCAGCCGTTGTCTAGGGCCTCCGAACTCAGCCCAGTCGTAACACCGGCGTCTCACCATACTTTATGGTTTATGGCGCTGAAGCAGTCCTCCCACCAGATATAGCTTTCAGATCAGCACGGGTAGAGAACTTCGACGAAGGCAAGGTCGACGAAGTACGGGAGCTAGAAGTCAACAGCGTAGAAGAGAAAAGGCTTGATTCTTGCGTACGCACGGCCAAGTACCTTGCTGTTTTGCGCAGGTACTACAACAAGAACGTTAAAGAGCGTTTCTTCGTGGTCGGGGACTTAGTCTTGAAGTGGAAGACGAACCAGGCTGGTGTCCACAAACTCGCAACCCCATGGGAGGGACCCTTCATGATCAAGGAAGTCACACGTCCAACGTCTTACAGGTTAGCTCATCTAGACGGCACGGACGTACCGAACTCATGGCACATCGACAAGCTTAGACGTTTCTATGCTTAACTACTGAGATATGTACTCTACTTGTATTTTCGATTTACTTTACTAAAGCAACTATGATTTCTCCAACCACTCTAATGTGTCACTCCAAATTTTATGGTTATTCTAACTTAAGCCAGTACAAGCTGACCACCACTCCTTCTACGGTTTTCGGAGCAGGCCCTGTCTCCGGTTCCTCCCAACATGTGCACGGGATCCGCTCTCTACGTTGCGGGTGATCGGCAGGTCCCCCCTGGTTTGGCTTGTCTGTGTTCACATGTGCACAGGTCATAGTACCTCACACTCCGACCACATGCCAGACTAGGGCCGCATAAACTTTTCAGGATGACGTGTCGAGCAAAACGGTACAACTAAACAGAACGTTAACACGTTCCCACTTAGTTACACCAACACAAAATTTCAAGCTTAAAGTACGTTTTGTATAAAACAAACAAGCTTATAATGATATACAGTTACGTTATTACAAGCTTGCCTGAAAAGGCTCAAGTTTACAATAACACAACTATGTCCTCCTTCTACAGCTTTAAGCCTATTACATTGGCTGGTCGGGGCGCATGGCATTTACTGCTCGCCGCCTCTGATACCCTACTCGAGTCTCGGGGACTCTGGAGCTAGTCAAGCTGAAGGGGATGGCCCCGTCGGTGCCTGGCTGGTCGAGACCGCAGGCTTCGTTGGCTGGCTTGTAGCTGATGGCATTTCCAGCTGGCTTGTCGATGGCATACCCTGCACAGGTGCTATCCCACCTCCGCACAGGTTAATATCGCCAATTATCTTTGACGACAAGTCCAGCTGGGCCGTCCGAAGCTCTTCGGCCTGGTCTGGGTCTATCTCCTTCGGGTACCCAGCCTCCAAGCGTTTGAGATCGATCAGGGGGTAGTGAGCACGCACCATGCTTAGCACATGGGCACCCGTGTACTCACCCGCCTCCTTCACGAAGTCTTGGAACCATCCCCATGCTTGCTTGCATCTCTCGACCAGTCTGAGCTGAGGTGTCCTTAGCTCTTCCTCTGTGAGCGCCGGGTCGATAAGGTCGAGGACGGGCACAATGTTAGTTGCCATTTCTTGGCACCGCTTGCTCCACGTGTCCCGCTCCTCGGAGGCCTTAAGGCATTGTGCTTTCCAGTCGTCGCTCTCCTTGATCACGACCTCAAGGTGCCTCTTGGCATTGACTTTCAAAACTGAAAATAGTACAAGACATCAAACGTGATGACACGACAAGGCGTTGTGGGCAATTGAACGAGAAAGGTGGTCTGGAGTGCTTACTTTTCAGGTCGTCCTTCATTTTGTTAGTGTGGTCTTGGAGTTCTGACTGGCGGCGTGCTAGTTTCTCGTTGTCCTCCTTTAGGCGACCACATTCTGCAAGCGCGCGGCTGTTCTCCCCCTGGAGGCGGGTCACTTCAGCTTCTAAACCTGCATTACAGCTATTGCTATCAATAACAAAATAACGCAAGTCCTGCACTTGCTATGATATGGTGAACACTTACTTATTTTCTCCTGCTCTTTGTTTTCGAGCTGGCCGACCAGGTTTTGGTTCTGTGTTTCTTGGTCTGTCCTATCCTGGTCGGCGGCTTCAAGGTGGCGCCGTAGGCGTTCCACTTCAGCCGTCAGCTCCTTATTGGTCATCATGGTTCCTTCTATCTGGTCGAAGCACCTTTTTCGGTATCTTGCAGTTTTCATCAAGTCCTGCACACAGACAAGCTACGTCAGACAGCTCGACTACACAGCAGGGTCAAGGACTAAAGCCAAATATACCTGGACTTCAGTCACCAGACGCTTGGCCGCCCGTTCGACTCTTAAGGTCTCTTCGACCTCTGGGATTTCCTCGTGCATGACCCATTCGTCGTTCCGATAGCGCGACACATATACATGTTGTCGCCTATCTTGGGGACGGCCCAGGACTTCTTCCACTTCATCCTCTTCAGCCTCCTATTCGGGAGGTGGCACTGGTCTGGAGTTTGCAGACTCCACGACCATCAGGGCTTTCCCACGAGCCGTCGCGTCGGCAACCATGTTCCGGGCAACTTCTGGCTGCTGCCCCTCGGCTAGATCCAGCTCCTTTGGCGCCGTGGTATCCGCCTCATCAGGTTTCGTGCTTGGAGCACTTGTATTCTGCTCGGGGACTGGCATCTGGTCGTCCGCCTGCTGAGGCCCAGGCGGAGTCCCTGCCATGGGCTCCTCCACGGTTGGTTGCTGAGCAGTTTGTCCAGCCATTGTTGGTAAGGACGTCCCGCACCCAGCTAGCTGGTCGGGGTTTTCGGTGGACGCCAATCTAATACATTCAGAGACAAATTCAGTAGATAATAGCATCCAATGCAAAATGCAAAGCTTACATCAAAAGTATGGATACTTACAGTTTTGATTTGCGGAAGGATGTGAGGAAGGAACGTCTCCTCGACCGCCCCTGCTCCGCTTGCTCGGCAGTTTCCACCGGGACTTGTTCAACCTCCGGTACGGGCGTCGGAGCTTGATGCGGCATGTTCTCTTCGTTTGTGCTCTGTGTTGCAGTGGTCGGTGCTGTGACCACTGCTGGCATAGAGGAGCCACCCTGCTTCGATGGTCCCACCTGCCTTCTCCTTTTTCGGGGGACGAGCCGGAAGATGTCCGCATCCTCTGCTTCGTCGTCCGACGGGGGGAAGATGGCTTGACGTCGTTTGCTGGCAGCCGGACGCTTGCCAGCGGCTCTGGTCGAGGAGTCTTCTATGGTCTCAAGTACCGCCCAGTGAACGTCGTCGGTCCTGGCGCTGGTCTGGGCGGCTGGCCCAGTAGCTTGTGGCCATTCTACACCAGGGGGAGGCGACACAAATACTCCTGCCCGGTCACGGCCATTACACTGAGACACAAAATGAAGGAAAAGACAGTTATTTTCTTGATGCGACGTGACTATACAGTTAAATGGAGGCGTCATTTACCTTTGGGGGAGGGCGAGCCAGTTTGAAGGCGTGTTCGATGGCGTTCAGTGCAACATAATTGGGATCGGCCAGGTTGAACAGCTCTCCAATCCTGGCCTTGATTTCCATCTTGTCGAGCGGCTCTTTCCTGGTCCTCGTCGGATCAGCGCCTCCTTGGTACTCGAAGCCGGGGTGAACCCTTTTCTGGCAGGGCTGAATTCTTCGGCTGATGAAGTTGCCGACAACGCTCGGGCCATCAAGCCTTCCCCACGGGATCATCCCGAGCAGTTCGGTGATCTGCTCCAAGTTCTCGGGCCTCTCTGACCAGCTGCTTTTCTTCTCTGGAATCAGTCCCACATCGCACAGAGTGATGGTGTTCGGCTCTTCGTGGATGTAGAACCACTTCTTGTACCACTCGTCCAATGAGGTGTTCCAGGGGCAGTGCAGGTATTGAGCCTTCATGTCGTCACGCAGGTTCAGGTAAACGCCTCCGGCGATCTTCGAGTCACCGCTCCCTTTCTTCTGAAGACAGAATAGGTGGCGAAAGAGGTCAAAATGGGGCTGGAAGCCACCATAAGCCTCGCAGAGATGGATAAAGGTGGAAACAAGAAGAATCGAGTTGGGATGCAGATTGCAAATCCCAATCTCGTAGTACAAGCAGAGACCCTGAAGGAAAGGGTGCACTGGAATCCCAAAACCCCGTTTGAAGAAATCTTCAAAGACCACAATCTCACCTGGTTGTGGATCGGGGAAGCTTTCTCCTTCCAGTGCACGCCATCCCGCAAGTGCCTTGTTGTGGAGCACTCCCATGGCGACGAGGTCCTCGATGGTCTGCTCGTTGCTCCGCGACTTCCACCATTCTTTCGCCATGACCCCGCCTTTCTTCTGGGCTTCTCTCTTCGCCATTAGTTCGTCCTTACTAAGTGGATGGATGCGGGAGACCAGGGGGATTGGTGATGATTTTTGGGGGAATAGGGTTCGGCAGGAGGGAGAAGAAGGTGGCGGCGGCGGATACCAATGGGGAATGGTATGAGTAACTTTCTAGATCTGCATTATATAAAACAAAGAGCACCATCGCTTTGTCTGCCCGAGAATATTGGGAGTCGTGCGCACGTGCCGCAGACGGTTGTTCACACAACCTCGAAATCTGCGCCAATAAACGCGCTCCTTCGTTAACAGTGTACGCGCCTCTTCGTTGATGGTGTAAGGGGGCCCACACTGACACACCTCAATACAGGTGTCAACCGACTGTTAAAAAAAAGAGAAGAAGAAGACGGAATGACGTATTGTATCTCTTTACTTTTTTGACCAGACGTGTCAGACTGGCCTTGGCAGAGAATAGAGAAAAGTACACAAAATAATAGTACAAGCAGCGCAAGTGATCGTGGATTTGCCTTGACCACTACTGTGCTTGGATACTGCCCGGACCACTAATGTGCTCGGGGACTGCCCAGACCACTAATGTGCTCGGGGACTGCCCAGACCACTAATGTGCTCGGGTACTGCACAGACCACTACTGTGTTTGGATACTGCCCAGGCCACTTTTGCGCTCGGGGATCGCTCCGACCATGGCCGTGCTCGGGGACTGCCCCGACCACTGCTTGCATAATGGTTCTCCTTGGCTACATGTGATCAGTACTCACATACAGTTAAGAGACTTTTCTTTAGACCTCGCTACAAGGCTCATACTTTGCCTTCCAGCAAGCTCGGGGACTACGTCGATACGATGCACCTGCCGGTGTATCTTGTTTTGCCTGTACGGTAATTGGATTCTTAATCTCAGCGGAATTTCTTTGATAGACCCTGGCACCACGTACCTGCGTCACCTACTACCAGGCTCGGGGACTAAGTGGGCACACTTCACCTTGCGGTGAATGTGTTTGTTTAAATCGACCCCTGTGTTTTGAATGATTATGAGGATTATTAGTATGCTTGGGGACTGCCCCGACCACTGCTTGAATAGTGGTTCTCCTTGGTTACATATGATTTGTACTCACATACAGTTAAGAGACTTTTCTTTTAGACCTTGCTACAAGGCTCATACTTTGCCTTCCAGCAAGCTCGGGGACTAAGTGGGCACACTTCACCTTGCGGTGAATGTGTTTGTTTTTCGACCCCTACGCTTCTGATGTTTAAGGATGCTATACTTCAAGACCACTTACATTTCTTTTCAGAAATACAAGTGGGCACACTTCTCAGGACAGAAATCTTTTTCTTTTTTCTTAAGAGCACCATACATTCTTCGGACAACCTACTTCTCCGGTGATGACAGTGGTCGGAGGCGTCAAGAATTCAAGCCTCGCTTGTCGGAGAAGGTTCAAATGGCGTGTCGCAGCATAATACATGATGCTCGGGGACTAGCTGTGGGGGTATTAACCCCTATACCCTTACGGCTAAGCTTGGGCTGGCCCGGATCGATGGTTTCAGTCCACCCAAAAGATGACGTGCGGCCCGGTTAACCTGATCGGAGTCCCGCACAAGGAATCAAGACGGATTTAGCGACCAAGCAGGATCCTGGTCGGTTAGAATAGGAATCCTTATCCGGCCAGATATGGCAATTGTAACTGACTAGGATTAGTTTCCAGATCTGTAACCCTGCCCCCCGGACTATATAAGGCGGGTAGGGGACCCCTCTAAAAGATATCTCTCATTGACATACAGCAATACAAATCAGACGCAGGACGTAGGTATTACGCCTTCTTGGCGACCGAACCTGGATAAAACCTCGTGTCTGTCTTGCGTCACCGTCTTGTTTGGGGCTTGCGCATCTGTCTGCCGATAATCTACTACCTTGGGCATACCCCTAGGTAGACTGCCGACCATATTTCGTCGACAGTGGCGCGCCAGGTAGGGGGTGTGCGTACTGCTCTCCAAACAAACAAGATGGTCACTATCTCCGGCTCCATGGCTACGCCCAGCGGCCTCACGTTCACCGTCGGCCAGATCACCTGGACCACCAGCTCCGACGACTCCATCGCCATGGCCACGGGGGAGGCATGGATTCAGCCTGCGCCGACGACTACTTCACCTGCATCGGCTACGGCTCCGACCACGGTGAACACGGCTCCGACCACGGTGAACACGGCTCCGACCACGGTGAATACGGCTCCGACCACGGTGAACACGGCTCCAACCACGATGGACCTGGCTCCGACCACGGGACATCTGGCTCCGACCACGCCTACAGCCACGCCAACAACCCGTCATCCGCTTCCCCGCTACAGAGGGAAGCAGATCGACAACACCGACCTGCTCGATTCCGTTGATCGGGTCGGCATCCAACTCGCTGAAACCCTGGCTCTGATAAGTACGATTCAAACCCAACCTAACGAGCAGGTAACAGCTCTCCACGACAGATCTACCCGACCAGCTCGGACCAGTCGTCCTGTGCGATTTGGAACAGATCTTGTGGTCGTATCAACTCCTAAGGGGCGTTTCGCTCATCGCCGGCCAGACATCGCGACGGGTCTCCGACTCTGCGAGTACGAAGCCCCGACGGAGAACCACCAGGTCCAGCCCTACGGCCTGCAAAACGCTGCCTCCAGCTACGCGTACAACCTGCGACACCGCTCGGATCTGTGTCCTGTACACCGATCTCGGCCGAAGCCATGCAACATCGTCAACATGGTCCGGATCGAAGATTATCAGGAAGGATCCGTCCACACAGTCCGAGAAGGTGACTCCAGCTCCTCATCCGGCATCGCGTCCAACGCATCTGTCCACACCGAGCTTCAGCGTCACGAAGATGAAGGCGCCCAATACGATCTGGATCTACCAGACCACGCCCCGGGTTTCCCCCAATTTCCGTCTTTCCCGCCAAGACGAGGGGATTTGATCCATGTTGTCAGCAACGACGAGCCGCCAGCAGTTGGCGAAACAGAACAAGAAAAGACTGCACGCGAAGCACGCAATATTGACCGGTTTAATCGCCGGCAAATCGAAGCTGAAGCAGACCAGGAGGCACGACGCATAAGGGTCCAACCGCGTGACCTCAACAATGCTTTCGACAGGGTGGGGGATAAACAAGTCTTCAAGACCCCAAGCGCCAACGTAGCCGTCGCCATGGCGACAATGCAGCGGCTGCCCAACACTCCCGAGACTCAAGTAATCCGTGATGACATACAAGCTTATCTGACGGCTGCTATGGCTCAGACCGCAGAGATGAACCAAGCCCGGGCTCCATCCGTTTCTGTCGAATCAAGCCACAGCCGCCAATACTCAAGTCGCTCACAGCCACTCAACCTACGTGGCTCGCGCAATAACGACCCATCGGACAACCGTCAAGGCGGGAACGGTGGTCATGATGGTGGTCGGGACGACAACCGCCGCCGGGAGGATAACCGCCACGACATTCGAGGCGACAACCGCCGAGATAACCGCGACAATCGCCGTGATAACCACGGTCGCAGCGCTAATCCAGGTGGCAATCGAGATCGCCGCAATGGCAATAACGATCTCCGCCATTACCTCGGTGGACGTGATTTGCGTGCTCGCATCAACCAGAGAGCCGACGATCGTGCATCCCATGAAAGCTATCGCCGTATGGAGTACGACACCGTCCACGGTCCGCCGGGTCTGAAGCAGTTCACTCCACACCTGCGCCAAGTCATATGGCCCAAGAATTTCAAGCTCGAGAAGCTTTAGAAGTACGACGGCAAAGAAAACCCCGAATTATGGGTCATGCTCTATGAAACCGCGTGCCGATCAGCCATGGCTGACGAGCACGTTATGTCTAACTACTTCCCAGTCGCCGTTGGTCATGCAGGTCACCAATGGCTAGTTAGCTTGCCGGCAAACTACTTCCCAGTCGCACGTTATGTCTAAATACGCGGACGCTGACGACGCTAAAAAGATAATCGTCGAAGAAGAAGCAAGGGTCCCACGCTCCGACCACCCTGCACACCGCGATGATTACCGCGGCAACCGTGGTCGAAACGACAATTTTGACCGCCGCAACCAGCGCAACGACTCCCGCGACCACCGTGATCAACGTAATCAGTGGCGCAACCGCCGTGACGATTACAGAAGCAAGCGTGCTCGGGAAGACGACGGCGAGGTCAATACTGTGAAAAAGGGCGGAGGACGTCGTAACTACGAGGACGATTACGCCAAGGCATTGAAGGGCCCCTGCCAGCTCCATCCCAAGTCGAACCATACCATGGAGAATTGTCGCGTCCTCAAGACTATCTACACGCGCCAATAGGCTCCGGATATGTCCGACAAGCCTACTGACGTGAGGGAACAGCGCAACGAGGACAACGACGACGACGATGCAGATCCTCATCATAAATACGTCAAGCCGACGGATCGCGTGCACACCATCATCGGCGGCAAGGTGTCCATTGAGACCAAACGAGAACGCAAGCTGCTCGCCCACGCCTGCTTGAACGTGGCAAAGAACGACAACCTTCTTACCGATCCGCGGCTTCCTCCGTGGTCTCACCGTGAAATCTACTTCAGCAGGAAGGACCAATGGGCCGCCGTACCCGAGCCAGGGCGTTTTCCCCTGGTCCTCGATCCTTGTATCAACAAGGTTCAGTTCGATAGGGTACTGATCGACGGCGGCAGCTCCATTGATATACTGTTCAAGAACAGCCTGCCCGCTCTGAAAATAGCCCAGGCGGACCTGAAGCCGTACGAGGCACAGTTCTGGGGCGTTCTCCCCGGACAGAGCTCCACACCTCTCGGGCAGATCACGTTACCTGTGCAGTTTGGGACTCCGGACCACTTCCGCACCGACTACGTCAACTTCGTGGTCGCTGATTTCGACGGCACCTACCATGCTATTCTTGGTCGACCGTCGCTCACCAAGTTTATGGCCATACCTCATTACAGGTATCTGGTGCTCAAGATGCCTACTGAGAAAGGAGTTTTAACCCTCAGGGGCAACGTATACGCAGCTTATACCTGCGAGGACGACAGCTTCAAAATAGCAGAGGCCCACGACCTCTCTATTCGCATGGCCGAGACCATGCTCAACGCTAAGAAGACCACGGCCGACCACTTGGAGATCCCAGAGCTCGAGGTTCCGCGCAAGAACATCAGGTGCAAGGAGCACAAGACGATCCAGCTGGTCGAGGGCGATCCCAGCAAAACGGCCCTCATCGGGGCCGACCTGGATCCCAAATAGAAAGACGCGCTCGTCAGGTTCTTGAGGGGCAACGTGGATGTGTTTGCATGGAAACCTTCCAACATGCCCGGTGTACCTCGGGACTTGATTGAGCACTCCTTAAATGTCAACAGCAAAGCCAAACCAATCAAGCAGAAGCTACGACGGTTCGCTCACGACAAAAAGGAGGCGATTAGGGTAGAAGTTACACGGCTTTTGGCAGCCGGATTTATCAAAGAAGTGTATCATCCGGAATGGTTAGCCAACCCGGTTCTTGTACGCAAAAAGAATAATGAATGGAGAATGTGCGTTGATTACACTGATCTCAACAAACACTGCCCTAAGGACCCCTTTGGCTTGCCTCGCATAGACGAGGTCGTAGATTCAACCGCCGGTTGCGAGCTGCTTTCCTTTCTCGATTGCTACTCTGGTTATCACCAGATCGCTCTCAAAAAGGACGACCAGATCAAGACATCTTTCATCACGCCTTTCGGCGCCTACTGCTACATGACTATGTCGTTCGGGCTCAAAAACGCCGGTGCTACCTACCAACGCGCTATACAGGCCTGCCTCAACGACGAGATAAAAGACGGCCTCGTCGAGGCTTACGTCGACGATGTAGTTGTCAAAACCAAGGAAGCACATACCCTTGTTGACAATCTGGAACGCACCTTCGTAGCCCTTAATACGTTCCAATAGAAATTAAACCCAAAGAAGTGCATCTTTGGTGTCCCTTCTGGCATACTGCTCGGCAACGTCGTCAGTTACGACGGCATACGCCCTAACCCGGAGAAAGTCAAAGCTGTCTTAGACATGAAGCCCCCAAAAAAGATGAAGGATGTCCAGAAGCTCACCGGCTGCATGGCTGCTCTAAGCCGTTTCATATCAAGATTAGGAGAAAAAGGACTACCATTCTTCAAACTGCTCAAATCGTCCGAGAAGTTCGAGTGGTCGGAGGAAGCAGACGCTGCCTTCACACAGCTGAAACAATACCTCACGTCACCTCCGGTACTTACTGCTCCCAGAGAAGACGAAACTCTCCTGCTTTACATTGCGGCAACCGATCGGGTGGTTTCCACTACAATGGTGGTCGAGCGCGACGAGCCGGGCCACGCCTACAAGGTACAGCGGCCAATCTATTTCATTAGTGAGGTACTCAACAAATCCAAGACTAGGTACCCATAGATTCAGAAACTGCTCTACGCCATACTGATAACATCCCGAAAGTTGAGACATTACTTCGACGGATATCGTGTGGTGGTCATGACCGAGTATCCTTTGGGGGACATCATTCGCAATAAGGATGCGAACGGGCGCATCGTCAAATGGGCAATGGAGCTATGCCCCTTTTCCTTGGAATTTGCAAGCCGTACTACAATCAAGTCTCAGGCACTCGTCGATTTCATCGTCGAGTGGACAGACTTAAGCACGCCTGCTTCTCCGGGATCCGACGAATATTGGACGATGTACTTCGACGGTTCTCTCAACATTGACGGTGCTGGAGCAGGAATTCTTTTCATATCACCATCCAAGGAGCAGCTCCGGTACGTCCTCAGGATTTATTTCCCAGCATCTAATAATGCCGCCGAGTATGAAGCATGCTTGCATCGTCTACGCATTGCGGTTGAGCTTGGAGTTAAACGTCTCTATGTTTACGGAGATTCGGCTTTGGTCATCAACCAACTCAACAAGGACTGGGACACGACCAGTGAAAAGATGGACGCATATTGCAAATCGATAAGAAAGCTGGAAGGCAGGTTCTATGGCATCGAGTACATACACGTGGTCCGGGACAAGAACCAGGCAGCGGATGCGTTGTCAAAGTTAGGATCATCCCGAGCCAAAATCCCACATGGCGTATTCGTCCAAGACCTGCTCACGCCCTCCATTGAAGACGAAGATTCAACGACCGACAAAGTCTCAGACCAGCAATTAGTGGCTACGGTTCCGGCGCCGAGCACAACCGAGCCGCTTCCGACCACTCATGAGCCAGACTGGAGAACACCTTTCATCAAGTACTTAACAGACGGTAGCGGTTATATCGATCGAACAGAAAATGAACGCCTGATGCGTCGTAGTAAGCAGTATCTGCTCGTCGATGGCAAGTTATGGCGCAAAAACGCTAAGGAGGAAATCTTGATGAAGTGTATAACCCAGGAGGAAGGCAAGCATCTCCTAGACCAAATCCACTCTGGCTCCTGCGGCAACCACGCGGCCTCAAGAACACTGGTCGGTAAGGCTTTCCGAGCAGGGTTCTATTGGCCGTCAGCAGTGGCCGACGCAGAGAAGCTAGTCCGCCGCTGTGAAGGTTGTCAGTTCTTCTCCAAGAGAATCCATGTACCGGCACATGAGATCCAGACGATTCCAGCCTCTTGGCCCTTCGCATGCTGGGGACTGGACATGATCGAGCCTTTCAAACCAGCTCCTGGGAAATTTACATGCGTCTTCATGCTAATTGATAAGTTTTCTAAGTGGATAGAATACATGCCTCTGGTACAGGCATCCTCAGAGAAAGCCGTCACATTCCTCGACCAGGTCATCCACCGTTTCGGCGTGCCCAACAGCATCATTAGTGATCTGGGTACTCAGTTCACCGGGAACGCTTTTTGGGACTTCTGCGATGAAAGGAGCATAGTTGTAAAATACGTCTCGGTGGCGCATCCTAGAGCTAATGGACAAGTCGAGCGGGCAAATGGCATGATCTTGGACGCATTGAAAAAGAGGATGTACAGAGAAAACGATAAAGCTCCTGGAAGATGGCTCAAGGAGTTACCAGCCGTTGTCTGGGACCTCCGAACTCAGCCCAGTCGTAACACCGGCGTCTCACCATACTTTATGGTTTACGGCGCTGAAGCAGTCCTCCCACCAGATATAGCTTTCAGATCAGCACGGGTAGAGAACTTCGACGAAGGCAAGGTCGACGAAGTACGGGAGCTAGAAGTCAACAGCACAGAAGAGAAAAGGCTTGATTCTTGCATACGCACGGCCAAGTACCTTGCTGTTTTGCGCAGGTACTACAACAAGAACGTTAAAGAGCGTTTCTTCGTGGTCGGGGACTTAGTCTTGAAGTGGAAGACGAACCAGGCTGGTGTCCACAAACTCGCAACCCCATGGGAGGGACCCTTCATGATCAAGGAAGTCACACGTCCAACGTCTTACAGGTTAGCTCATCTAGACGGCACGGACGTACCGAACTCATGGCACATCGACAAGCTTAGACGTTTCTATGCTTAACTACTGAGATATGTACTCTACTTGTATTTTCGATTTACTTTACTAAAGCAACTATGATTTCTCCGACCACTCTAATGTGTCACTCCAAATTTTATGGTTATTCTAACTTAAGCCAGTACAAGCCGACCACCACTCCTTCTACGGTTTTTGGAGCAGGCCCTGTCTCCGGTTCCTCCCAACACGTGCACGGGATCCGCTCTCTACGTTGCGGGTGATCGGCAGGTCCCCCCTGGTTTGGCTTGTCTGCGTTCACGTGTGCACAGGTCATAGTACCTCACACTCCGACCATATGCCAGACTAGGGCCGCACAAACTTTTTAGGATGACGTGTCGAGCAAAACGGTACAACTAAACAGAACGTTAACACGTTCCCACTTAGTTACACCAACACAAAATTTCAAGCTTAAAGTACGTTTTGTATAAAACAAACAAGCTTATAATGATATACAGTTACGTTATTACAAGCTTGCCTGAAAAGGCTCAAGTTTACAATAACACAACTATGTCCTCCTTCTACAGCTTTAAGCCTATTACATTGGCTGGTCGGGGCGCATGGCATTTACTGCTCGCCGCCTCTGATACCCTACTCGAGTCTCGGGGACTCTGGAGCTAGTCAAGCTGAAGGGGATGGCCCCGCCGGTGCCTGGCTGGTCGAGACCGTAGGCTTCGTTGGCTGGCTTGTAGCTGATGGCATTTCCAGCTGTCTTGTCGATGGCATACCCTGCATAGGTGCTGTCCCACCTCCGCACAGGTTAATATCGCCAATTATCTTTGACGACAAGTCCAGCTGGGCCGTCCGAAGCTCTTCGGCCTGGTCTGGGTCTATCTCCTTCGGGTACCCAGCCTCCAAGCGTTTGAGATCGATCAGGGGGTAGTGAGCACGCACCATGCTTAGCACATGGGCACCCGTGTACTCACCCGCCTCCTTCACGAAGTCTTGGAACCATCCCCATGCTTGCTTGCATCTCTCGACCAGTCCGAGCTGAGGTGTCCTTAGCTCTTCCTCTGTGAGCGCCGGGTCGATAAGGTCGAGGACGGGCACAATGCCAGTTGCCATTTCTTGGCACCGCTTGCTCCACGTGTCCCGCTCCTCGGAGGCCTTAAGGCATTGTGCTTTCTAGTCGTCGCGCTCCTTGATCACGGCCTCAAGGTGCCTCTTGGCATTGACTTTCAAAACTGAAAACAGTACAAGACATCAAACGTGATGACACGACAAGGCGATGTGGGCAATTGAACGAGAAAGGTGGTCTGGAGTGCTTACTTTTCAGGTCATCCTTCATTTTGTTAGTGTGGTCTTGGAGTTCCGACTGGCGGCGTGCCAGTTTCTCGTTGTCCTCCTTCAGGCGACCACATTCTGCAAGCGCGCGGCTGTTCTCCCCCTGGAGGCGGGTCACTTCAGCTTCTAAACCTGCATTACAGCTATTGCTGTCAATAACAAAATAACGCAAGTCCTGCACTTGCTATGATACGGTGAACACTTACTTATTTTCTCCTGCTCTTTGTTTTCGAGCTGGCCGACCAGGTTTTGGTTCTGTGTTTCTTGGTCTGTCCTATCCTGGTCGGCGGCTTCAAGGTGGCGCCGTAGGCGTTCCACTTCAGCCGTCAGCTCCTTATTGGTCATCATGGTTCCTTCTATCTGGTCGAAGCACCTTTTTCGGTATCTTGCAGTTTTCATCAAGTCCTGCACACAGACAAGCTACGTCAGACAGCTCGACTACACAACAGGGTCAAGGACTAAAGCCAAATATACCTGGACTTCAGTCACCAGACGCTTGGCCGCCCGTTCGACTCTTAAGGTCTCTTCGACCTCTGGGATTTCCTCGTGCATGACCCATTCGTCGTTCCGATAGCGCGACACATATACATGTTGTCGCCTATCTTGGGGACGGCCCAGGACTTCTTCCACTTCATCCTCTTCAGCCTCCTGTTCGGGAGGTGGCACTGGTCCGGAGTTTGCAGACTCCACGACCATCAGGGCTTTCCCACGAGCCGTCGCGTCGGCAACCATGTTCCGGGCAACTTCTGGCTGCTGCCCCTCGGCTAGATCCAGCTCCTTTGGCGCCGTGGTATCCGCCTCATTAGGTTTCGTGCTTAGAGCACTTGTATTCTGCTCGGGGACTGGCATCTGGTCGTCCGCCTGCTGAGGCCCAGGCGGAGTCCCTGCCATGGGCTCCTCCACGGTTGGTTGCTGAGCAGTTTGTCCAGCCGTTGTTAGTAAGGACGTCCCGCACCCAGCTAGCTGGTCGGGGTTTTCGGTGGACGCCGATCTAATACATTCAGAGACAAATTCAGAAGATAATAGCATCCAATGCAAAATGCAAAGCTTACATCAAAAGTATGGATACTTACAGTTTTGATTTGCGGAAGGATGTGAGGAAGGAATGTCTCCTCGACCGCCCCTGCTCCGCTTGCTCGGCAGTTTCCACCGGGACTTGTTCAACCTCCGGTACGGGCGTCGGAGCTTGATGCGGCATGTTCTCTTCATTCGTGCTCTGTGTTGCAGTGGTCGGTGCTGTGACCACTGCTGGCACAGAGGAGCCACCCTGCTCCGACGGTCCCACCTGCCTTCTCCTTTTTCGGGGGACGAGCCAGAAGATGTCCGCATCCTCTGCTTCGTCGTCCGACGGGGGGGAGATGGCTTGACGTCGTTTGCTGGCAGCCGGACGCTTGCCAGCGGCTCTGGTCGAGGCGTCTTCTACGGTCTCGAGTACCGCCCAGTGAACGTCGTCGGTCCTGGCGCTGGTCTGGGCGGCTGGCCCAGTAGCTTGTGGCCATTCTACACCAGGGCGTCCCTGGTCGACGAAATATGGTCGGCAGTCTACCTAGGGGTATGCCCAAGGTAGTAGATTATCGGCAGACAGATGCGCAAGCCCCAAACAAGACGGTGACGCAAGACAGACACGAGGTTTTATCCAGGTTCGGCCGCCAAGAAGGCGTAATACCTACGTCCTGCGTCTGATTTGTATTGCTGTATATCAATGAGAGATATCTTTTAGAGGGGTCCCCTGCCCGCCTTATATAGTCCGGGGGGCAGGGTTACAGATCTGGAAACTAATCCTAGTCAGTTACAATTGCCATATCTGGCCGGATAAGGATTCCTATTCTAACCGACCAGGATCCTGCTTGGTCGCCAAATCCGTCTTGATTCCTTGTGCGGGACTCCGATCAGGTTAACCGGGCCGCACGTCATCTTTCGGGTGGACTGAAACCATCGATCCGGGCCAGCCCAAGCTTAGCCGTAAGGGTATAGGGGTTAATACCCCCACAGCTAGTCCCCGAGCATCATGTATTATGCTGCGACACGCCATTTGAACCTTCTCCGACAAGCGAGGCTTGAATTCTTGACGCCTCCGACCACCGTTATCACCGGAGAAGTAGGTTGTCCGAAGAATGTATGGTGCTCTTAAGAAAAAAGAAAAAGATTTCTGTCCTGAGAAGTGTGCCCACTTGTATTTCTGAAAAGAAATGTAAGTGGTCTTGAAGTATAGCATCCTTAAACATCAGAAGCGTAGGGGTCGAAAAACAAACACATTCACCGCAAGGTGAAGTGTGCCCACTTAGTCCCCGAGCTTGCTGGAAGGCAAAGTATGAGCCTTGTAGCAAGGTCTAAAAGAAAAGTCTCTTAACTGTATGTGAGTACAAATCATATGTAACCAAGGAGAACCACTATTCAAGCAGTGGTCGGGGCAGTCCCCAAGCATACTAATAATCCTCATAATCATTCAAAACACAGGGGTCGATTTAAACAAACACATTCACCGCAAGGTGAAGTGTGCCCACTTAGTCCCCGAGCCTGGTAGTAGGTGACGCAGGTACGTGGTGCCAGGGTCTATCAAAGAAATTCCGCTGAGATTAAGAATCCAATTACCGTACAGGCAAAACAAGATACACCGGCAGGTGCATCGGATCGACGTAGTCCCCGAGCTTGCTGGAAGGCGAAGTATGAGCCTTGTAGCGAGGTCTAAAGAAAAGTCTCTTAACTGTATGTGAGTACAGATCACATGTAGCCAAGGAGAACCATTATGCAAGCAGTGGTCTTGGCAGTCCCCGAGCACGGCCGTGGTCGGAGCGATCCCCGAGCGCAAAAGTGGCCTGAGCAGTATCCAAACACAGTAGTGGTCTGTGCAGTCCCCGAGCACATTAGTGGTCTGGGCAGTCCCCGAGCACATTAGTGGTCTGGGCAGTCCCCGAGCACATTAGTGGTCCGGGCAGTATCCAAGCACAGTAGTGGTCAAGGCAAATCCACGATCACTTGCGCTGCTTGTACTATTATTTTGTGTACTTTTCTCTATTCTCTGCCAAGGCCAGTCTGACACGTCTGGTCAAAAAAGTAAAGAGATACAATACGTCATTCCGTCTTCTTCTTCTCTTTTTTTTTTAACAGTCGGTTGACACCTGTATTGAGGTGTGTCAGTGTGGGCCCCCTTACACCATCAACGAAGAGGCGCGTACACTGTTAACGAAGGAGCGCGTTTATTGGCGCAGATTTCGAGGTTGTGTGAACAACCGTCTGCGGCGCGTGCGCACGACTCCCAATATTCTCGGGCAGACGAAGCGACGGTGCTCTTTGTTTTATATAATGCAGATCTGGTAAGTTACTCATACCATTCCCCATTGGTATCACCTTATATAATACAGAACCTTATGGGAGGAAAATCAAACTGATTGAGCATGACTGTGGTGAAGCTTTGAGCCTTTGCTATCCTTGCCTTCAAAATGTTAATCAAAAGTTTCCTAACAAAGAATGGGAGCTTGCTCCGATAACAACTAACACGGTACAACAAAATTAAACATCCACTTGCAATTACTGGCCATTAACAGGATGGTAGATTCAAGAAAATAAACCTAAGCACTGAATTACTAAAAGTGAATGCAATAAGCAAGATTGGAAGAATTCATGTTTCTCTAAGACTCTAACAAGAATTGGATCAATAGTAACAAAGAAGCCGGTAAGATTAATTTGAAGGCTGCTTCAAATTGCCGATCATTAGCAGGACAATACATAACACTAACTAGACCAATTGCACGGTAGATCACCAGTAATCCCAGAAAGATGGGAAAGAAATCGAAAAGACACGAAAAAGGAGGCAACCAACTCGTGACAAAGCGTGACGGGCGCGGAAAGATGTGGTTTTTGAGCCATTCCATACGACCATACCCAAAATGCTTAGGCGTTAGAACGAATCCAAGAAGACACGAGTCCGCGAGTTGGATTCCGCGTCACCACAGATCGAGAGAGCAAGAACGCAAAAGGCGCAGCCTTCCAAACCCCAACCAAAACCGCACCGCATTCACATCACAGGAGGGAAGCGCAGCGCGACCGATCAAAATGATCGAGCTCACTCCATGATGACAACAAGACGCAACTGCTGATACCCAGCGGTGAAAAGAACCATAGAGTTTTTCCTGGAAAAAAGAAAGATGAGAGAGAGAAGGAAGGGTGCGGGCAAGAAATACAGTGTGGAAGAAAAGCGCCGCTAGAGTAGTTTCTCACCATTGCGCTATCCGGCCGTCGACCAGGTGAGAAGAGACAAGAGATGCTGCGATTGGTGAGAGAGGGGCAATTGTGATTGATAGGGCAGGCAGACCGTCAGGGAAGAGGAGCAGGAGCAGAAAGGCTCGCAACTCGCAACTCGCAACAGAGGACAAGGAGGCAAAACCCCATTCCCACGCACCGATCCTACCAATTTCGCAGCATTTCGCAACTTCGCACAAAACCTAGCCTGAACCCAACACGAGATCTCAGCGATTACCTCCGTGACGACGGAGACTGCATCATTCTTGACCAAGCCCGTGGCATTAGGGCCGCCCACCATCTCTTCTAGGACCAAACTCCGCCGCCGGTGCCGCCTCGCCGAGCCCGAGATACGTCCCCCGCTTCTACCCGCACCTCAGGGATTAGGTGGAGCTCGAAGACGAGCCGCGATGCGGAAGCACGAGGCAGCTGCGCCCTGCGGCGGCGGCGGTGAGCTGCGACACGAGAGGAGGAAGGACAAGGATACGAGGGGACGGAACGGAATTCCTATGCACTTGGCTCCCGTGCAGTGAGCGACTACCACGTGGGCCTGATGCTAGTCCTAGTAGTTGACAGAACTGAATCACTAAAGACTGGACTACGACCACTAGTAGACACACAAGTGAATCAACTCCAGTCTCCAATACTCTCCAAGTGTCAAATGCAGAATAGACCCATCTGGAACGACCGTGCCTTTTTATTTTTAGGGCCTGTTTGTTGAAACAGAGAAATTTCTCATAATTTTTATTGGAACCAGTTCAATTTGAAACACAGAAATATAGAAAATTTCCAAATAGGACCTTACTAGGTTTCGTTCGTCTGGGGTTAAAAAAATCTCCTTGTCCGACAACTAAAAAGAATAAAGCGTGGACATCTTTTGGTGCGACATTTGTTTTGGTTCGTCCATCTGCCCACCTCGTGCGATACCCCACGCGATAGAAAAAGAAACTGTCATCCCTACGATCCCCGTCTACTTTGAAGGAAACACATCGATCACCTGAGGTCACGTGCATGGAAAGAACGGCTTACCCTATATTCAGCTTGTTCGGCTTCTTTTTTCAGCCGGAACAGTGTTTTTCTCTCACAACAATTCAGCCGGAACAGTATTTTTTAGCCACTTTCAGCCAAGTTTCAGACCAGCGAATGGGGACAATCATGCATGAAAGGAAACAATAATCATGCATGGAAGGAAACAATCATGCATGGAAGAAAACAATAATCATGCATCATGCATAGAAGAAAAACAATAATCATGCATAGAAGGAAACAATCATGCATGGAAGAAAATAATAATCATTTACTCTTTTTTCAAATAGTGGTCTTCATGTCGGAGCCCTTCATGCAGTTTAATAATGGCTGAGGAGCTAGGTTTGCGAGAACTTACTCTTAATTGGGTTGCGAGCTAGGGATGTAGCACTTCAATGGGTGTCTTGGTTGAGTTCTACAATTGCCAAAAATTGATGGTGCTGATAAGATTGACAATCATATAACTCTGCAGTACCTTTCTTTTTTTAAAAAAAAGGAGGACAAATGCTACTTGTGGTCGAATCCATGTTCTTTTTATGGTTTTGAGTTGATGCCCACAGCCCACATGTTAACTTTCAGATATATTTGTAAAGAATCAAAAGGAGTTGACCTAATGCCAATCTTTCTTGTTGTCTTTTTCATTCTTTATATTTATACTAGGTAGCGTGCCCGTGCGTTGCTACGGGATAACTAACAATTTATACTAAAAACATACAGATCGCACGATAAGATAACAATACTACAAAAATTAAATACCAACGTTAAAGTGACATTTAATCCAAAAAGCAAAGTTTATGAATTTAACACAGTCACGGAGTGCGCGGCGTCGCAGGCTCACAAACTCTATTTTATAGACCTTTCTGTGATGCGGCTAAGATAATATTTTATATTGGTAGAAAGAAATCTCTTATATCCATTTCTTTCATTGTAATCCATTTATCTGGACAATGTTTAAGGTGATAGCGCGGTTACAGTTTTTAGTAGCTTTACGATATTGTCCGAAGCTATGAGATGATTGATGTCTTGCAATGATCCTTTCATTAATTTAGTCTTCTATTTATGTTTAATTGTTTATTCAGTCTATTTTATAGACACGCCGGTAGATAATGGATGACAAAATTTAAGCACCCATAATTTATCTCTTTGACTTTGAGCATGAGTTTTGTTTTTATTTTTTAATTGATATATTGTCCTTTTGTTTTTACCGCAGCGTTAGCACGGGCATGTATGAAAAACGAAGATGTCTTTACACTGCAGAAATCTTTCAAGAAGATCATGCATAGATTATTCTTGTATTGAATATTATATATATACAATCACCTAAATATTCTAATTAAACTACAAAATTTTGAATTAGGATACGAGGTAAGACATGCAAACAGATATTTCAAAACTACCTGTAGAGTTCAAAGAACTTAATAAATAAATCTTTCTAGAGGCAATGCAAATTCTCTTTAATCTTTCATTTGGTATAGTTAGTGTTATCATAGTATCCGCATGTATGCATGGGAAATAAATCGTGGACAAAACATTGACACTTTTTTTGCGACATTCCAACATGGGTCCATCGTCCTGCCAATATCCTTAAGACAGATCACATAAAGAATGAGAGTCCCTCTATGAGATTGCTCACAAGAAACTCAAACTTATATCCGATCATGGTAATATTGAATTGCTTTGCATCAAAAGCATTGACAATGATAAACGGGGACATAGGTTTTAGTATGCATAGTGGAGGAAAACTCAACCTTGGTCTTCTCAGCAGCTTTTCTGAGCCTTTGCAGTGCTAACTTGTTATTACTCAGATAGTCAAGAGGTGCACCATAAAATTATGCACTACTAAGAAAAGTGTTAACATTGGTTACCTTGACCTAAAAAATATGTCAAAATTAAGAATTACAACACCTAATTCAACATCTTGGAATAGGCACTCAAGTAGATACCTTATTCTACAATGTATATCTGTGTGGAATAGTCCTAAAGCCACACATATTTATACGGTGAGTATAACATATTTTGTTTTAAAATTTTATGAGAGATTTTTTTAAGACACGCAGTATTATCCATGTGACATGCATTAATATTTACATATATACTCGAACCTATGTGTATAGGATTATATGGAGATGCAGCGGAACTTATTCATAGATTTATTGGTGCATGAAAGAAATAGATATCAGAAAATTATTTCTGTCGATACAAAATATTATCTTAGCCATATCACGAAAAAGTCTATATAGTAGAGTTTATAAGCCTGCGGCGTCGCGCTCTTCGTGGCTGTGTTAATTTTATGAACTTTGCTTTTTGAATTAAATGTCACTTTAACGTTGGTATTTAATTTAATAGTATTGTTATCTTATCGTGTGATCCGTGTGTTTTTAGTATAAAAGATTTAGTTGTTCCATAGCAACGCATGGACACACTATCTAGTTCAATTAAAAAGAGTATAAAAAACATAGTCCTTTTAGATCACCGAATACCACGTACAATCTACTCCCTGTGTCTCAAAATAAGTGTCACTATGGATTCCGTGCGGGACACATCTTCTTAAGTTTAACTAGGTTTATAGAAAATATTTGCAACTTTTGTATATCCAAAAAAGTTTATATTACAAAAATATATTCAATGATGAAGCTACTAATACTTATTACGCACCATAAATATTAGTATTCTTTTCTATATCTTTGGTCAAAGTTAAAGTTTTTTTACTCCTCGAAAAACGAGAATGACATTTGTTATGGGAGGGGAGAGTACTTGATTATATAAGCATCAATTTTATGCAGAAGTATCAAAGCAATGTAACTTGAAGAAATGAGTATTACAATCATAGACTTCAATCCAAATTAAGGGCCTGTTTGTTTCGGCTCCCGCGGCTCCGGCTTCCACTGGCACCGGCACTGTTCATGAAGCCACTTCTCTCGCTCCTACACCGCAGTAGCACTGTTCATGAAACTGTTTTCTCTCTCCTACACTGTAGCAACACTGTTCACTGAAGTCGTTTTCCTATCTCCTACTTTTTGTCTCACTGTTCACGGAGCCGACGGAGCTCGTTTTTCCGGCTCCTGCGGCTCCGACTACAGTGCGTGAACAGTGACATAGCCGGAGCATGCAGGAGTGCTGCCAAAGAGGCCCTAAAGAAAGCAAGCGATCATGGTAGTCAAGTTCGTTACGACTTCCCTTCAAATTATTTGACCCGTGAGACCCTATCGTCTTTGATCCATGCACAGCTACAACTGAAAATACATTTTTTCTCATTAAGCAACGTCCTTATAGTTTTTTTTCATGTGCACCATGGGATCCTTCTTCCTCACTGTTGAAAGGTCCTAATATGGCTAGAGGGGGGATGAATAGCCTATTTAAAAATCTACAAATCAACTAGAGCAATTTGATTAGTATGACAAATAGCGTAATGCAAACTTGCTCTAGCTCTACAAGGGTTGCAAGCCACCTATCCAACAATTCTAGTTGCAATGAATACTTAGGCACACAAACTAGCTATGTAATTACTCACTAAGAGCTCTCAACCTTGCTACTCTAAAGAGCTCAACTAGATGAATGTAAATAATAAAGCAAGCTCTCAATTCTAATTACACTAAAGAGCTTGTATCAACTAGTTTGCAAGAATATAAATGAGTGAGTAGAGTGATTATACCGACGTGTAGGGGATGAACCAATCACAAGATGAATATATAACCAATCACCGGGAGAATGACAAAGAAGAGAGACAATCGATTTTCTCCCGAGGTTCACGTGCTTGCCAACACGCTACGTCCCCGTTGTGTCGGCCAACACTTGGTGGTTCGGCGGCTAAGAGGTGTTTCACAAACCTCGTCCACACGATTGGACACCGCAAGAACCGACCCACAAGTGAGGTAACTCAATGACACGAGCAATTTACTAGAGTTACCTTTCGGCGCTCCGCCGGGGAAGGTACAACTCCCCTCACAATCACCGAAGGCGGCCATGAACAATCACCAACTCGTACCGATCCTTCACCGCTGCTCCAACCGTCTAGGTGGTGGCAACCACCAAGAGAAACAAGCGAAATCCGCAGCGCAACACGAATACCAAGTGCCTCTAGATGCAATCACTCAAGCAATGCACTTGGATTCTCTCCCAATCTCACAATGATGATGGATCTATGATGGAGATGAGTGGGAGGGCTTTAGCTCAGCTCACAAGGTTGCTATGTCAATGAAAATGTGCAAGAGTTCTCCCTTGAGCCGGCCATGGGGCTATAAATAGAGCCCCCATCAAAAAGAGCCGTTGTACCCCTTCACTGGGCAAAACACGCTCTGACCGGACGCTCCGGTCAGACTGACCGGACGCTGGCCCTCAGCGTCCGGTCGCTCGATGTCAGCCACGTGTCCAGATTCAACGGTCATCAGCCTCGACCGGACGCTGCTTCTTCGAACTGACCGGACGCTGAAGCCCCTGCGTCCGGTCGTTTACAGTAAGCTCCCGAGCATGACCGGACGCGTCCGGTCGTTTACAGTAAGCTCCCGAGCATGACCGATTAAACTGACCGGACGCTGAAGCCCCAGCGTCCGGTCGTTTCCAGTAAGCTCCCCGAGGCATGTTTTTTCGACCGGACGCGTCCGGTCCACCTTGACCGGACGCAGCCAGCGTCCGGTGCTCAACCCTAGCCACTGTGCCGTCTGACAGCTCGACCGGACGCAGCCTTTCAGCGTCCGGTCGCTGAGTGACCCAGCGTCCGGTTAGTAGACCGACGCCAGCATCATTTCGTCCAACTCCACTTCAACTCTAACTTCTTCACCCTTGCTCAAATGTGCCAACCACCAAGAATTTTGCATCCGGCGCAATAGAAAATAGACATTTCATTTTTCCAAAAGCGCCGAATGGCTCCTACCCTGCAAACACCTTGTGCACATGTGTTAGCATATTTTCACAAATATTTTCAAGGGTGTTAGCACTCCACTAGATCCTAAATGCATATGCAATGAGTTAGAGCATCTAGTGGCACTTTGATAACCGCATTCCGATACGAGTTTCACTCCTCTTAATAGTACGGCTATCTATCCTAAATGTGATCACACTCACTAAGTGTCTTGATCACTAAAACAAAATGGCTCCTACATTTTATACCTTTGCCTTGAGCCTTTTGTTTTTCTCTTTCTTCTTTTCCAAGTTCAAGCATTTGATCATCACCATGCTATCACCATTGTCATGATCTTCGTCATTGCTTCATCACTTGGAGTAGTGCTACCTATCTCATAATCATCTTGATAAACTAGGTTAGCACTTAGGGTTTCATCAATTAACCAAAACCAAACTAGAGCTTTCAACTGTTCTCATTGCCCTAGGCATCACACTTCATCGATGTAGCTTTTTGAATCTAAGAAGTGCTACAGTTCACATCAATGAACCTTCTTTAATCAATCTAAGTAAAAATTCATAGGAATCACTTGATCTTTACACATCGGATGATACAAATATACACATACCTTCTTGGAATGTTAGTACTTAGTAGTTGTACATGATCAATCATTACCGGTAGTTCCACATATGGTTACTTTCAATCCTTGCTCCTTGCGCTTGCGTGACAACATACCGGCACTCACATAATTACTCCTTGGGTTACAACCTATAAGAGACCAAGAACCACGAGAGATTTCATAATTACAACACCAAAATTCCAGCTAATAATATTATGACCCCATCCTCCTCTTTTTCTTATGTCCTTACCATTTGACAAGTTATATACCACATGCGAGTTAAATATTTCCAACAATTCACGGCATTGTGCGGGGAAAAGGATATTTATGCAAGTGTCTTGTTGCATAGGGTAGAAAATTCTCAAGTTATGAATCAAAATAAACTACATTTTGACAGTTTTTTCTCATATGAGTTTACCTCATCGTCGAGTCCGCAGGTATCTTAGTCTCATTATCACTATCATATTATGGATGATAGGTTTTTTCTCATTTGAGTTTACAATGGACAATAAATCTATATTATGTCATATCATTTATCATTATTTTTGTCACCAGATTTTTAAGGAGTTTAATATCATATCAATAATATTATTACCTCACCTGTAAGTTTTGGGAGGATTCCAAACATATAATTGATCACAAGATTAGATTTGATCAAGGGGAGGGGTGTCAAGCACCAAATCAACAACGGTGACCTCATCCAATAGTTTGTCCACAGTTTGGTGACGAGCCTTTGTCATTGTCACCGATGTTCGGTAGTGATGCCTCTGAACGGTCATGCATGTTCCTCATGTCTCTTCTCCATGTATAAATAATATTCCATCAGTTCCAAATTATAAGTTGTTTTAGCTTTTCTAAATCTAAATACATAGAAAAAGTTATGTATCTAGAGTTCTAGACATGATGTATATCAAACGCATAACAAAAGTTATGAACCTAGAAAAACCAGAACGACTTATAATTTAAAGTGGACTTGGAATGGAGGGAGTATGTAACAAACAAGATCAATCAATAAAGCAATAAGGCACTCTTTCTCTTATTCTTGTGTTCAATCTATGTCTCTAGTTTACATTCAAGCACTCAGATTTCAAACAAGATAAGTCTTAATTAGTAATTGTCGACTGAATACTATCTTCATCTCAAAATTATAAGACGTTTTGGTTTTTTCTAGATACATAACTTTTGTAATGCACTTAGATATACACAAGTCTAGATACATAGTAATAGCAATGTATCTAGAAAAACCAAAAGGTCTTATAATGCGGGGGCGAAGGAAGTAATATGCACCAAATTAAATAAGGTCAATAAAGCAATCAATCGCTCTCCTTCTCTTTCTTTTTTTTCTCGATCGGGCATTTGGCCTGTTTTCATTAAGATCGGTCAGCAACGGTGGCGAGGGACCATCATTACCGAGTCAAAGCTTCCCTAACTACCATATGTTCTTAACAGTGTTAATTACATTGTAGTTGAGCTTTCTTTTTATGTTCAATCTCTTTCACATTCAAGCACTTGATTTCAACAAGATAGTATTAATTAATTAGTAACTGTTGTCTGAATACTGTCACTTGAACCTTTTTACGTTGTATGGCCCTTAATTTATTGTCTCCCAACCACTAATCCTATACACAAACACGACATACGGAGTATAGTACTATACCAGAGATACCGGAAAGGTCCTCTAGAGATTGCCGTGTTCCATCTTTGTTCCATCCTCGTGAAGATGGAGATATATCCATTTTTACCATGTTTCATAGAGAGAAGATGGAGACAACCAATTTACCATGTTCCATATGGAGACCAACTTTACGTTGAAGATTACTAGCTAGCTACTCTCTTCACCATACGCCTGTTAAATTCTTTAGGACCATCCATGGTGTAGATCAGTGGGGTTTCATTGGGTTTCTCATAGAAATAGTGTGTACAGAGAGGGACAGAGAGAGAGTGAGAGTTAGGGTTAGGCACAGACCATCAGTAGGCTTTGAGGAGACGGATCCGGCCATCATAGGTTCGCCGGTGAAGATCTGCGCTAGGGCAGCGACGGGCGATGAAGGAGTGGTGCAGTGAAGTGGTGTTGGCGTAGTGCCATGGCGGCGGCGGTGCTTCTCGTCACTGGCTGCGCCCCTCTGTTTGATCGGAGTAGGGTTTGCCAGTGGGGCATACGGCTCAGGCCAACCTTGTACAGAGAGCCGCCGACCCCCACCTCTATTTATTGCGCAGTGTGACGGGGGGCCGCCAGCCATAGATGGACTGGGCGCCCCCGATCAGGACGCAAGGTCAAGGCCCAAGTGGCCGTTGGGCTACTGTGGTTGGGAGATCAAACCAACAATCTCCCCCTTGATCTCAACTCATACTTTAAACTTTGACTTTAATCCCTTTTACTTTTATTTGTTCTATCACAGATTCGTGCATAGAGCATGTTTCATCGTCATGGTCAATCGCCGATAGATTTAACAACTATAATACACGTCTGTGTTCTGAAACAGATTCTTTAACTTTGGGCCCTTTATTGTCTAGAAATCATAGGCTTTCCCATAAACCCATGTCGACTGTGTGTTCTCTAAACATATTGGGTGGTAAGCCTTTTGTACGCGGATCCGCAAGCACTTGCTTGTTACTTATATGTTCAATACTTTTAGTATGATTCCAGACTTTCTCCTTCACAACGTATAACTTTAACGTCAATGTGTTTGGCAGCACACTTGACCCGTTATCATAGGAGCGAACTACTTAAATGTTATTGCTGTTGTATACCATTATCAATTCCGGGTGTAAGTTCTTTTAACCATTTCACCTGTCCTTAAGCCTCATAACAAGCTATACTATAGGTATGCATCTTTAATGACATGAGCTTTTCCACAATAAAACTCCAACTATGAGTGTTAGCTACTATGTGGGTTTCATTAAATATCTCGCTAAAATTTAACATTTGTACCCACAACTATTTGAGAGTACTTATTCTTTCTTACTCACTATGAGGCCTATAAATCTTTGCACAATTACAAAACATTCTCAACTCTATTCCAGTGATCTATATCTGGACTGGACTTCTACCAAAACATCCCGGATACATAAACTATGTCAGGGTAAGTTCTTACTTATAAGCATTCATTAAGCTTCCAACAGCTGAAGCATATAGGACGTCCTTTTGATCGATCTCACATTGGTTCTTGGAACACTAGAAGTTCCCAAAACTATTACCCTTTACTATAGGAACAGGCGCAAGTTTACTCACATATATACTTTATTTCTTTAGAATCTTCTCTAAGTATACACTTGAGATAGTTCTAATACCCCTTTTCCTTTTGTCTCGGTAAGTTCCAATTTCTGAAACGAATGACGCTTTACCAAGATCATTCTCATTGAAACTTGAGGACAAGAACTGTTTCTTCTCCAACAGTAGATTAACACCACTACTAGCGAGTAAGGTGCTACCCACATGCAAAATTAGGAAAATAAATTTCCCATATTTAAACTTTGCATAAATACAATTTTCCTCTACATTCTCTTTAAAACCCAAACTTTCTTATTATACTGTCAAACTTCAAGTACCAATGTCTTGAAGCTTGCTTTAATCCATAAATGGATTTCTTTAGGCATCATCCCTTATGTTCTTTTCCTTCCACGATAAAACCTTTTGAGTTATGCCATGTAAACTTTTCCATACAAATCCCCATTTAGGAATGTGTCTTTACATCCTTCTGATGTAACTGTAAATCGTAATGTGCCACTAACACCATTATAATTCTAAAAGAATCCTTGTATGCTCATTATAACATATTCCTTCTCTTTGTGTAAATCATTTTGCCACAAGTGGCGCTTTATAGCTTTCCATATTCTCTTTGGAGTCACATTTGTCTTGCAGACCCATTACAGCCTACTGTTTTGGCTCCATTGGGAATTTCTTCTAAGTCCCAAACATCATTGGTATTTATCGATTTCATTTCATCTTCCTTTGCTTCTTGCCATTTAGACGAGTGAACGCCTCTCATGGCTTTTTCAAATGAGGTGGAATTACCCTCTATTTGAATTTCTTTCTTAACATTGACTCCTTAGTCACCAGAAATATCTGATTTTTTTATTCTTTGAGACCTTCTGAGGCCTCGTGGCACTTCTTTCATATGGGGCTATTGTTACTCTTCATTGCCAAAAGATAATTGTTCTATAGCCTCCTGTATCACAAGATCCTTATTTACTTATTCATCTTCTTTAAGAGCTAACATCAGGTGTTGTATATGTCATACAACATCAATATGTATTAAGCAATTTGTTGCTCTAAAACACTGTAGTGGATATGTAATCCCACTTCTATTCAAGCCTTAGGTATCTACATACCATGCTCCCCTAGATTGCTCTATCTTCTATAAAGATGGTGTATCTTCAAATTTCTAATTTTGGGTTTAATCTGCTAAAAACTTATATGGCACGTTTAGCACTGCCTTGATAACTCTGAACTCGTCCAGTATGAATACTAGCTGACTATGCTATCTTTCTATCGAAACTATAAAAGGTCTAGAAATTTAGCTATTTCTTTACTTTAGGGGTATCGTTATTATAACCGTCTTACTCCCTCAACGATCACATTCATCTTTTATAGATCACTTTTACCTTCAATGCATAGTATGCATTGCATTATCTGAAGTATGGTGAAGTATCTTTCTTAATTAATCTCACATTTCTCCCCCTCGAAATGTGGTATGAACTTTTCTACCACAATTTCAAAAAACATTCAGAACTCTTGTTAATGAGGAAACTTTGATTACTTACTTCATCCACATGATTACATCATGCAAACAAAATTCGTATGGGAGTATATTTTCCTCGTTTCATTTCAAAACTCAACATAATCTATTATTATCAATACTTCTGCAAGTCACGCTTGCATATCATTCTTATCTTTTGGTTCACATGCAACTTTCTTTTGTTTTTAAACTCATTGAGTACTTAATGACCATGACACAATCAGAGTGTACGGTCAATACTAGGATAGCATAAGAGCTATCCCAAACTTCTCTCCATGTGCGGGATACACTTAGAGCACATGAGTCATCACATCCTTCTCCCGCCATGCGGGATAAGTACTATACCAAAAACTTTCCTGCCATGCAGGATTGGTTAACATAAGTACTATGCCAACTTTACTCCACAATACGGGTATTTTCTCAATCTTTTCCCGCCATGCGGGTACTATCGCAAACTTTTCCCGCCATGCGAGATAATTCCCTTGAACGGACATAATTGCCAGGATTGGCTCGTGTTCAATCATCAAATTCAGAAATAAATCTGAATATTCTTTTAACACACATGTTTAATTCAATGTTGGTCAATTTAAACATGTATATGACTTTTACAACTCTCATAAGTGAAATTGAAAATAAATTCTTCTTTACAGAGAGTACATAAAAGACATTTCTCAATGAAGACTCTCATTGATCTATCTCTTTTCTTGAATCAATATCCTAGAATTCTTTTCTTTTGAAGCCATTCTTTAAAGAGAACACAGTTCCTTAAGCAATGGCATTCATCATCTGAGTCACAAGTACCCAGCTTATTTCTCTTACTGCCTTCAAGAATGAAAGCATGGAGGTCTTTTGTCTGAAAAAATATTCAACAATAATGCCCATTAAACTTTGAAATCTTTATGTTCTATTCTATATCACCGTTGGACAGAAATAGAATAAAACATCATTCTTCTACATTAATTCCACATCACCGTTGGGTAGAAATGGAATTAATGTATGGAACCTCAATAATCTTGAAAACATAGAACTGCTCCTCAAAAATAAATTCTCTCGTTGGTTCGAATTTAATTAGAAGACAATCAACTTCATTGCAGCAGAAACATGAAAATACATTTCTCTAGTTTAAGAGCATTCCTTGATCTTTATCTTTTCTCTGAAAAATTGGTCACTTTGATGCAAAATTTATCAGAGATTTAAACTTTAAACATAGAACTCATAGAATTATAATATTGTTATCATCAACGTTGGTCAGAAAATAACAATACCATAATTCAATTTTAACTACCAATTGACTATTCCTCCAATTAAAATTTTCCCGTTGGTTCCAATTTTAACTGGAGGATCAACTTTTCATCATTTATTGAATAACTATAACTGCTCTTCAAATTAAATTCTTCCGTTGGTTCGAATTTAATAAGAAGACAATAAACTTTAACTTTGTAGAGGAAACATGTAAATCTTAAACTAGTGAATTTTGCCCACAGGAAAAAATTCTCTTTTCTAATTTTTCTTGAGTCATTAATCATTTTCCAGGAAATAACATTTTACTAAAAAAAATGGACTCATTTGTTCACTGTCTGCTCGGCCCAGCAGCAAAACCGGTCCGGCCTTGTTCCCTCGCGCGCGCTGCCACCCAGGCCGCAACGTGGGCCTGGGCCGGCAAAACACCGCGGCTGCGCACCCCGCCTGGGCCTCATTTGGCCTAGTGACTCCTCGCCGTTGGATCAAATCCGACGGCCGTCCGGCCGTTTCGCTCGATCAAAAACGCGGTCGCGGCCTCCGACCCAAAAACCCTAGGTCATTTGCTCCTTTGCTCTCTCTCTGTCGTCGCTCTCCTCTTTCTTTCTCTCTCAGCCGCAGCGAGGTACCGAGCGATGCAACGAGCGAGAGTGAGCGAAGGTGGTGGAGCGAGGCGGCCATGGCGCCGTCGCCGCCCCCCTCATCGGCGCGCGTGTTCCCCAACGGGTGAGCACGCCGCCGTCGAGCGGCCTGGCCGCGGCGCCCCTTTGGCCGAGCCCGGCGAGCAGCTGCCCCCCGGCTCGGCCCTTCTTCTCCCGCGCCGGCAAAGGGCTTTCCCGATGCACGGCGAGGTTGGTCCGTTCCCCCTTCCCTTTCTCCTTTCCCATCCCCTTCTTCTTTTCGATTTGGATTGATCTTCTCTTTTCTGAACCGGAGGTGGGGATTAGGGTTTCTTTTCTAATTCGATCGATTCGGTTTTTCTCTTCTTTTGATTTCTTTTCTTTTTGGAGTTCATCCGAATCGGGGTCTAGGGTTAGGGTTCGGGTTCCGACCCCTGTTCTTCTTCTTTCTTTGGATTTCCTTTCTTTTCTTTTCGGAGTTCATCGGAGTTCATCCGAATCGGTTCGTGGGTTAGGGTTCGTGTGCCGAGATCCTTTCCAAAACCGACAACTTTCTCTTTCTTTTCTTTCTTCTTTTCTTTGCCCCGATCTAGATCACACGCTAGCAACCTGGCTCTGATACCAATGTTAAATTCTTTAGGACCATCCATGGTGTAGATCAGTGAGATTTCATTGGGTTTCTCGTAGAAATGGTGTGTACGGAGAGGGACAGAGAGGGAGAGGGAGAGTTAGGGTTAGGCACAGACCATCGGTAGGGCAGCGACGGGCGATGAAGGAGTGGTGCAGTGAAGTGGTGTTGGCGCAGTGGCGTGGCGGCAGCGGTGCTTCCCGTCACTGGCTGCGCCCCTCTGTTTGATCGGAGTAGGGTTTGCCGGTGGGGCGTACGGCTCAGGCCAACCTCGTACAGAGAGCCGCCGGCCCCCATCTCTATTTATTGTGCAGTGTGACGGGGGGCCGCCAGCCATAGATGGACTGGGCGCCCCCGATCAGAACACGAGGTCAAGACCCAAGTGGTCGTTGGACCACTGTGGTTGGGAGATCAAACCAACAACGCCAACTAGAGCATATTCTTTTATCATTTACATGGCGCTATATATACACACGCGGAGCTACAAAATTTATTGTCCCAATTCGAAGGTGGTGTTCAATGCACCATCCTCAGGCTGGGCATCATCTGGTGCGGCGAGCAGCTACCGATGGAACCGAGCTTGAACACCTCCTCGAAGCATCCTACGGAGGGCACTCGCGGCGGAGGCACCGCCGCCGGCAGCGTCTCCGCGGGTGCTGCCGCCACCGCGTCCTCTACGTGGCTCACGCCCTCTCCTGCACCCGGCGCGGCCGCGTCGTCGTCCGCCTGTGCAACATTAATAATCCTGACGATGCCATCTTCCGGCGCAGCGGTCGTCAGCTCCTGAAGCAGCGGCGGCGGCGCCACCATCGGAGGATCGTCCTCGTGCTCGACGGGGCGGTCGCGGCGGCGCCGGGCGCGGATGCACTCCGGCCGCACGACGGGCACTATCCGGATGACGAGCCGCCCATCGTAGGTGCGCGTCCGCCTGAGCGCGCCGCGGGCGACCAGCGACGGGATGGGCGGGGGCAGCCGGCGCCGCGGGCACCGCCGCCCGTACGACACCCAGAATCCATCCAGCTCATCTTCCTCTTCCGTTCTCGCCTCTTCCCTATCCTTTGCTTCCATATTATCATCCTCCTTTGCTGTCTCGAGATCCTCGCCGTGCCCAAGGCTGGTTCCGTCGTCGCGTCTCTCTTTGACGTCCTCACGATGATTGCAGCCGTGCGCGGCGACGGCCGCCCGCGTCACGACGCATCCTCCGCGGGTGCCGGCGGCATCGGGCACGACGAGAAGGGAGCGGAGGCCGGAGATAGGGGCGCTGAATTTCTCGGCGGAGTGGGGCGCGAACAGCAGCATCATCGGGCGGATCGGATAATGCAATCTGATCGGATAGGATGATTACTGGTGGATGGATATATAGCGCGCCGAAGCCGATCGGGCGGGCGGGCGGGCGAGGAGAAGAGAGCCCTCGTCGAGCGCGTGTTGTTGTTCCGAGGGGGTGGGAGGGGGAGATTGGCGCGCGTTTTATACGTGGCGTGGGCGGGCGGGGTCGCGACGTCGCGTTCACTCTTCTATCTCCGGGAAGGCAGGAAGTCGCGGGCGCCCGAGCGTCCGTGACGAGACGAGACGCCTCGCCGCGCGCTTTGCCAAAACGCCCGTGCATGCACCCGGCCAATTAATAGCCCGCCGGCCCGGGGCCGTCCCTCCGTCGTTTCGCACCTGCCCTCGATCGCCCGGACCACGTTGGGCTGGCTGGATCGCCAATTTTTCTAGTGGAACGGAAAGCCGAGCGGCATGGGCGCGTGGAAGGAACCCGTGGAGCCGCGGCCTCGTACGGATAACGCCCATCGGTTGTGGCAGCAGCCGTTAGATCGGATGGGATCCGTGGGCTGCAACATGGAATCGCCGCGCGTTACGTGGGCGGACGTGGCAGCTAGCAGGACACGATGCTGTTGATCCGCCCGTGCCGCCGGTGTGGCGGTGTCCAACTGTCCATCTCAAAAGGATCGGCTTCATCCGCCAGACCGCCACCAAAGTCGGCCCCTCATAGATGAACAAGAAGGGCTTGGATACTGAAACCGTCAAACGATTAGTGTCAGGGGCTACGAGTCAACCACCGCCCGGAGTCCCGCTAGGTGCGCTCTGTTCTTCGCTTTCGTCTGATCGCCGGCCTGGTTGCAGAAAACTACCGCAGCTCGATTTCTAACTAAACTACTAAAAAACATGTCCTAAACTAACACACTGTTCTTCAGCACTATCAGCATTTTTCAGCAAACGATTAGTGTTTTACTCTCACAACAGATCAGCATAAGTTAAATTTTAGCGAAACCAATAGGGTCTAAATTTCTGATAACCACTTGATCATGTCATGACACGTGGTTCAACTCAAATGCCACTATGTGTTGGACGCGACTAGAGCTGCTACGTTAGAACATATGCGGTGGTGCATTGGTCGAGGAGAGAGGTAATTATGTTATCATTCGGTAAAAAAAAAGGTAACCAAGCCTTGTTGGCTTGAATTTATCAGTTTGGCTTATGAACCATGGAATAATATTTTTCTCTCACAACAAATCAGCTTTAGCCAGTTTATTAGCCGCAGAAACCATCAGCCGAACAGCTCCGAGACCGAATCGCTGGCTAGTGGTCACCAAGACCGAATCACTTGATAGCAAGATGTTATGAACTAAGGCCTCGTTAGGATCTTTGGAATTAAATTCATTTTAATAATTATAATTTAGACATATATTAATTAAGCTAATATGATTGTATATGGATTGTATTTGTATATCATTGTTGGCTATACGAGAGAAATACTTATGTGTTGCATTTCTACCATATGGAAGTGAGTTGAAGAGCGTATTATAAGTTGCAAAGTAGAAATATACAATGGTGATATGTAGAATCAATTTTCATCTTCCACAGTATGAATTTGAGATAAGCTTGTATGTGAACTTAAAAAAGTGATGGAATGTTAAATTCTAAGTCAAATAACTTAATTTATTAAGTAGATTTTAATTCCTCCAAATAAAAAAATCCAAACAGCACCAAAGGTAATATTTAGTAGTTATGCCTATGCCAGTACTCTGTGTAAATGATGATCGATTATTGCTTGTACAACGCAACAACCCACGAATAATAAACTAATTAATTGGTTATTCCTTTTTTGCGAAACAATTAATTGGTTATTCCTTAGTGCTTACCTTCGTCTAGTTGCTGAGAGACTATACAATGTTCGTGATGTGTTAGACGGTACGGTAACCTTATATACATTAATAAGAAATAGTTGGAACGCTTGATAATGATAACATCATCATGAATTCGCGTCGAGTTAACTCTAAAGTAATAATAGGTTTGTTTTATACGATGAATAGTACTTTTGGTATGGTATCCCCCCCCCCCCCCCCCCCCCCCAATTTTCAATAATTATATTAAAGAGCCCTAATTTTAGTTTCGCTCAAGGCCAATGAAACATCCGGACCAGGCCTGGTAGGAAGAAGCAGAATGGACGACGTTGTGGCGGTTGCATATAGCCTATATGCACTACAGTCTACAGCCTACAATTGATGGCGCGACTTAGGGTCTGTTTGGTTGGGCTTTTGGATTTGGCTTTTTGGCCCCAAAAGTCAAAAACACAAACAAATAGGCTGTTTTTTTAGAAGCAGCTGTTTTCCGTAGTATATTTTTTAAAGCTGGTTTGACCCTGCTTTTGGCTTTTGGCTTTATGCTTTTTCAAAATTGGTGGAATAAAAAGCTCTTCCATAGTTGTTTTAAGAGAGATAAAGATAGAAGGTATATTTTATACTTGTTTAACCAAACAGCTTTCAGCTTTTCTATAGCTCACAGCCCACAGCAGCTTTCCCACAGCAGCTTTTTCCTACAGTCACAGCTCAACCAAACACACCCTTAGTGTGCCACGTCTCCGCGTGTCCGGTTCCGTCTTGAGAGGCCAATGTGGCATCTCGAGTCATGCCACACATGCAGTGACATGACTTAGGTGGTGAGTTGCGCCATAACGTATGTCGTGACTTAAAAGGTTAGTTCTTGAAATTTTAGTTTGGAGCATATTTTTAAAATTTAGTTTTTTTTATTAAAATAAGAAAAAAAATTTGGAGCCCGAAGGCATAATCAAGGTGCTAATGTTGAGATTACCGGACTACGTCACTACATGAGATGGAGTTGGGATCACACTTCAAAAGTTTAGAGGCTCGAGGGAAGGCCTGGTCAGCTGGCCTGGATGAAGAGAGAAGGGAAGGCCTGGTCAGCTTTCAAGGAGGGTTTATTGTTGAATTTGGGAAAAGGTCTACTATACCACACTGAATTATTGTCTCGGTCCGACTTTTCTTCTTAAACTTTAAAACCAAACAACTTAGCCCCCAACTTTTAAAACTGTTCAAATTACCTCTCTGTTGTGGATTGAAGTGGTTTTAAAGGTAGTCGTTCTTTTTTTAGTTAATAAATTTTTTTGATAAATACTTGATAATACTTTTACACCACAAAAATGTCTGTAAGCTTAGAAAAACTCGTGAAAGTATCTTTAGAAGTTAAAAAAGTTAGATTTAGCTATAATAAAATGAGAAAAATATCCCAAAAAACATGGTAAACTCCTGAAACATTGTAATAAATATATAACATGTTTTATAAACTTCCCACGCTAAAAATATGAGATACAACTAGCATGAATGCAAAATACATTAATGTGGGTTGCATCTTACGGTTTCAATGTTGGAAGCTTTCCAAATGCATTTAGTAATCAGTTAGGATGTTTTGCGAATTTTTGTATATTTTTTAGATATTTGTTCATTTTACTAGAGCTAAATCTAATATTGTAAAGCTTATAGATATATTTTTATGAGTTTTGAGTTTTTATTTAGATTTCTCGTATCCCGGTCCATCTCTATGATTTTTATCAAAACTTTAGAAGTTTAGAGACATTTTTCATGGTTTTAAAACCTTATCACACATTTATCATTTTTTAACTAGGGGGGGGGGGGGGGGGGGGGACGCCTTCAAAACCACTTCAAATCGGAGTAGAGAGGTAATTTGAACAGTTTCTAGAGTTATATGGATAGAAATATCTAGTCTTACTTTTAGAGTTTGAGGAGAAAAATCATACCACGACAATAGTTTATATATAGAGGTAAAGTGGACTTATTTTCCAATCTGGGATGCAAAATTGAACCCACTCCCTGACACAAGTTCCTAGTCCTAGCCCAAAAAAGGTTCTCTAGGCCTTATGGTGTGGGCTTCCCAAGCATTTGAGATCCACATTTTCGGCCCGCCTGCACTCGTTTCCCACGAACCTTTTTTTTTTCGCCGTGATCCCTGTAACTGATCCACTGATTCATCAGTCTATTGCTCTGCAGCACTCAGCCACTCGCCTAGTGGCATCCCGCACCTGTTCATGTGTAAACGAACAAGCAGAATGCTAACGATGACCTGGTTCAGGTCGGATCAAAATTGGATGCCGCAGCAGACAAACTGACGTGCCTGTAATTGCAGAACTCATTGGAAAAACAGCAGTGCCTGGCTGCCTGCCATTTGAGCCGTGGCACTTGCTTGCAGGAGCACTAGAAGTAACACCTCACTTTACCACCATCAAACTGATAGCGATTACTCCTCCTTTGCACCTCGTTTCGACACCTGGCCTGAAATCGCCAATCAAACATGCAGTTGCAAGCGAAGGGCTTTCCGTCGACAGTCAAATCAAGCCAAGCCAAGCCAAGCCAAGCCATTCGGACACATACATAAAGCGTTCCATCCACCACGAAACTTGCTTGCCGCAGCAGACAACATCAGGTCCGCGAGTGGATCACCAATTCCTAGCCTCCGATTCCTACGCGGTCTGCATCCTCCGAGGACTGAAACCTGAAATTATTTCAGAAGCGCAAGCAGGGCATTTCTTTTCAGTTCACCCCACTTTCTCTCTCGCGGTTTTCATCTTCCACTTGTCTGAAAAGTTTCAGTGTTCTCATGTCATCCTTGGCAGATGCATCTTTCTACTGCTCTGCTCATTGGCGAGCACTTGGCAGCAGGGAAGGGAACAACTGAATGGGTCCAGCTCTCAATCTCTCATCTCAGTAGGCCCATGCCTCCTCCACTACGGGGTAGCTCGGGGCAAAGGCATAGGCATAGAGGTGTGACGACAAATCAGTGGCGTATCTGCTGCACACACATATCTTCCACTAACAAACATGCAGATTAGCACAAGTGCGGCCCTGTTCAAGATAGAGATAAAGTGATATGTTAACATGTATGTGAAAAAAGGAATTACCTGAGGATTTTTTTCTTTTTAAAAAGGAAGTGTAGCGGAGTGCTGCATACATCCAATCATCACTTTATGCATGGGATAAGAATAGAACCCCATAATTCCTAGTAAGTTTTTCTCTTTTTCTGAAGGCATGGGGATCAGGTTCCAAGTTGCTCATAGAATAAACATTTGCACATACATAAAAAGTGATAGGCTGTTGGAACTTTTTTTTTTTGAGAGAGATGCTGTTGGAACAATTTCAAGTGCTTTTGGATCCTCAAACAGGCCAAGAGAGCCGCTCTGACAGGTCATAATATGACTTCGATTTTTTTTTTTTTTGGAAAAAAAAACAGCTCACAATATGCAAATCGAACAAGAGCAATATGATAGTACAATGAGGGCATAAACAAACGAGGGTGTCGTGATGCAGACGCACAAGTATTAGTATACTAGCATCAAGCCATCAACCAGCAGGTGTTCTTACCTGTAATCAGGTAGTTAGGTAAAGAGTCCTCCCAAACAACAATTCGAGCCGGCCTGTAGCTTATCCATTGCTTCTAGTAACCTTCTTCCTGAAATTTTCAGCTTCTTATTTTTCAATTAAATGATGGCATGCTGTATCAACTAGGCTGTCACATGGAGCAATTAGATCACTGAATATTTTTGACAGTGATGAACTAATGAATCGAGTTAAAAGAAGTTAAGAAGATAAGGTTAGGGGGAGAATTGGAAATAGGCGCCTGGAAATATTTGATATTTTGCTTCCTCAAAATATTCTTGACTACTTTGCTTTTGCTTGGCACACATTACATCCCTCTATCTATCATTGCTTGCGGAGGCGAAAGCAGCAGTAGCACGGAATCTAGAGCTAGCTCCACTACACGACACTTCGGTGGTCTCTGCCTTTTTGGCTGATGTTTCATCTGGTGTCGCCAGGCTACCATACTTTTCCAGTCCTAAAAATGCATAATCCATTTTCATATAAGACACTACTAGTTCTGAACATTTGGACAGCCTGAGCAAGCTGCAACGTAATCACTGAATTAAATGCTTTGCAAATTAAGCATGGGTCGCTTCTGAATTTTTTTCGCCTTGAAATTCATCTGGGTGCCGTATTCCTTTGACTATTTTCGCATTGTTTTTGCATGTGCCTGTGACTTTGTGCAGATCATTGCCTGGAAAACTGGATGTTGAGCTGTTCTGGTTGGTGTGCAAGTGTGTGAGTACATCGCGTGATCACCAAATGGCCGAAACTCTGCGTTGGTTGCCTAGAATAATAGCCAACTATCGCAGGCCAGCTCATGATAATTCCCCAGTGGAATGCAGATGTTGATTGAATGACTGGCCTTTGGCCAGCCAGGGAATATACACTGCTCTCGAGATAAAAAGAGCTGCGTCTGCTACTCCGTGCTCTTATGCCTGAAGTCCTGTAAACTGCGATCAAGAACGATTTTTTTTTTTTTTTGACCATTTCACTTTTCAAGGTATCCGTTGATAATTCAGACAGAGCTCATGTTGAGTCAACATAAGACAAAAATAAAATACAGTCTTTAAACCCAGTCGGTACATCCAGGTCTAAAACTTTCTCCCAGAGCAATGCATCATTGGATTGTGCTGTGTATTTGTTGACTGTTTCTTTTGAAATGAAAAACAAGTTGGACCTGTACCAGTACCACCAAAGAAGAGACAGAGAGGGGAGAGAGATATTTCCACATGAAATGCCAAAAAACCATGACTCCGGCGACTACAGCAGCAGTACAGAACAGGGAAGAAGACCCTCGACGAGACCCAGGCAGTCAAAATGCCCGAGATAGAAGCCATCGCCGACGTCGAATCCCGGCCGGCGATTTGTTTCCGCCTCGCACCTCGCATAGAATTCCCCGCTCCGCCTCGGCCTCGGCCTCGCCACTCGCTTTCACGCTCCATCATCACCATGGATCGATGCCAAAACCGCAATTAAAAACTTCTGCTTGGGCGTATCCGTCAATACACGCACCGAGAGGAGGAAGCCCACTACCGCGTCTCTCTCTCTCCTCCCTGGCTCTCGTCTTCCTCTCCTCCCCCACCGAGTCGCCGCCCCCTCGCTTTCACCCAACGCGGAAGCAAGAATTCGTCGTCAAATTCCCACCTTGCGTGTGTTTCTGTGGATTTCCTTTTTGCCGCTTCCTTGCTCCTATGGGCCTTTGATCCGGGGCTTCGTGGATCTTGGGAAGAGGAGGTGTGGTCGGCGGCCGGCGGCGATCTGGCGGGGAGGATATGGCCGGCGGGAAGGAGCCGATCGAGGTCAGGTTCCGGCTCTTCGACGGCACGGACATCGGGCCCACCAAGTACGATCCCTCCACCACAGTCTCCTCGCTCAAGGAGTTCATCCTCGCTCGGTGGCCGCAAGGTGAGGCAGTGAGGCACTGACGAGACTTATTGATTTGGTAGCGCGCACGCCTGTGCTGTCCCGATCTGCTGACAAGCGACGGACGCATTTGTAATTTAGGTGCAGGGGTAATCTCCGAGTCATGAGTTTCTTGGATCATGTATTGCTTCTTTTTGCGCTTTGTGCTCATGTTTCGCTAGTCTTCCTGCTACCTCCAGCTATTTTCATCCTTTAGTTGCTGTTGTTTTCTGGATGCCTGGTCAGTTGAGTAGCGGGAAAACTATGCTTTAGTTTTCTTCTTCAGCTAAGTCCTAGAACCGGCTATGCCTTATTCAATTATTAGCTTCAGCATTATGCTTCGAGTGGCTATGCCATATTCGCTAATTAGCTTCGGCAGTGTCATATGACTGGCTATTCCATATTGGTTTATTAGCTTTAGAAGTATCCTGTGACTGGCTATGCCATATTCCTTCATTTTTTTTGGGTGTATGCAGAATCCTAGTACTGGCTGTGCCATATTATCAGTTAGCTGATACTTTCGGTTCTTACTCTATGTGGTATGAACTTCTCAAACGTGAATACCAATTGCTAATTTTGCGAGTGAAAGTGCTTTTTTTGGAAACAGTTATATCACAAACCATAAGTGGAACGGATGGAAAAACAAGGTCTCTCTTATTTTGTTTGCTGTAATAAAAGAAGCAAAGTGCACAAGCCATGTTAATAACTGTAGACCTTTTGACTGATTATTTACTCTCTTCAAATCTGTAAAGGGAGTTCGATAGCACTATGAAAAGCTTTTAATGTTCGTCTGTTAGATAACCTGAGTTTCTCTGCAGAAGTGCAACAGCTCAACCTTTCACCATGGATAAACATTCTCATTAATAATTTTGCCTATCATGTGATTTGTTCACCTTATTAGATGAGGGCAAACAATTCATTCTGAATCCTTAGCGGTCTGGTATTCAAGTGAAACCGTTTGGACATTTGTGCTGTTTATGAATTTAACCTTGGGCTGTATTAAATATTATGGCAGAGAGATATGATTTGGATGTCAGCTCACTTATAAGCATGTTGGTCAGCAAGCCATAGTAGACGCTAGTCCCGTGACCCGTGTTACGTGAAAGTTACTGAGAAAACATTGTGTAAGCACTAAGCAGCAGATTGATCTACACTGTTTCACTTAAACAGTCAGAGCATCTTTTGTAAGCCAGCAGAAGTCATTTTAAAAAAAAATCTTCAGAAATAATTAGTTACTCTTGTACAATCGAATAATTTATCTATATTGGATAAAGAATATTAATGATTTGGTGGGTAGAAAGCAAATCTTTTGATAACGAATACTTGGAATGTTAGTAATGACAGTTCTCTGATTCTCCCACTTGGTGAAAGAACTTCCCTTGGCATGACTTCATGAAAACTTGAATGAGGTGCTCCCACATGAGAACTGGACTAGATCAAGTAAAAATTGAGCCTTTCTGGCTGAATCAACATGTGGAAAGTGGAAACTATATTGATGCTTTTGCCTGCATTCACAACATAAGCAACATGTACTTGCACATGCATGCATGTGTTGATCCGAACATAAGTATGCAAATCGTCATGGACATGATATATTCCTTCTGTCATCTATTTGAAGGGTGTCTGCATCTATTCTGCTAGCTTCGTCAGTTTGCATTTCAAAATTCAAACTGGGAATTGTGCAATAGCATATTGTATTTTCTGTCTCTGAGACCCCTTGGTTGATTATGCTGGAAACTTACTGTGTTGTCATATTGTCCTACACATTGGAACTTTTCCCGTGCAAATTCTCTGTTTTGCAATCCATGCCTGTGGTTCTTACTTGCTGAATGGAATTTGTTATTTTCATTTTTGCTAACAGATAAGGATATAGCTCCAAAAACTGTTAATGATTTGAAGCTTATTAATGCTGGAAGGATATTGGAGAATAACCGGACACTTGCAGAGTCCCATGTTCCAGTAGGAGAGATTCCAGGAGGTGTAATTACAATGCATGTGGTAGTGCGACCTCCACAAGCTGACAAAAACAGTGGTATTGCCGACAATTTCAGCCCTTTGTTCATACCATTTTCTTAGTTCCTATGACAAATAACTTGAATTATATTTCCATTTATTTAATCGAAGTGTTCGCCATGATCAAATCTTGTGCTGGAAACATACTGTTCCCATTCTTGTGGCAGTGAATGCATCTAGGGATGGCTCTCTGTTATCCAAATACCACAGCCTGAAAGATATTTCCAGTTACTCCATGGGAATTTAAACCTTTAGTTTCAGTAATTTTTTCACAATACATTGCAGGTCAAATACCTGTATTCGAGTTATGAGCTGAGCTGCTTATATACGGGAGTAGTTTTCTCATGTGTACCTACAATGTGTGTGTGTGTGCGCGCGCACTATCACCACCACTAATGATGCCCAGAGATGCAAACTTTCGAACACACAAACCATGACACAACTTTCTAATAGTTTTCAATGCAGCAAGTCTTGAGGTGCTTAGGTTTCTTAAGATAGAACTTGTGCCTACATGAGCATTTAGTTAATGTGGTGGAATGTCTGGGTGGTGATAGTGCGATACGTGGCCACAAGCATACTAAGTAACTTCTATTTGTGGTTTAATATGATTTTGACTATGATGCTGAAAGCTATTGTGATTTTCTTTTGGCACTTGTGAACATACCTCTAACATGTCGTTCACCTATACTTTTCCAGAGAAGCAGCTTGCCAATTCCCCCAAGCAGAACAGATGTGGATGCACCATTCTCTGATAAGACGCCTGCTTGTTGCTGTACAATCTGTGTAGCCCTAGGATTTTGTATCTGCTTTGCTGTGTTCACACAAGCGTGAATTCATTTTGATATCCAATTCTTGAAGCCATTCGAATCCCAGAAACATACACACTGAAAATCCATCAAATACGAAGATTTCTGGAGGCTGAATTTGGATCGCCTTGTTCTAGAGTGGAGGATTGGATGCTTCCTGCTGTATAAATTGTGTTGTCAAAACTGAAAAAAGCTTTTTTTCTTTTTTCTTTTCTGCTATGTTGACTTTATATCGATTCTTTTTAGCTCGGTTGCTTTGTCTCGTGTAACAGAAATATTGTACTCAGATATATGTAACTTGCAAAAGGAGTAATGTATGGTGTTATGGTAAAGGGGAAACAAAGAGGTGAAAAGAGCATGGCCGTGCAATGGTTTTACATTTGATTATTTGGTGAACCTGAGCTGACCGTGCATGCAGTAGATGAAGGAGCAGTGATGACCGTGCATACACAATTTGCTCTGATTCATACTTGCATCTGCACACAATTTTTAGTGTTTGCTTGCCATATCTTATTAGTCTTTGCATAGCCGGGCTTCGACAAGCATATATCCTAATTACTTCTAATATTTATAGTAATTATGGCGTTTTCAATGTTTCTACCTTAAAATAAAAGATACACACAAAATTAGGAAATTGTTGTAACTTTAGGGGAAAAGAATGTGCTAGCTTAAAACAATATCTTTCAACTTAAGATGATTTTTTTCTTATAAATTTAAAACATGTTGTAGCTTCCTGAAGAAATATTCTAGTTTTATGGCCAAAGTGTTCCATATTTAGGAAATTTATTGCAACATCCTGAGAAATTATGTTCTAACATCACGAGACCAAAATTCCACCATTACATGAAAAGAAGTTATAAATTTGTGATAAAAATTCTATAACATATTTATGTGAAATAAAAAAATTATAAAATTAATTATAACACAAATTTAAAAAGACCAGTAAGAATTTTTGCCTTAGACCAGTGGCAAAAAATGAAAAAATGCTTCAGTAGTGGATCTGCAAAAGGTAGAAATGATTATTAATACATAAGATTAAGATACTCCCTCAAGCAGAAACAAATTGGAGGCCTCCCATTGCCTCTGTCACTGTTCACCATGACAACAAACATTGTATGTCATTGTAGCATACACTGTTCAACAATATTTAGTACTTGTTGTTCACGTGAAAAAAAAAACGGCACGGCAGAGCGCGCCACCCGTGCTAGGATACCTAGTCACTAATTGATATGTTGGTATTGCCTTACCACCAAATAAACTGCCAGAACTATCTTTGACGTTTGAATCAACAATCGCTCTGTTCGTTTGGGCTGGTTTGGCTTATAAGCAATGGCTGAAAGTACTGTTGGCTGATAAGCCATGGCTTATAAGCTAAATATGACTAAGCGAACAGGCTGAATGTTCGTGTTGTGAAATGACGCCACCAACAGGCATCCTTCTACAAACAATTTCATCTGTACGGCGTCCGTACAAGCAGTTAGGATTAGAGATTAAATTAGTAGTTAACAGTGTCACCGAAGGAGCATGTCTCTTTGTGACGAGATGTAATTTCTCCTACTAGTTATGTCCTTTGGACATACCCCTTCACATGTATATATTCTACGTGATCAATAAAACACAACGGTTGTTCTCAAATTTCTGTTCATTTACATTCACATTCAACACGTTATCAGACACGTTGCTCTCAGAAACGGGAGGAAGAGAACGACAGAACGACAACAGAGGCACGTATGCCTCTGCACCACCATCGGTAAGCATGGCAAAGATCAACTTACCGTCACATCTTGTTCCTGGTTTGCTCTTCGCCCTTCACCGTGTCGTTGGAATTCGGCATGGCCCGATCCGCCACCACGGCCACCATGGACAGCGCCGCAGCATCTTCGAGCGCCTTGGGCCTCGTGTTCACCGCAACGCTGGCAATGGAGGCCATGGTTCTTTCGGTTGCCTCTTCGACTCTGCTGTTCGTGGCCTCCGTGCAGATGTTGTTCCTCGCCGTCAATAGAGTCCGATTCGTCGTGGCCGCCATGCTTCTCCGCGCATCCTCCATCTGTAGAGCTAGCCACCGTCCCCTCGCCTTGGCGTGGACGGTGTCGGCCCAAGCAACACTGCGCCACCAGTCGATGAAGCCCCGGCGCCACCAGTCGTTGAAGCCCCGGCGCTGTCCGTTGATGAAGTGGTTGCTGAGCCCGTCGCTGTACCCGCGTACGTCCGCATGGAGCCAATGTTGCCAGCACCAGCACCGCCTCGCTACTGGTGTGACTTCTACAAAGAGTACACGCTGATGCCGCACACGCTGGAGTACAACTAATCACTGCCATCGCCCATGCCGGTCCCTGAGACTCAAGTGGCGGCTGGCAGAAGCATCCCCGGCGACGCCCTCGATCCTTGGTACTTCAACACCGTCGCCGGGCCGATGCTCCAGCAAGTGAAGACCGAGGACGAGGACGAGGAGATGGTGGCTGCCCCTGGCGTCGGCAGCCTCTTCAGTCCTGGCGGCACACTCGCGGCCAGGTCCGGTGTCCCGCCGTACACCTTCCTCGACGTGGCTGGCCTTCGACGTCTCCTCCGACAGCGGCGCTGCCCCTTCCCTGGAGTATCTTCGACACACGCGCAGGCACGGCGACGACCACAACACTGGCGGCTGCTTCTCCGGCCACGACACGCGCAGAGGCCGCCGCCCGCATGAAGGCATCGACCCTTCCGACTCCTCCTCCGGCCAAGACGCTGCCAACCCCGACGCTCCGGCGCCTCCTTGGCCGCAAGACGGCGGCAGTGGACCAGCGCCCCGGCCTCCGACGCATCGGTGCCTAGAACCCGGCGGATCTTGGCCTTTCGAGAGCGGAGGCGCTCAACGCGGTAGTGAACAGCAGCGGCTTCTACTCCCCCGATGAGGGGGAGTCCTCCTCGGACTGAAGACGGAGTGCAGCGGTGGCGTAGTGGCGAATGGCGATGGCGGACTCATGCAGGTGCAGTTACAGTTGAGAAACCCGAACTGCCACTCATCCGCATTTTATAGGCCCACGCCCGCAAATGGGCCAGCCCATGGCCTGTGCCCTGCCATTCCCTTCTTGCTGTCCACTGTGCATGCCCGATTGGGCCTTCCTGGGACCGAACGTGATGAAGACTATGTTTCTAATCCCAATTGCCCCAGCAGATTTGTTATTCTATCTTATATTTTCAGCATTATTAATTAGTTAAGACTCTGTTAGTCCAGTAATTAACTCCTCCTATGGTGAGGCACCTTTGGTGTCCCAGCATAGCAGGTCCCAAGCCCTAATAAAGGAGGAGAGTTGTGTTAGATGCGGCGAGCTAATATAAAAACTTAGCCACTTTAATGGAGATGAAACCCAAAAGAATCCCGTTGGGGCGTAACCCTCTTAGCGACGCGCCATGTTGGAACTCGGGTATGGTGTTAAATGAGCAAGGGCCGGGTCGTCACCCCCGTGATGCACCATGTTGCGATCTAGACACGGTGTCAAGTGAGCAAGGATCGGGTCGTCGCATCCTTAGTGGCGTGCCACATTGGTGCCCGGGTGTGGTGCAAAATGAGCAAAGGTCTTTCAAACCAACCTCGGTGGGTGCAAAGGGTAAGGAAGCTAGTCGAGCCAACTAGGATCCATTTAGGTAGCTGAAATGTATGGTTTCTTACAGGTAAGTTAAGAGAGTTGGTGGACACAATGGTTAGGAGGTGTCTAAATATCTTATGCGTCCAAGAGACTAAATGGAAGGGGCAGAAGGCGAAGGAGATGGACAGTACCAGCTTCAAGCTCTGGTACACAGGGACAACTTAAAATAAAAATGGAGTAGGAGTTTTGATTGATAAGAGCCTCAAGGATGGTATGGTGGAGATAAGAAGGCAAGGGGATAGGATCATCTTAGTTAAACTTGTCATTAGTGATATGGTCTTAAACGTAATTAGTGCGTATGCCCCCCAAGTAGGCCATGATGAGAGTGCTAAGCGGCTTTTATGGGAAGACTTAGATCGCTTGGTTAGAGCTGTCCCTAGTAGCGAGAAGCTCTTTATAGGAGGTGATCTTAATGGCTATGTAGATACATAAAGTGCAGGTTTCGAGACGGTTCATGGGGGTTTTGAATATGGTAGTAGGAACCAGGAGGGAGATGAAGTCTTAGACTTCACCATAGCGTTGATCTGATGATAGCTAACACCTTCTTCCATAAGAGACATTCACATTTAATGACCTTTAGTAGCGGCCAGTACTCTAGTCAAATCAACTTTGTCCTTACAAGAAGAAGGGATAAACGAACATGCATGGACTGTAAGATGATACCTCGAGACTGTGTGGTCGCTCAACACAAGCCGGTGGTGACTGACTTTCGCTTTCTAGTGCAAGCTCGTGGGACCAAACAAGCTATAGTTGTTAGAACGAAGTGGTGGAAATTAGAAGAGAAGGCATCAAAGGTCTTTAAGGAAAAGGTCATTTAGGAGGGCCCTTGGAATGATGAAGGCGATGCAAACAACATGTGGGAGAAGATGGCAACATACGTTCGGAATGTTGCTTCAGAGATGCTTGGAGTGACCAAAGGGAGCGGATGTGACTCGAAAGACACTTGGTGGTGGAATGAAGATGTACAAAAGGCTATTAAGGAAAAGAAGTGCTATAAACGCGTGTATCATGACAGATGTGCAAACAACATAGAGAAGTACAAGGTGGCAAAGAAGAATGCAAAACGAGCGGTGAGTGAGGCAAAGGGATGGGCCTATGAGATCCTTTACCGATGTTTGAGTACGAAGGAAGGAAAGAAGGACATTTATAGAATGGCTAGGGCTCACTATAGGAAGACAAGGGACTTCAACCAAGTCAAGTGCATACAAAATGAAAGGGAGCAGCTCTTAGTGAAGGAGGATGAGATCAGACATAGATGGCAAGAGTATTTTGATAAATTGTTCAATGGTGAGAACGAGAACACCACCGTTCAGCTGGATAACTCGTTTGATGACACTAACAGGTGCTTTGTGTGGAGGATTCAAGAATCGAAGGTCAGAGAAGCCTTGAAAAGGATGAAAGGGGGCAAAGCGATGGGCCCTAATGGTATCCCAATCAAGGTGTAGAGATGTCTCGGGGATATAGCTATAGTATCACTAACCAAGATGTTCAACAATATCTTTTGATCGAACAAGATGCCTGAGGAGTGGAGAAGAAGCATATTAGTACCAATCTACAAGAACAAAGGAGATATCCAAAGTTGTACTAATTATTGGGGAATTAAGTTGATGAGCCACATTATGAAGTTATGGGAGAGAGTCATCGAGCAGCGCCTGCGAGGAACGACGCAGATATCAACAAACCAATTTGGTTTCATGCCTGGAAGGTCAACCATAGAAGCAATCTTCTTAATAAGACAGGTTATGTAGCGGTTTAGAGAACAGAAGAAGGACCTCCACTTGATTTTCATTGACTTGGAGAAGGCTTATGACAAGATACCAAGAAATGCTATGTGGTGGTCTTTGGACAAATATAAAGTCCCATCAAAGTACGTGACCCTCATGAAGGACATGTACAACAATGTTGTGACTAGTGTTCGAACAAACAATTGTAACACAGATTACTTTATGATTAAAATTGGACTTCATCAAGGGTCAGCCTTAAGCCCATATCTCTTTGCCTTGGTAATGGATAAGGTTACCAGGAACATACAAGGGGATATCCCCCTTGGTGTATGTTGTTTGCGAATGATGTAGTGTTAGTAGACGAAAGCCATACGGGAGTAAATAGAAAACTAGAGTTATGGTGGCAGATTCTTGAGTCTAAAGGTTTTAGATTGAGCAAAACTAAAACCAAATACATGAAATACGACTTTGGCGGAGTTGTATAGAAGGGGGGAGATGTGAGTTTGGAAGGTTAAGTAGTGCCTAAGAAGGATACCTTTCGGTATCTGGGATCGATGCTACAGAGGGATGGAGATATTGATGCGGACGTTAGCCATAGAATCAAAGCAGGGTGGATCAAGTGGCGACAAGCTTCTGGCATTCTCTATGACAAGAGTGTACCACAAAAGCTAAAAGGCAAGTTCTATAGAATGGCGATTAGACCGGCTATGTTGTATGGAATAGAATGTTGGCCTACAAAGATTCGACGTGTTCAACAACTAAGTGTTACAGAAATACATATGTTGCGATAGATTTGCGGTCACATAAGAACAGACCGAGTTCAGAACGATGATATATGTGATCGCCTAGAGGTAGCACCAATTAAAGAAAAACTTGTTCAACATCGGTTGAGGTGGTTTGGCCATGTTCAAAGGAGACCTCCAAAGGCATCAGTGCATTGTGGAGTTCTAAGCCAAGCTAATAATATGAGAAGAGGTACAGGAAGACTGAAATTAACATGGAGAGAGTCAGTAAAAAGAGATTTGAAAGTTTGGGATATACCTAGAGATCTATGTTTGAATAGGAGTACTTAGAAAGCAGCTATTAAAGTGCCTAAATCGTGACTTGGGGCTCTTGATGGGTTTCAACTCTAGCCTATCCCAACTTGCTTGGGACTAAAAGGCTATGTTGTTATTGTTGTCTGTTAGTCTAGTAATTATGTGCTATAAATATTGTATGACTATGTTTAGTCGCCGACTTTAATTACAGTTGTACTTTTGATGTTTTACCATTGTAAAATATCCGTTTGTGATATTATTCAAAGCATTTGACCTTGTATATACGACAAATCCAATAAATAATATCCTTGTTATTACGACCATTGATCTTGCAATATATTTATTTATTTATCTATATCGTAATCGATCATTTTTATTTAAACCCGTATACGCTTTTCAACTTTAAAGCACTGTGCACTTAAATAATAGATGCAACATTTTATGTGTAATTTTCTCACCAATTGTATAACGCGCATGTTCTCTATTTGTTTGTTGGCCATATATAAGGTAGCACCATAGTTGCTACTGTGGAATCTACACTAAGTAAACACCTAGTGACTATTCTCAACGTGCGTACCCAATTTCACAAATTAGAATATTTGGTATACATCTTTTCACAAAGATGACTACCAATAATTCGTATTCCTATTGGTCATACACAGGATAGCACCATAGTTGCTACTACGGGATCTACACTAAGTAAACACTTAGTGACTATCCTCAACGTGCGTACCTAATTCATTTGCGAATTAACTAAGGTCTACATCAACCTTGACGACTACCTTAAGACCCATTCATACAACTTGCATAAATCACTTGGCATCTACTGTTAACATAGTTTATGCCCTATTTGAGGTCTACACCTTATGGTGACTACCTCCATTTTATAATTTATGCACATGAGATCTTTACACCATTAATAATACAAGATTATTTATCTTGTCTCTATTTTGCATCCTATAATTACAACACATCATAACATTTTAATAACTTAAAATGTTGCGATGGTTTGCCTCATGTAGGATCAATGACCGTCAAAGAGTTTGAATTATTAGCTCTAGACGGGCACAATTATTCCACATGGGCTGTGGACGTAAAAGTTAGTCTTGCGTCTCGTGGACTTTATTGAGCTGTGTTACCACCCGAAGAGGGTGTTGCACCACTTGATGATCAACATGTATACACGACCCTATATCTCATTAGGAGCCATATTCATCCTGACCTTAAGGCTAAATATTTAATAGAAGAAAATCCACAAAATCTATGGAACTATCTTAAGCAATGCTATGAACAACAAAAGGCACCTGTCTTGCCCGCAACCAACTATGAGTGGACGCAACTTCACTTATAGGATTTCAAAACTATGAGTGATTACAACCATGCTGTTCACAGGATTTGCTCAAAGTTGCAATTCTGCGAGAAAGAATCTACATATGCGGATAAGATTGAAAAGACTCTATCTGCTATGCTTTTTTCTAAAAGGATTCTTCAACAACAATACCATGAAAGGCGTTTCCATATTTATTCTGAGCTTATATAAACTTTACTTGAGGCTGAAAAACATTCTGAACTTATGGTTTCGAATAATCAGCGGCGCCCCATAGGGTCTGTTCCATTGCCTGAAGTACATGCCTACACTCAGAATAAACCCAAATTAAATGATGGACTTTCGAAGACCCATCATTAGGGAAATTCCAAGAAGGGTAAAAACAAATGAAGACGCAACAAGAAATTCCAAAATCATGTTTCCAATAATGGTAAGAACATTTTCAAACATTGGAATAACAAACCTGTATGTCAGAAGTGTTGTTGTTATAGCCATGCTACAAAGAAATGTCGTACCCTAAGTCATCTTGTTGATCTCTACTTAAAGTCTATGGGTCGTGGACGTGCTGCACCAGGACAGAAGTATGAAGCCCACTTCAACATTCAACCTGACACCACCATAAATAAGGATGGTTGTTCGCAACAAGTTCCAATAGAACCAAGCAACAACAACATACGAGGAGACGAGGATCTTACTGATACAGGGAATATGATCATGGAATATGCATCCAACGACATATTTGGAGACTTTGAATAGGCTCCCAATCCCTTAGATTCTAATGTCTTTATGTCCTAGTGATTGTAATAATAAACACAATTTATGCCCTATGTGTTGTAAATATTTAATTATGTCATCGCTATTTAGTTTGGATATCCAATAAATATATTGTCCACATTTGATATTCAATAAATAAAGTGTGTATTCTATATATCATCAAAGAGTTTCATATTAAATTCTTTATTTATATATAGTTTCTACGGGGGTCGACTTGATGGAGGAGAAATTATGCCTAGTGGACAGTGGCACCAATAATTCTATACTTAGAGAAACAAAGTATTTCCAAACTCTTACAAAAAGACAAGGAAATATTTTGACAATCGCCGGACGCGATGCTACGATAGTTGGCTCTGGTCGTGCCACTATCGTACTCCCTATGGGTACCAAAATTATAATTGAGGATGCATTATTGTATCCCGATTCAAAGCGTATCTTGTTAAGTTATAGAGATATTCGTCAAAATGGTTTTCATATAAAAACTCGCAATGACAATAATGAGGAAATTCTCCTTGTTACTAAAAATAGCGGATATAGCAAATAAATTGTTGAAAAAATTTCCTCTTTTCTGTCCGGATTGTACTACACATGCATCAAACCTGTACCACATATTGCGTACAAGGTAATTTTTTATAATGTTGATGCATTCAAAACTTGGCATGAACGCCTAGTGCTAAAGGCTCCCACATGAGTGGGGTCTAGAGATAATGCAAAAAATTATTAGCAATTTTAATGGTCATGAGTTAAAAGCTGCTAAATTCCTAAAATCTTTAGATTTTATGTGCACTTCATATACCACAGGGAAATTGATTTTACATCCCTCGCATGTTAAAATCGAAAATGAGCCACTCAAATTTCTTAAACATATTCAAGGAGATATTTGCAGCCCTATACAACCATAGTCTGGACCGTTCATGTACTTTATGGTTCTAATAGATGCATCTACTAGATGGTCTTATATGTGTCTTTTGTCCACGCATAATCATGCATTTGCAAAAATTATCGTTCAAGTTATTAGACTTAGAGCACATAATTCTGAACATCAAATTCAATCAATTCGAATGGACAATGCTGCTAAATTTTCCTCAAAGGCTTTCAACGATTATTGTATGGCTTTGAGAATTCAAGTTCCGCACTCTGTCCCATATATCCATACACAAAATGGTTTAGCAGAATCTCTTATTAAGAGAATTAAACTCAATGCAAGACCGTTATTACAAAATTGCAACCTACCAACTTCATGTTGGGGTTATGCAGTCTTACACGCTGCTGACTTAATTAAATTGCAACCAACTGCATATCACATTGTCTCCCCAATGCAATTAGTACGTGGGAATATACCAAATATTTCCCATCTACGAAAATTTGGTTGCGCTATATACGTACCGATCTCACTGCCTAAGCGTACATTTATGGGCCTATATAGGAAACTTGGTATTTATGTGGGATATCAATCTCCATCGATTATCAAATACCTCGAGCCTCTTACAGGAGACTTATTTACGGCCCGGTATGCTAACTGCATATTTAATGAGGACCATTTTCCAGCATTAGGAGGAGATTTCAAGTACTAAAGTGAATGACAGGAAATCAACTAGAATGCCTAAGGCATTTCCTCCTCAGATCCACGTACTCAAGAGACTGAACAACAAGTTCAGAAAATCATAAACTTGCAACATATTACAAATAACCTGCCAGAAGCATTTACTGATTATAAATGTGTCACTAAATCCTCTTATCCTGCTCGTAATGTGCCTGAAAGAGAAGAGGTACCAATAAAAAGTATTCAACTCTCACTTTCAAAGAAGAGGGGGAGAAGTATGGCCGCTCCTAAGGATAATGCTCCAAGTAAGCGTCAAGGATATCGAGGGCTAAATCCTTCAAATCAGTAAATCCAAGCCAACCTCAAGTTGTAAAGACCCAATAGTGGATAAAAATCCAAAACTAGGACAAAATCCACAGCCCGGATCAACGGTGCATCTAAATTCTGATCCTGGGATATTAAAACACCATGACTCCATAATTTTAGAAAATGACGAGTCAATTAATGGGGTGAAAGAAATTTCCATCAATTATATCAATTCTGGAAAATCATATGATCGTAAGACTACTGTTGTCGACATCTACTTCTCCGTAGTAATTGCAAAAATTTTTCTCAATGATCTAGATCGCAAGACCATGGCAGAGTGCAAAAAGCGCTCGGACTAAGCTCAATAAAAAGAAGCAATTTAAGCTGAGATAGCCTCACTCACTAGAAGAGGGGTATTCACATCTGCAATACCTATACCTTCCAAAGTCTTTCCTGTAGGCTTTAAATGGGTTTTCTTCTGAAAACAGAATGAGAACAATGAGATGGTGAGATATAAAGCGAGGCTAGTAGCACAAGGGTTCACGTAGAGACCCGGCATTGATTACAATGAAACCTATTCCTCGGTAATGAGTGGAATTACTTTCCGACACTTAATATCATTGGCAGTTCAAAATCATCTATCTATGTAGTTGATGGATGTGGTGACAACATATCTATATGGGTCACTTGATTCGGACATATACATGAAGGTTCCTGATGGAATCTAAATTCTGAATCCAAACATAAATCGCAACATGTATTGTGGAAAACTACAAAAGTCATTATATAGCTTGAACCAGCCGGAACAAATGTGGTACAACCGGTTGAGTGAATTCCTTCTAAAGAAAGGATACACTAATAATGATGATTGCCCATGTGTTTTCATTAAGAAATCTCGAATGAGATTTTGCATTATATCTGTATATGTTGATGATTTAAATATTATTGGCAGTCCAAAGGATATAAAGGAAGCATGCAATCACCTAAAGATGGAATTCGAGATGAAGGATTTGGGTAAGACCAAATATTGCCTAGGCTTACAACTTGAGCACCGTCCTTCAGGGATTTTAGTGCATCAATCACTCTATATCTAGAAAATATTAGAGAAATTCAATATGGATAAATCATACCCTAATAAAACCCCGATGATTGTTCATTCCTTATAAATAGGAAAATATCCATTTAGACCATGGGATATTGGAGAAAAGATATCGGGACCGAAAATCCCATATCTCAGTGTCATTGGCGCACTTATGTATCTTGCAAATTGCACCAGGCCTGATATCGCATTTACAGTGAACTTACAAGCTAGGCATAGTGCGAACCCAACTCGCCGTCATTGGACGGGAGAGAAGTGTATCCTTAGATACCTTAATGGCACAAAAGATCTTGGTTTATTCTTCAAGAAAAATCATGATCCCAGTATGATTGGTTATACTGATGCTGATTACTTATCTGATTCTCATAACGGAAAATCCCAAACAGGATTTGTATTCCTGCATGGAGGTATAACTATTTCATGAAAGTCTTCTAAGAAGACTCTAACGTCGACCTCTACTAATCATTCTAAAATTATTGCTCTATACGAGGCATCATGAGAATATGTATGGCTTCGCAAAATGGTTAACCACATACAACAGTCATGTGGTATTGGTTCAATTGAATCACCTATAATTATCTATGAAGATAATTCTGCTTGTGTTAGACAAATGCAAACATGTTACATAAAGAGCAATATCACTAAGCACATTGCTCCTAAGTTGTTTTATCCCCATGAACAAGAAAGCGGGGAAATAAACATCTTGCAAATCAAGTCATGTGATAATCTCGCTGACCTATTTACTAAGTACTTACCAACTTCTGTGTTTCAAAAATTGGTACATGAAATTGGTATGCGGCGACTTCGAGATTTGCCAGAATCAGGGAGAGACATCTCCTAAATGTTGACCTGTACTAGCATCATATTATACTCTTTTCTTTCACAAGTTTTACTTACAAGATTTCTTGTTAAAGTTTTTAATGAGGTAATATTAACATAAACATGTGTCATATTTTCTATTTTTCCCATTGGGGTTTTTATGAAAAATATCAAAGACACATATTGTCCTCACAACTCATCCATGGTTTTTCCCTAAAAAATGTTTTTCATGTAAGTTATCCTAGAGGCAATACCAATAATATATCGTCATATTTTCTCCTAATTTTTTCACCGAGTTTTTATAGGAGTTTTAGCGGTATATCACCTTATATTGTTCCTCATATTTTTTTCCTGAAAAGGTTTTTAGAGGAGTTATCTATATATCGTATCTCTAATATTTTTCCCCACTAGGGTTTTTAATGGGATATCAATGACATATTGGTTTATTTAAATCACACATACATATGCTATTTTCTCCTTATATCCTATAAGGTTTAAATGAGTTTTTATAGCATATCTATACATATATATTCCTCAGATTTTTTTCACAGGGTTTTTCGAGGAATCTCAGCTTACAGCTGCATTGATCTCAAGGAAGATTCGATCAAAGGGGGAGTGTTGTAAAACGACGCCAATACACCAACATGCATCCTTGTACAGATGATCTCATCCATCCATATGGATCTGTACGGCGTCCGTACAAGCAGTTAGGATTAGAGTTTAGATTAGGATTAGAGTTTAGATTAGTAGTTAACTGTGTCATCGAAGGGGCATATCTCTTGGTGACGAGATGTAACTTCTCCCATCGGTTGTGTCATTTGGACACACCCCTTCACATGTATATATTCTATGTGATCAATGAAACACAACGGTTGTTCCCAAATCTTTATTCATTTATATTCACATTCAACAGTTCAGGCAACATAAGTTAAAAAAACATAACCTTTTATATACATGAGTTTTAGATGAAGATAATTTTTATATAAAAATTATATAGCTCGACGAGATTTACAACTCCATAGTTCATAACTTTGCTGTCTAAAGCTATCTTGATGCTAAAATAGTCGATACAATACTCGGATCTACCAATATACATTTGAAACTTGTATTGATTATTTCGGCACTAATATGACTTTTTTACATATAAAAATAAAATTTATATGACAATTGTAGAGGCCAATGAAATCTACAAAATTTTAGTTCATTATGTTTTCATTTGGAGTTATCTTATTCCGAAATATTCGATGCAGGTTTCTATCTGAGCATTGTACTGTATCAATTATTTAGACATCAAAATGGTTTCAAATGGAAAACATATGAACTACAAAATTATAGATCTCCAAGCTCGAAATTTTCATATAAAATTTATCCCCATCTAAGCTCATATAAAGAAAATGTTTTTTTAGACATGTTAAAAGATTTCCGCCATTTGAATATGCGGTAAAGGTAATTCTGCCGATTCACTTGGCGATAATAAGTTAATAATAATCGGCGATGGGTGTACAAATATACAATTCTTTGCAGGATATTTTTTTGAAAAATAAATTTATAAATTATATTAAAATAAAAACATTCCATGCGCGTGCTGTCTGCAGGGGAAAAAAATTTGTCGGAGCGGTTGGTCAGCTGAGCAGGGCTCAGGCTGCCCGCCCGCGGTTCGGGAGACTCCTCCGTGTATTAAAAAAAAAATTGTCGGCCAATTAGCCAGGGAAAATTGCACTCCCGTTTACGCACTTCCCCTGCTCACCTGCCTTAGATAGCTATAGGCTCGTCGTACGTTCGATTCGGCCGTTTTCTGCATCAACGGGCCGAACACGCCCTTGCCGACCGCCGCCGCCGCCGCCCTACTCCCCGCTGCCCAGGTCTTCGTCGGACTCTTTGCCGGCGACGAGCACTCGCCACGCTGGTATGCCCGCCCCTCTCTCTTCCCTTCCTTCTGTGCAAAACGGAGTTCCCGAACCCTGATTTATGCTATTTGGCTATTTGTATTCGGATCTGATCTAATCACAAGTGTAAGTGTATGCATGTATTATGCATTTATGCCACTAACTTTGTTTTTGTTTTTGGCAAAAATTATCGGGTGTACACCCATGCCCTTTATTGGGTCCGCCCCTGATCCGTCTAGTTAATCTCCATTAACTTGATTTCTTGAAGCTCAGCGTATGACTGTTTGAGGTGGACCATTGAAATACTAAATGACTGAAATTTGTATTCTGAAACTGTGGTCACTTGACAGATAACTGAGGGCATTGAGAACGGAAATATTGTATTACTTTTTCAGACTATGTTTATCTTAGAACTATTTATATTGTAATTTATGCAGGTTTTGAACTCAGTTTGTTGAATTCAGATATTATGAGACCTTCTAAATATATATGTGTATCATGCTTTTGATTAATTATTTGTATACTGGTTTCTTTGTCAAATATTGTATCTAATACCGAAATGTGAATATGGATTATACTGAATTGCATATGTTAGTGCTGGCTAGGACTAACAATAATCTAGGTTAAATCCTGGTTCTGTCACTACCATTGTTGAACCAAGCTAATCTGCTTTAGTTTCATCTCTTTATCAAGTCAGAGTTGTTGTCAACCACCTGCGTGGTTAATTCATATCTCCTCTGGCATAGGGCTTGCATGATACTAGTATTTTCGAGGACAACAGCAAGAAGCCTTCATAAAGCCATACCCGCTTCTCATTCACATTCTTCAATCTTTTGGATCAAAGAATTCTTTAGCTGTAAGCCAACATTTCAACATCTTAGCACTAACAACCTGATGAGCCCAAATGATCTGTTGGAGGCTCAGGATATGGTTCCTGCTGAGGGAAACCACAGTTGCTCCTCAAGTGTTCAGTCCACCCCAGAAATTGAGAAAAAGTATGTGCATCGTGTCTATGATGCCATAGCTCCCCATTTCAGTGCAACAAGATTTGCTAAATGGCCCAAGGTTGCAGGATTCTTGAATTCCTTGAGGCCTGGGTCGATTGTACTGGATGCTGGCTGTGGTAATGGCAAGTATTTGGGCTTCAACCCTGATTGTTTATTCATAGGATGTGATATAGGCCCACCGCTTATTGAGATATGTGCTGGGAGAGGGCATGAGGTGTTGGTTGCTGATGCTGTCAACCTCTCATACAGGAATGATTTTGGTGATGCAGCAATTTCGATTGCCGTGTTGCATCATTTGAGTACTGATGATAGACGGAGGAAGGCCATAGAAGAGCTAATACGTGTTGTTCGGAGAGGTGGTCTGGTGCTCATAACAGTCTGGGCTAGGGACCAGGAAGACAAGTCATTGCTTAACAAGTGGACTCCCCTCTGTGAGAAGTATAATGAAGAGTGGGTTGAACAGAGCAGTCCTCCAGTACGTAGTCAATCTGGAACTCTTCTGGAAAGCATTGGAGAAACTGATGAAGACACTGGTGTAATGAAGCAAACAGATGATCGATTAAAAAAATTTCATGATGGGGTGGAGGATAAGATCATTGACTTTAGTAATTCAAAGACTGATGAAAATGAGAAAAACCAGCAGGAGTACTTTGTTCCATGGCATCTACCATTTCACCGAGCTGAAATTGGTGCTGCATCTGCTGCTCTGGAGAATGGATTTGCAAAGAAAGATGAGAAGAAGGGTACAGTGGTCTACAATCGTTATTATCATGTTTTTGTTGAAGGAGAACTTCAAAGGTGGAGTATTCTTACTCAGCAACTCTACATTCACATGAAAAAGCTTACTTCCTTCCCCTTTTGTTTCTACCTGTATACCTATATAAAGTCAAATTCTACATTTGACCAATAAGCCATAGTATTGATGCCTCATAGAAGCTTCCTGTTTCATGGGTTTATTCTGATTTTTTCTGTCTTGGTCAATGTTAATATGTTTGTTTAGTCGCGAAAGATCAGAAAAAAATGGAATAACTAAAGATGGTAACTAGCTGTAGAAGGCAGTTTGATGCAGTTGACATTCTAGCGGCTATATTTACTCCTTCACTCAATCTTTCTTGATTAGAGGTTCACCAGAAATATTGCCTTTATACTTATAGATATCGCTACTTGTCACCTGATTGCCTTATACAGGTTATAGTTGCAAAAATCTGGTAACAATAATTATAGGGAAAGAAGAATATATTCTGCTGCTTGCACTTCATAAGCATGTATTACTTTCTTTTTGCTGAATGCCAACTCTTTTGATTCGGAATATCTCATATCATTAACTGTCTTAATTTCAGATTGGTTTCTGGCATAAAGAATGCTACTATTGTTGACCAGTTCTACGACAAATCCAACTGGTGCATTGTTCTCGAGAAGCTTTGAGCTGCAGGCAAAGGGATGTCACAAGAAGCCATGTGAAGCTGATATTTGGGAGGATTCAGTGGTAGGCAAGCCAAATGTTTTGATCCCGAAATGTATGATGCATTGTTAAGGCTTATGCGTCAGGTTGCCTGATATTTTGTGGGCCATCTGGACTTGTAGAAATATTTGCTGTCAATCTGGTCAACATTGTATATTAGATGATTGCTAGTACTGTTTTTGATACAAGTATGAGCTTTCATTTTTTTTAACGCAAAATGAAGGTGCCGTTACCCTTTGTTTGATCTATCACATCATGGACATACTAATCCTGCTTGGATCTGTTAGTGGCAACGATTAGTTTGGGGGCTCCAACAATAGTTCATTAGCTGGTGGAGGGATGCTTATAGTTCATTTGCACCTCTAGCCAACTATTCAACCACCCTATTAGCTGGTCGGGCAGACTCTTGCTAATAGTAGCTAGCTAACTAATCGATTCAAACATGGCCCTATGCTGCTTTGTGTTTCACAAAAGCAAACTTTTTTTGAAACAATGTGCAGCATGCATGCCATTCCAGTTCCCAGTTTTATGTATTGGGAGATGCTCAGGAAACAGAGATGACAGACCTGTCATAACAATCGAAGAGTACAGAGAGCCGGAACTTTTGTGATGCCCAACGATGACTAGAAACAAAAATACCTACTGCTAATAACAGAGTACATGTACAAGCAGATTTTGCCGAAGCACAAAAGGTCTCAGCATTCTTCAGTAGGGAAAGGAGCATCCTGTTGGGAGCAGAGGAACTCCTGTAGCACCAAGTACACTATATTAACGGCTCTGGTGCAGATCAAATGTTTTCTTCCTGATGTCAGGTAATTTGACGAGCTTGTTCAAACCAACAGCCTTATGTAGCAACTACTTGCCAAACGCTTACCTCTGGCTTGTTAGAAGTACCGGATTCTGAATCACCAGCAGAATCTGCACTTGGTTTGCTTGCAGAGTTTATGGCTGGTGATGTCCTGGGTTTCCTCTCAGAGGTGTCAAATGCTTCCAAAGCGTCCAGGAAGAACTTTTTATTCGGGACAATCCCCTGTTTATTCATTCTCTTGAGCAACTTCTGCACTAGTACCTTATCGTTCGCCTTGGTGTAGGCCTTGTAGAGCAGCTTGTAGGTGGAACCATTGGGCACAACACATTTCTTCAGTGCAGTATCCAGCAGCTGATCTGCTTCTGTGTGCAAGCCGTTCATGCAGTAGGCATCAAGCATCGAGTTCAAGGAAGAAAGGTGCACTTTGTTTTGTGAGCTCACAAGCTCATCAAACACTTGCCGGGCCTTTGAGACACAATCACAATGAGCATACATCATGACGAGGCATTCTTGTGTCACATAGTTTGGTTTGAATCCCAATTCTTCCATCTTCTCAACCACAGACTCTGCTTTCTCTCTGAGCCTTGCTTTCCCATAATTTGTTATCATGGAATTAAACGTTGGGTGTGTAGGCCTCTCCTTTGATCGCAGTAGGCTCTTGAACACCTGCTCCATCTTATCAAATGTCTGCTTTCACCCATATGAATCTATGAGTATGTTGAATGTGATCACATTTGGACGGCATTGCTTGCTTTTCATCCGCAGCAACACAGATTCCATCTCTTTGATCATGCCATTCTTCCCGTATGCGTCAAGCACTCCATTGTAAGTATATATGTCAGGGGAGACTACACTTTCATCCAGATCCTTGAACAAGATGTCTACCTGCTTTGTGTCACCAGCCTGCGCAAAAGCCCTTAGCAGAATGTTGTATGTCACAATAGTCGGTTGGCATCTCTCTATACACTTCATCTTCTCAAAATAGCCAAGAGCTTTGGCCAAAGCCTTACTCTTGTCCCGTGAATGCACATGTGCACCGATAAGAGAGTTATATACAGAAGTGTCCGGCTTGCACCCGCTGTTCCGCATCTGAGAGAACAGCCACATTGCCATCCGTATCTGGCCTTTCCTTCCCATCACAGATATTAACTTGGAGTAGATGCCGTTGTCAGCAACATACCACCGTTGTTTCTGCATCCATCTGAATACCTAGCAGAACATGAAGACATGTAATGAACAGAAAAATAAAACTATCCAACATGCTGAAATTTAGTGGGCCTCCTGTTTGGGTGCTGACATTTGCTGTATGTTGGAGTAAACTTTGCTTAGCTATGCTTTGTGAGATGGACATGTCGAGCATTCTGGTGTGTGCTAGACACAAAAGTTGCCCTGAGATCTCGAAGTACCACGGCTACAGGCCGTTTGGATCCTTGGAATTGAATTCATTCTAATAATTATAATTTAGGCACAAATTAATTAAGCTAATATGGTTCTATATAGAATATATTTGTATATTATTGTTAGCCATGCAAGGAAGATACTTATATGTTGCATTTCTACTGTAGGGAAGCGAGTTGAAGAACGTGCTATAAGTTTGAGAGTAGAAACATAGCATGGTGATCTATAGAATCAATTTTTCCATCTCCCACCCTATGAATTTGAGATAGGCTTATACGTGAACTTAGGAAAGTTGTGGAATGTCAAATTCCAAGCCAAATAGCTTAATCCATTAAGCAGATTCCAATTCCTCCTAAATGAAAGGATCCAAACGGCCCCTGAATGAAATGTGGTTGTACCTTTTTCCACAGAGAAGCTGCTGAAGATATAGAAAATGCAATGCATGATAAGATTCAATAATCAGTGTCAGTAGCTAGATTTTGTGCATCACTATTCACTGTTTTGGACGACGAAAACATTGGACTCAACTAGCACCAGTACTAAGGTATCTACCACACATGCAGGGAAACAAACAATGGCTCATAATTTACGTATATATACCAATCCTAATAAGTTCTTAACCCAAAGGTTTGTAATGCGCAAAGCATGCAGTCTCCATAGTCCACTCCACACCAATCCTAAGTCTACTGGGAATCAGGAGCGCACCTCAAGACACTGGAGCCAGGCGTCGCGGCGGCCGAGCTCCTCGAAGAGGAGGAAGCAGTGCTCGGTGCGGACCACCCGCACGTGGCGGTCCAGCACCGGCACCAGCCGCTCCTTGCCGCCGGCCGTCCTCCGCAGCAGCGAGCGCACCAGCTCCGCCGCCTCGTCCACCCCCTCCTCCGCCGCGGCGCCCGCACCCCGCCGCTTGCTCCTGGCCGCGAGCGCCACATGGCGCGGGGCGGCGCCGCCCGCGCTCGGGCACGGGGACGGCGGGTGCCGCTGAGGCCATGGAGTTGATGTGCTTGAGCAGGCAAGCATCGGGTTGGACCAAAGGAAGGCTAGGGTCTAGTGCTGCATTGGACTGCGCTGTGGATGGCAATGGAGAATTGCGATGGCAGCGCTGGGACGGAGGGAGGCGCTTTGCCGCTCTGCGTCTGGCCGCGGGTAGGGGAGAGGAAGGGGGGATAGGGGTGGAGCCGTGGATATTAGACGAATTGCAAAAAAAAATTAGCAGAAAAAAGACGAACTGCAGAAATTTTAGCAAAAAAGAGGATCGGCTGTTGGGAATGTTTTTTATAGTGGTAGATGAGCGGTGGAGATTAGACGAATTACAAAAAAATTAGCAAAAAAAGAAATCCGTTTGGATGGGGAAATAGTTTTAGCAAAAAAGGAGATCCGTTTGGATCGGGGATTTGAACCCGACGTGAATCGAACACGCAACCTTCTGATCTGGAGTCAGACGCGCTACCATTGCGCCACGGATCCTTGGTAGAATGAATCCACAACAATATTATAAATCGAATATACCAGTAAGGCCTTAATGCAGCCAAAGATGCCCTAAGCGATGACGCCCATGGATTTGTGCTATGTAAATCTAAAAAAAAGGATTTGTGCTATGTAATCTCATTGTGGTCCTCGTCGGCAAGGATCAGGTACGCATCACTCAAGCGGTTCGTCGGCAGCTCAGGGTTGTGGCAAAACGATGACACCCGGACCACGGGGCGAAACAAGACAGCAAGAGCAACGCTAATGACCGGAGAAGCGGCATGCGTCAGCTCAAAAGCTCGGTAATTTCAAACGAACATAAGCTGATAAGCAGCAGAGGGCACGAGTGAACTACACCCGATGTACTTTTCGTCAAAGTTAAGGGAACGCAAGCAGAATGCGACATGATCTTACTTCCCGGTGGACAACTGGACATCGTCCTATACAGATCTCCGCGACTCTATCAGCGGGGATATGATTGAGAGAAGAGGTGGAAACTCCGCTATAGATGATTGTTTTGAACATATTACAGTGTGTGTCAACCACAGCAAAAAGGAGAACGAATTACACAGGTTCCCGCCAAAAAATGGAAAACAGAAACGCAGAAACGAATGTCCGTTCATATGTAATTGGAGCCACCACCATTGATCTGCAGGTCTGAAGGAGACAGGACCGACATTCCCGCTTGATTCATGCCATTCGTTGAGACAGTAGCAGCTGCAAAGATGAAAAACCATTTCAGATCAGATTAATCAAATTGGCAATTCTGCAGCCCTAGAGAAGTTTGTAAATTTTGATAGCAAGCCTGGAATGTCCAAGAAAGAGAATCTTGGGTGTTTTGGCTGATATGGGTTGGATTACATGTGTGACCAATTCTGTTTTCTGTTTTCTGAACATTCTGCAACCTCCTTTGAAATGCAGAATTTTTTTGTTGCCTATGTTTTTTCTATAAAAATTGAATCGATTCCCATGAAATTCCTACACGATGAATGTGAAATTTCTGCGTTTCAAAGGAACGCTGGGGTTAATGAGGTCATAGACTATTTATGTTCAGAATTGGACACCAGTCTCTCTGCTTGAAATTATGTTGCGGGATTATACAAAATGATCGTGTTTTCCTCATTTCCACCACTTTCCCAACTTGAAACCAATTTCAAGCAATTTCTTTCTTGGACGCTCCAGGCCTCCAGCGAAGTCTCAACTTCAACTTCAAAGAACCTCTATCAACAGTGGGAATGACATGAAACTAAGCTATATACTTGTCTTCAAATTATGAACATTCCTCAGAAGCCACGACAAGCACATAATACGAATTCTGGACTCCAGGTATGCTGTATGCAGTATTCACCATTCATTCAAATATTCAATCAGAGAATGATACAAATGAAGAGCAGGGAGAGAGGCAGCAGAAAGCACCTAAGTTTCAGGGGCGAGGATGGACGCCTCAAGCCGGTCAGACTTCGAGCGGGACGTCGGGCAACTCGAACTCGGACGCGATCTCCTCGATCTGCTTCCGGACGCTCATGTCGATTAAGCTGGAGCCGTCGCGGCCGTACTGCACGGTGAAGCCGGCGATGAGCTCCGGGTCGAGCTGTGTCTTGAGGCGGACGTTCTTGGCGCCGGTCATCTTCTGGACGTGCTGCGCGATCTGCGCGAGGTCCTGCGACTCGAGCTGCACGACGGAGGTGACGGTGGCGACCTCGGTGCCCGTGAGCGAGTTGTAGACGTTCTCGAACTCGGCGACGATCTGCGGCACGATCGTCGCGCGGAAGTTGTCGACGACGACGTTGAGGAAGTTGACGACGTGCGGCTGCAGCTCGTATGACTTGGCGATCTCGTCGATGAGCTGGGTCTTCTCCTCGCGCGGGACGGTGGGGTTGTCGAAGAACTCGGCGACGGTCTCGTCGGCGAAGATCTTCTCCAGCTTCTCCAGGTCGGAGACCGTCTGCTCGAGGGTGCCGTTCTCGACGGCCACCTCCGACAGCGCGGTCGCGTAGCTCTCCGCCGCGGCCTCGGCTGCACGGGGCCTGGTGAGGTCCCCGCGGCGGCGGGGCGGGGCCAGGCGGAGGGAGGGGAGCCCCCGCGCCGGGCGGGCGAAGGAGGCGGACCGGGGCACCGCGGGGGTCACGCCGGAGGAGGCGGAGGCCGCGGCAGCGGCGGGGCGGAGGGTGAAGGAGGCGAGGCGGAGCGCGGCCATCGCGTCGCGGAGCGTGCGGTCGGAGTGGACTCGGGGGGGAGCGCGGCCTCGCTCTGGTTTGGAACTTGGGAGGTCTGGTCCGGGGGAAGAGGAAGAGGACAGAGGAGGGGTTTGGGGTGGGGAGCGGACGGACGGGATCGGGTGGCCGCCGGATCGCACGGCGGTGGGGCTGGAGGGCGTCGCGTGGCCGGAGACGTGTGGCCGGTGGTGGGATGAGGTGGATAAGAAACGGATGACTGTGCGTGTGCGTCTGATGGCGACACGATAGATGGCGGCTACGCTGCGCTGCGGGCCTGGGGATTGGCTGTGGTGGAAGTGAATGCGGAGAAAGTGTGAAGCAACTGTCTCTGTTTCAACTTTCAACTGTCTCTCTGTTCCACTTTCACGTTCACGTTGACGTCGGCCAAACTTCTGCAGTGTGAACCCGCTCCTGATTCAAATTGGGAAAATGCACGGCTCTGACCTGCAGGGTTAACACTGAGCAACTACAAGTTTCTGCTGACAAATGGAGAAGAAACGCAGAAACTCAGATGTCAAACGGGCCCTTGATCCAAAGTTCGTATCTGCCATTGCTGAGACAGCAGCATCAATATCAACAACATAACTTCAATTCGAATTCTCGTGTTTTGTTTCTTCGTATTATGATCAAACAGAGATTAGGACCACATCTGCACTAAGAAGAAAGAATTCCGATGTTTTGACACAGCTGCAGCAAGTCCTGCGCTAAAATAACTCTTCAACTTCTTTAATGAGACCACACAACTCTTAAACCTTGCAGACGGCACTGTTGCATTTGAGCTGTTCCCAAGAGAGACGGGGTTCAGGTTCAGGAATGAGTAAACGACGGATCACTAGATGATGACCTTGCACCCGTTCCACAGCGAAATATATGTACAGCCGAGGAGGTACCAAATCATGCTCTGTACCCCCTCGCATCCAAATTCCAGCGAAGATAACAGCCCCTGTAATTCAAATCGGATATAAAGTTCACAAGCATGATCCAAAAACTTGTACCAATTTGAAAACAAGTCCATGAGACGGCAAACAAACAAGTAAATAACAACTTGAGCTAACATATTGGTCATATTCCGTATATCTGCTGATCTGCTAAACTGCTATGGTTTAGGACCCAAGCACACCTCACGCTGTAGGTCTGATCAAAGTTCAACTGATGAAAAAATCAGTGAGTAATCAATGTCATATTCCAACCTACCAGTAGAGCTTCACCACAGACACAAAGCCCCTGAATCCTTGAGAACAGAAATATATCAAAACTACTGAACAGAGTAAAATGAAGCAAGGCACATGCAAAAAGAACATTCCATGATTACTAATGCAATAGTAAAACAATGCTGCAGGTACAGGAAGGTGTGCCAACTGCCAAGTCATTGCTCACTTTTACTAATTAGGAAGATGTAAATTTGGTCTCCTACAGAAATAAAGGTAGATCCCCCAGCAATGTTGCTACTATACAGTTGAAGAAGCATATTTCCATATCACTTTTTCTTATTTTGCAGTAGAGTAATGATTAAATATTTCTTATGCTCCTTATCCAAAGGAGCTGCCATAAGCTTAACTCACTTCACATCGAAAGTACTAGGTTGGGAGTTAGGTCCAAAGTCCAACCCAACTGTATGTCCAACCCAACTGTATTGTAAACTTTCCTTTCAGATACCCATAACTGTAGCCTAATATCTTCCCTCCATTTTTTCAGGATAGTGTACAATGGGTATGGGGCACATACCTCGTTTTGATCCATGTTAATCTTCAGCTCAATTCTTGATGAAGCGCTAGTGCCACAACCAGTCCATACACTGTTAAAGCTTCCCCTATTCTTCCGAATTATATGTATCCGCGAGATTAATTTTTGGTTTCGTGTGATAAACTGGCTGCTTGGATGCAGTAAGTACATGAAGCCTAAAACAGCTTCATTGGGTCTTTGCCTTGGACAGGAGCAAAGCAATGCCAAAGTCTTTCTTATTTTTATTCTGTGCAAAATGATTAATCATACCAATTATTTTCATGTCATCTAACATCTTAATCCTTTACACAATTGCACAAAAAGATCAATACATGCCCTTAATTCCTCCAACTTTTTCCTTCCTATTCTGATCCTTTCTTTCTTTTTTCTGAGTAGAAGGCAGGACGCACACACACTCACACAAAGCACATGCTGAAAATCGCCAACATGCTTATGTCCAAGCACATGTTGAAACCAAATTGGAGATCTAACCTCAAGTAGCACGAGCACACTTTGACAACTGAATGCACTCACAGGTACATATACAGCTCCTGCCCAAGTTTAAATCCTGGAGCAATGGCGAAGCTCCAAGCATCGAACCCTAGACGTGCTGGCAAAACAACCTCAGTCCACAGAAACCAAGCTAGGCTCAGTCCTCCCTTATTTCTGAGGGCGCTCAGCGCACTTGCATTTCAATGGAAACCAAGATTCAATAAATCCCAGGATTCACCAATGGAATAATGAAACTGTAACATAAAAACAGATTAACAATATCAAAAGTACTGTTCATACACAAAACCGCCCAGAAGGTTGCAATTTGAACTTTTTCAAGAGTTGGAGGGCCAAAGTTATCCGGTTTTGAAGTTTGAGGTTGAAATCTATACTTTGGCGATAGTTGGAGGGTGTAAATTATACTTTACCCATTTAACAAACAGATACACAATAGTGTAAGAACATCAGCAAGACTGAGAGAACACGTTCCTTTAACCAAATAGGGAGCAGGCAAAACCAGTAAAGTTTTGGGAGCAGGAAGAAATGAACATGGGTAAGCGGAATCAGGCCATCCAATCCAAATGCTTCAAAGACATGAAGGTATTAAGCACATGGTCTGTAATCAAATCACTAGAAAGTAGTCACATGAAGCAGGGTCTGAGGCATCAACACTCGACCTGGGAACCTCGACCCCGATCCAAGTACGCAGGTTCATTTTCCACCCTGCCTTTAAAAACTCCTCGCAGGTACCATGAAAGGAAAATTCAGATCACCGCTTCATCAGCCACAGCCAGGACCCCAGGAGGAGCACAGGCGCACAGCAGTTTATTATCATGGAACTATCTTTTTTATTAAAAAAATGAGAGGACTATTTCCATTGTAAGTGACGGCATCCGTGTTAATATACGCGTGATTTTACAATTTTGTTACATAGCCCTGTTCGTTTGTCTTATAATCCGTATTTTTCAGCTTGTTTTTTTAGCCAGAACAGTGTTTTTCTCTCACAACAAATCAGCCGGAACAGTGTTTTGTCTTGTTTTTTCAGCGAAGCGAACGGGGCCAATAATATGAACCGATGCAGCCGGGCAGAGTTTAATACAGCCCTGCTCAGTCTGAACACATATAGCCAAAAACACTACACAGCAGAGCAGCAAAGCACTTTCCTCTTAAAGAACAGCAAGAATATTCAGTTTCCGGGCCTGTGAGCAGGCAGCATCAACTCTGCACCCTGCCAACTTATGACAGCCCTTGCATTGTGGGAAGAAATAAGTTGCGACAACGATGCCAACTACTGCCAGAAAAAAGACGGTCCAAACATATAATAACAGAATCAACTCACTGAACAGTGACTAACAAGTACATGTGTACCAAAGCTGGTGCCTATCGATGGCTCTTGTAGCTGTCATGTGGATTTATAATAATGATAATAATGAAAACCAAAACAAAGTAATGAGAATACTGCATATACTAATGTAGGATGCTTCAACAAAACTGATATAGTTGAGACTAGAGAGCAGTGCCACATGTCTTAATTCATAAGATGTACTGAGGACTCTACCAGAATGACATTAGTCTTGTACAAACATAGTAGATTCATCATCTATATAATAAGTTAGCAGTGAACCCAAGCTAGATCTTCCAAATTCTCCAGAGATACCAAGGCACAATCATAATAAAGGAATGAATAATCAGATGACCAGAAATTGCATCTATAGTATGTCCATCTATTACATATATAGTATGTCAACCAGGAAGCAAAGGAATTCAGACACGAACCAGGAACCAAAGGACTGTTGCAGGAGCACTAACTGACAAGCAATGGATCTGAGACATCACTGGACCACCCACAGTTCAAGCCATTGCCCAATACTTTGAATTGTGGCAATACATTTATACGTCTACTATGTCACAGCATCGAAGACAGCATCACTTCATGATGGTTTTCTCAGCGACATACTCTGTGCAAACTGAAAACAAGGCTTTCTTCCAAGGTCCCATTGCCTTCACTAGAGCACAGCCGACTTAGAAAGGTTGGGCTGTTGGCCACAACTAAAAGTCAAATATTTATGTGAGTGATCAGATAACCAGATATCTTCTGAAGTGAAAAGAAGATAACATCTTCACTGCATAAACAGATTCAACATCAATTTGCAAGACAGAATAGACCTGCAACATTTCCAGTAAACATCTCACAGTTATAGTTCGAGGGTTACTCGGCCTCTGCAAGCAGCAGCATAAGCATCTATTAGCCCTGGAAAACTCTTGTTATAAGGGAGAATGAACTTTTCCAAAAATTTCTCTTCTGTTATACAAACCGCGCTATAAAAGTCAATCTCTTTGCTCAGCAATCCCTTTGCCTTCAGAATCCTTATTACATAATGCCGGGGCATTAGCCGTCTCTCAATGCTATAACTGATAAGTGCCGGTCTGTTCAGTACATATGACGGCTCCAATCCAACCTCCATCTTCAGAAACTCCATAGCGCGACCTAGCTTACTCTCTGAATGTACTAGAATTGTAGGCGCCTTGCACACCAGATTGCCCAGCTCAGCCTCAGAGCACCCAATAACATTCTTCAGGAAACCGAGCTTTGCATTCAGCCTCCCTGCATTTAAGCTGTAGACGGTGACCAGGGCGTGCTTGAACGCCACAGAGTTGCGCGACACCCCAAGCTCCTCAGCGCGCACAGCAATTTCCTTCACACGCTGTGGCTCTGCTAGGAGGATCCTCGAGCGCAGCAAACGGTGACGGCCAATATCATAGTCGGTTAGGCCGCACTGGCGCAAGAATGCTATGTTGGGCCTGACCACAGTCTGAAGGTCTAGGAGTGAGAAAATTGTAATTATAGGACGCGAAACAATGTGCTTCGTTACTATAGGACTCTAAACATCGACTTCGCTAAAACGACCCTTGAAACGTTGGCACTTTGTTATACATGACATTTGGTCTTTTTAATTACTTTTCTCAACAAAAATACATGTATTTTGTCATGATGTAACCGTATTGCCCTCGGGGCTTCAATTGACGTGGGATGGGGCTGCTGGCCGCTCGCCTGGCCTGCCTGGCTGGCCGGCCGGCCACGCCTGGGCATGGCTGGCCGCCGCCAGGGCATGGTTGGCCGGCGCCTGGGCATGGCTCATCGGCTCATCTCGACGCCACGCGCGGGCTCATCGGCTCCATGCCCGTCGCGCCAGACGCCTACACGTACACGCCATTGATCCGCGTGCTTTGTGACCGCGGCAGGGTCGCCGACGCGCTCAGCTTGCTCGACGATATGCTCCGCCGTGGGTGCCAGCCCAACGTCGTCACCTACAGTGTGCTCCTGTAGGCCATGTGCAGGAACAGTGGGTTCGCGCAGGCCATGGCAGTCCTTGACAAGATGCGTGCAAAGGGATGCACGCCCAACATCGTCACGTCATCATCAATGGCATGTGCAGGGAAGGCCGTGTTGATGACGCAAGGGAGCTCTTGAACAGGTTGCCCTCTTATGGGTTCCAGCCCGACACTGTCAGCTCTAGTGTACACAAGTTTGGGGAGCTCTAGTGTACACATGTAGTAAGTTGGCAAAGAAGAGAAGACTGCATTAGTGATCTGAAGTCTACCAGCTTGATTTAACATGGAGGAAAAATTGTCATGTGCAGATAGATAAGTTCAGGAAAAATTGTTTGTGGAGAGGGACTAATCTAAATGGGGGAAATCGTCCCAAAGCTGCCTGGGAAATGGTATGCAATTCAAAGGAAGAAGGAGGCATGGGAATCATTAACTTAGAACTTCAAAATCAGGCACTGTTAATGAATAATCTGGACAAGTTTTTTAACAGAAAGGATATACCTTGGGTGAATCTGGTGTGGGAAAAACATTACAGGAATGGCAGATTACCAGGTACAGTGAAGAAGGGGTATTTCTGGTGGAGGGATGTGTTGAAACTTTTAACATCCTTTAAAAAGATGGCAAACATTCAGGTGAATAATGGGGATTCATGTTTTTTCTGGAAGGATAAATGGAGCACACAGGCCCTTGATGAACAGTTCCCTCATGCATATTCTTTTGCTAAGAATAAACACATTTCTGTGAAAAATGCCTTCAGTGAAGGTGAATTCACTGAACTTTTTGCTTTACCTTTATCTCAAGTGGCCTTTGATCAAGTCTTAAGTATCCAGCATAGGATAGAGAATACAGTTATAAATGAGGGTATCAATGATGTCTGGACATACTGTGGGGGTGCATCTAAATTCAAATCTGCAGTGGCTTATAGAAAATTACTAGGACATCAAGAAATTGACCTAGCCTTCAAGTGGCTCTGGAAGTCATCCTGTCAGCCGAAGCACAAGGTATTTTTTTGGTTACTGCTAAAAGATAGGCTAAGCACAAGGAACATTCTAAGAAGAAAGCATATGGCTCTAGAGACATACAACTGTGAAATTTGTTCAATGCTTGTGGAAGAAACAGTGGATCACCTGTTTTGGCACTGTCCATTTGCTCAGCGGTGTTGGGGTCTCTTAAATCTGAATATAATTCAAACAGGAGGAACTTTTGAAAATGTAATGGCCATCAAAGATCAAATGCACAGTCAATTCTTCATGGTAGCTGTCATCCTTATGAGGAATGAGCTTATTTTCAATAATAATCAAGTTGGCATTTAGGAGTGCAAGATTTATTTTTTCAAAGAAGCAAAACTTGTGTCTCCCTAAGGGTGAAAGCAAGTCTGTCTGCAACTTATGACCAATGGATCTAGCAGCTATAATTGATCAGGGAGTTAGTTTTATTCTTTGTTTCCTTTGTTTCTTGAAGCTACTCTGTTTAGCTCTGTAAAGCTCAGTAGTTTTGGTTTGCCTTTCTTTTGTCTGTAATTTGTACTCTCCTTGTTCAGCTAATAAAAATTTTTGCAGGGGCCTTGGCCCCTTCAGTTTCCTAAAAAAAACTTATAAAGGCATCGTCAACCCGGCCTTGTTTGCAAATTGAGTTTATGACAATATTGCACAAGGTAGTGTTGGTGGCGCACCCATGCTCCGTCATTTGTTCAACGTCATCCCACCGCTTAGAATTGCACAAGCCCTTCAGGAGGGTGGTATAGCTGACAGTGTCGGGCTGGAACCCATAAGAGGGCAACTTGTTCAAGAGCTCCCTTGCGTCATCAACACGGCCTTCCCTGCGCATGCCATTGATGATGATGTGACGATGTTGGGCGTGCATCCCTTTGCGCGCATCTTGCCAAGGACTGCCATGGCCTGCGCAAACCCACTGTTCCTGCACATGGCCTCTAGGAGCACAGTGTAGGTGACGACGTTGGGCTGGCACCCGCGACGGAGCATATCGTAGAGCAAGCTGAGCGCGTCGGCGACCCTGCCGCGGTCACAGAGCACGTGGATCAGTGGCGTGTACGTGTAGGCGTCTGGCGCGACGGGCATGGAGCCGATGAGCCTGCGCGCGGCGTCGAGATGAGCCGATGCGCCATGCCCAGGCGCCGGCCAGCCATGCCCTGGCGGCGGCCGGCCAGCCAGGCAGGCCAGGCGAGCGGCCAGCAGCCCCATCCCACGTCAATTGAAGCCCTGAGGGCAATACGGTCACATCATGGCAAAATACATGTATTTTAGTTGAGAAAAGTGATTAAAAAGACCAAATGTCATGTATAACAAAGTGTCAAAGTTTCAAGGGTCGTTTTAGCGAAGTCGATGTTTGGAGTCCTATAATAGCGAAGCGTATTGTTTTGCGTCCTATAATTGCAATTTTCTCGTCGTAGGATCCCAAAACGAGATGTAAAAGGCGAGACGAGACATCTTGACGGGGCTAGCCACGATTTCAGGGGCAACGGTAATGAGACGGGAGATCTGGGGAGGTGAGAGGCCGATTTCCCGTAGCCGGGCAACGCGCAGGGTTAGGGTTTCGTCTACCTTGTAGCAGAGGAGAATCGGGTAGCTCATGACCGCGGCAACGATATCGGCTTCGGTAAGGCCGATGCTTACGAGGAAGGCGCGCACAGCGTCTGGCCTGACGGGGGAGCTAAGGTGGTTGATGTACTTGGAAGCCTTCCAGGATTGCGCTAGCGTGAGGCCACAGCTGGCGACGAGGTAGTCCTCGGCGAAGAATCCGGCGGACGGTGTGGCAGAGGCGGTGGTGGAAAGGCAGATGCGGTGGAGGGAGGCGGATGGGAGTGGAACCGCGGCGCGGAGAGCCAAGAGGAGGCGCTGTTTGAGGTGATTTTTTTTATTTTTGACACTTTTTAAACTTATTTTAAATCTAACACTGTTTAATTTTTTTCTCCAAAACTAACACTTTTGGCCGCGCCTATTTCCCTGACGCGGCGAAACACCTGTGCCGCGCCATGAATGGTGGCGCGGCGAGAGGGATGACGTGGCGACGACTGGGGCGCTAACCGGTGACGTGGCAGGGTCTGCCGCGCCACTGATATTGACGCGGCACTAACGCGCCATAGCCCACGGCGCGATACTGACGCGCCGAGGCACACGACGCGGCAGGACCTGGACGCAGACAGAAGCCGACCAACCTCAATTGCAATTGAACGGGAGCTGAACAACTACAAGTGTTGCCGCGACGCATTGAAACGAATATGAAGCAAATAAATGGAGTCCGTGCGCAAGTTAACAAGTTGCCACATAACATTTTCATTGGTTCGACATAAGTTCGACATAACCAACTAAGTGTGCAAGTTTCGAACGACAATATTCATTCGACATAAGTTCGACATAACCAGCTAAGTCCCAGGAGTGTAAGGATCTCTCGGACGCCTCTGTTTCTTTGGATTTATAGGCAACACATTGGGAGTGTAGTCAACGTCGGTGTGGCCACGTTGCCGGTGCGTACGGCTCGTACCCTGCAAGTATATGATATGCACGATTACTTATAATCTTTATGATCGTTAGTTCATGGAGCATACGTATTTAAAGAAACTACCTTTGTTACTAACTATGAGGCTCCTTGGGTACCAAGCGGGGCACCACCTAGCTGAGACATGCCGATCTCGTCCTGCTGGCAATGATCCCACTGGTGGTGCTGTATGCGGAAGCCCGGGGGGTCGTCATCGTTGTCGTCCTCGTTTGCAGGGTCCTTCCCAGCGCTATAATGTGGTGGTGTACGCACAGCGGAAGCGGCACCTATCACCGGCTGAGAAGAGCCGGCTGGTGTTCTCAAAGAGCCAGAAGACGTGCCACCCGACCGCGCCGGGTAATCAGGTTCCACCCAAGGAGTGTCCATGCAGCTCAACTTCTGAGCTACCTTCCTGCAGCAACGCTTCAACTTCTGCATAAATAGACGTTAAAGTTAGTGCATTTCTCAAACGCATATACACTAAAGAAACATTTTCGAAACGGACAAGTTTATGTTTATCTCGACAAAAGCCTCGAGAACGCCTGGCCCCTGTCCTCTAGACTCGTGAAGCCGAAACGTTGCTTCATTGGACAACCTTGACAATTGTGTCGCCTGGATACACAAATACGATTGGACAGTTTTAGTACACATACTTAATACCAAATGGATAATAAATTGTACCATTCGAGTATCTTACCATGTATCTTTGAAGCGGGACTCTCTGTAGTTGTGTATCATCCCTAGTGGCAACGCCGTAGACATTTTCGATCACATCATCCTCAGTGTACGGGGGCTTGATATATGTCCTCGTAGACCTGTGAAGCCACCGTAGGTACTCATCGAATGTGTGCTAGTCGTGTGGGGGACCCGCATCGACCGATTGCCGGTCCCTAGTCTACCACAACTGGATGTACGCGTTGTGTGTCACGCGTCAATCCTTGGTCTTGTACCTCTTCCTGCGGTCATACCTGCAACAAAACGATTGTTAGTTGTACCATACACACCTCTGAATTGTAGCTTTGTTATTAATCGATAACGCACCCGTGCAATTCTTAGTTGGTAGAGTAAAGCGATGGTGGATAGCCTATCATTCTTCCAAACTGCCTGCAAACCCTAATGGGCAAGTGAATCTCAACCACGTGGAAAAAAATAAGAGGGACGTTGCAGCAATACTCGTCTGACTCATCCCTAGCGACAGGACTCAGATAGTCCTAGAGCTCCGGAGCATCCCAAAGACACAAATGCACCTGGACATTTTGTAATTGAGTTAGGTTGTGATATAGTGTACATCGAACAAGACACATGTATGATAGTAAAGAGAGCGTAACCTGGTGCTGTGTCAGGACGTCGAGACAGTCCGTGTACTCTGTATACTTACGCCTCGTATTCCCTCTAACTAACTCTGCTTGTGTCCAGATATACAGAGCTGTAGGGAGTGTATCCTGCCCGTTCCAATGCTGCATTGAACACGATAAATGTATTAGTCATTAATAATTTCATCATATGTAACTGCCTCGAAGAATATAGTGAACCAAAGTACTTACAGGAAAACCAGTAACAAGGGGCCTCCCAACGGGCCATCGTTCCCAACACCAAACCTAGAGTAGGTAGGAGCAACCCCCAAGGTTCGCATACCCTGAGGTGCGACGGCAGGTAACGCATACGTCCATGCCAGGACTACGTTGCCGCAGCTGTACGCCGCTATGTTATCCCACGGCTGGCGTAGTATGTTAAGAAAGATCCAGCTGATGATGTTGTCCGAGGCGTCTGAGAATAGGAAAGCACCAAGAAAGTGCCAGAGCCACACTCTAGCGAACCTATCGATCTGAGCCTCATCAGCCTGTGGGTCTAAGTAATCAAAGCGCTCTGTGGTCCACGACGACGAAACACCGAAACTTTTCCTGAAATTCACCAAAGAAAATTAGACTCGATGGCTACAGAAAAGCAATGCAAGTATTAAATAGGCTTGAATTGCTCACTTATTTTTCTTGGAAACCTCGTCGTTCGGTGGAAGAAAGCCAGTGAACTGAGCCACCAGCTCCCTCCAATGATCGTTGTTAACTATACCTGTCACTGGAAGTCCACCCAACCGAAGGCCAAAGATAGCCTTCACGTCCTGCATGGTCAAGGTCATCTCGGCACAAGGTAGGTGAAACGTGTGGGTCTTAGGCCTCCACCTGTTATAAGAATAGAATGATTGTTAGGTACCTCAAAATTGTTATAAGAATATTTACGTGCAATAAAGGCACTCGCACATGTCTACAGCTGCGGTAAGTAGTGCTGAGTCAAGGGGTGGAAGACCGTAGTTGAGAACACGGACAAGCTTGAGGAAGCCGGCACGCCGTATGTACGGCGCGTAACGCTCGTCCCACTGGTGCGCCCTGATGTGCGTGCGGGGCCTCAAAGGAGGCAAGGGCACCTCTGCGTCGGTGTCAGTCAAGAAGTGTGCTCGGTGCAGGTCGTCGTACTCCACCTCAAGAAGGGGGCAAAACTGGTGCTGCGTGGGAGGGGTCATCCTGTTATAAATTAATAAACAAAGGGTTAGAGTATTCAAAATAACAATATGTAGCATTGCAAAATTTGAACTACTTGTTATGCAATAGGAACACAATATGAAAGCACATGTATATATTTAAAGTAACATTAACAGACATATTAAACAACTTCACTAGAAAAATAAGCAACTTCTATGTATGGACATGCTGCCCTCGTCTTCTATGCCTGCGGGCGTCTGTGGCGTGGCGGGCAGCCGCCGTGCGTGGCCGAAGGGCGCGGTGGGCGGCCGGAGGGGGTGGCGCGCCGGTGTGCGGGCGCAGCGAGCGGCCGACGACCGTGGCACGCCGGCATTCGTGGCGCGGCCGACGCGTGCGGGCGTGTGTGGGCGCAGCGGGCGCCAAATAATAGGGCGGCGGCATGGCTTCTTGATGCCCCAGTGGTGATCTGCTCGCTTTGGGGTGGAGACCACGTGCGCACATAGCAGGACGGCGTCGTGGCTCCCTTTTGTGGCTGCCGGCGAACTCGTGAAGGAGCCCGACGGCGCCATCTTAGTTCTTAAGGTAAGTGAAAAGCGCCTTACTGATCTTAGGGTTGGGATTGTTACCGGATTTGGGTAACTTGCATTCCTAGGGTTCGGATTTGGGCAAAAATTGGAGCTTAGTGTTGAAGTTGATTCGACTCCCCTCCTTCTCGGTGCTTAAGCGAAACCCTATATTCTGATTTGGCTTAAAGAACTTTGAATCGGACAAATCTGAAGCTATTTAGATCTTAACCAAACACTAATTTGGTCTTAGGGTTCAAGAATTAGGCTAAGCGGCTTCTCGGATACCAATTGTTAGAACTTATACTTAGACAAGATCTTAATTAACCTAATTACAGGAACACCTAAACCGAAATTAGCACTTAATTAGGACTTTAATCAATCTTACTCGCTCCCGGCGTGCGTCGTCGTCGTGGTCGTGCGGTCGTCGTCGTCGTGGTGGCGTGCGGGCGTGGCGGGCCCAACGAGCGGCCGGCGGCCGTGGCGCGGCCGGCGCGGTGGGCACGTGCGAGCGCGGCGGGAGTGGCGCGCCGGCGTGCGGCCGATGTGCGGCTCGCCGACCGGCGGCAGGCGCGGCCGGCGACAGGCGAGGCGGGCATGCGGGTAGGCACGGCGGCAGGCAGGCAGACAGAGGGAGGGCGGCGACTCGCGGGCGATATTTACCTGGGACTACCGCGCCGTTAGGGATGGCGCGGCACTGCCGCGCCAAGATCGGTGGCGCGACAGACCCTGCCACGTTACCGATCAGCGACTCGGTCGTCGCCAGGTCACCCCTCTCGCCGTGCCACCATGCATGGTGTGGCACAGGCGTTTCAACGCGCCAGGGAAATAGACGCGGCCAAAAGTGTTAGTTTTGAAAAAAAAAATTAAACAGTGTTAGATTTAGAATTAGTTTACAAAAAGTGTTAAAAAAACTTTGAGGTGGAGCATTTAGGCGGCGGCGCGTGCAGAGGCGGGCTTGCGTGTCTGAATCCGAACGCCTGGCGGCTCGTTTGGGCTGGGTTTTGGGGAGTTTTTTTTTTACAATAGGGAGCCTAATTATAGATGGTTTGGTTCCGGACTACTCCCTCCATCTAAAAAAGAGTGCAATTATGCGATCCATGCCAGTCAATCTAACTCAAATTTAACTAAGTTTAAATAATATTAGCATTTATGTCTCTAAATAAATCTATTATGAAAGTATATTCTATAACTAATCTAAAGATACTTATTTTGTATCATAAATGTGAGTACCGTTTTATATAAATTTGGTTAAATTTGAAACTGTTTGACTCTAAAAAATAAGAATAATTGCATTATTTGTGGACGGAGGGAGCAGTAGAATTTTTTACGTTGGATAACGAATATGCGCACCTCACTTTTTGAACATCCAATTTGTTTGTTTTCAAAATTAATTAACACTCCGCAGACGAATTCTTACTATTCATGATTTTTTTTAAAATATTTTCCTCGAGAGCTCTAGGCCCTGTTTGTTTGAGCTTATCAGTCACCATCAATCCTACTTTTCAACCTTAGGAACAGTATTTTTCTCTCACAACAAATCAACCGTAACAACAGTAAATTCTGCCAAACAGGACCCTAGATCTGGCCGCCCACGGCTCCGATCGTCACCCTGTTCGCTTGATAGTATCAACCATGCTTATCAGTTATGATACAGTATTTTTCTCTAACAATAAAACATCATCAGCCAACCAGGCACAGAAACGATAAGCGAACAGGGTGCGTAGCTGTACGCGCTGGCTCCGTCCACCCCTGCTCCGTCCATGTGTGTGCACGCGAGGGAGACGGGGCTGATGCCGTGCGAGTGGAACAAGCGCGTTTGAGCAATCCTTTGGAGCTCAAGGAATATTCTTAACTGGGGATAGCTCTATTCTTATGTCCATAAACCAAACACTAGAGAAACTAGTAATGTGTCAATCCTAATGTTACGGGACAGGGACATTCAAACATGCAAATTAAAACAACCAAAAGACAGCCTGCTCTTTGCTGCATAAGACTTGGCATTTACAACTTAGCTGGTTACCATTTAGCACTCAACAGGCACGATGCAAATTAACATATGATCAGAAATTCCTTTTTAGTGAAATTGACATAAACATATGTTTGTTGCACCTGAAACTTTCTGTCTCCATTCTCTTCATGAAACAAAGGTTTTTGGCAGGTAACACAAGTTAGCATTACCCATTTACACAAAACAGAGGCTATCAATACAGTTGGCTACTTCATTTCATCAGTAGATATCATTTTCTGAAATATGGTAATATAGGCAACCTGTTTGAATGGATCAGTTCCTTGGGCTAAATAGTGCAGCTGAATGAATATTATGTAAAATGAAGATGAATGAATATTAGTGCAGCTGAGAATAAGCAACGAGAAAAAATTGTTGGGAGGTCACTGATTTCTTTTTATATACTAAAGGAAAAAAATTGTTGTGAGAGCTTTGCTACTGAAGAAGCTCACTCTGTATAGTGCCGTAGTATTGATCAAATCTGCATGCGCCAAGGCCCTGACTGCAGCTAAGGTTTGAACCGATACTCCTGCTTGTAGTCTGGTTAGCAAAGAAACTCTTAGAAACAACTTGTTCCAGAAAATAAGACCATGGCTCGGAATATGAAGACAACTATCCAAGTAGAAATTTGTTGTTTGCAACATAGATCACTTTCACTGTGAAAATATAATCTCTATGAACAGATTAAACATGTTTGATGACCATAGTACTGAAAGAGTTGATACTGACTATTAGCAACTTTATGCATGCTGATGTTCATTCAAGGTCTTCGATCTGTGCACTACCCATATTGCAGATCCCTCAGCATCACTTGTGGGCCATACATGTTCATGCTGCCATGCCAGATCCAGTGCCATTGCTTAGCAGCTTACTGCATGATGACGGCTAGCATTAGCAAAGCTTAAGTTTGGAGGGAGATATGACATGCAGCATCTGATTTAACATTTTATATTCCGGCATCCTTGCGAATCACTTAAATAGGCTTTATGCTTATGGTGATATGGTCCATGAGACAACTTTTCAGAAATAGGAATGTCCACTCTAAAGTAATCTTAGTGTTACATTTTTTATCTAGAATAACCAAACTTTGTGAAGCCAATATAACTTAAGTAGTCCTTTAAATAGGTTTCATGAATCATATTTATAATATATCATCACTTGGAGCGGCTGTTCAGCATATATACATAGGACATAAAATGTTTCAGAAACATCCAAATTTTAGCAAACGAAATTTCGGTCCTGTAGGAACAATATTTACATATCTGCTTTGGTGGTAATCTGTCTACAACAGCCATTGGTTCTACTCATGGCCGTACTATTTCATAGCAACAAATTGTCGGGAGTTGTTCAAGGGAAAAAAACTGGGGAACTCACCTTCTATTTTTGAAGTTGCAATTCTCAGAAACGTCTGCAGAACCAAAGCATACTGTCAGCCTCTACTTTGCAAGCAAAAGTCTGTATCATAAGGGAAAGAATATTACCCCACTGAAGATGAGCAACAGGCGAATCGAGCAGAAAACGTCATCAAGAAAGACACCATGCAAAGGAAACACCAAAGATCCCATGTACCAGATCCAGATGTGTTAACCTGTTAAAACTAAAGAAATTAGTCCTGATTTTCATGCTTGGCCTGTAAAGTTCCCAAATCATCAAAACTTCTTCTGAAGCCCAACTACAGCCTCTTTAGCTATTCATGTCTTTAAAATTGGCCTCCTTTCCAGGTTTTGAATGTTTAAAGACAGTTGTTCTACTAAACCAATATTCTAAACCAAAATTGATAACAAAATTCCCATTCACTTGTACACACGTATTGTGGTATTAAATAAATAAATAACAGCCCGTGGCAGTATACATGTATATGTATCACGTATTGGTTCCACCTTCCACTGTACCCAAGCAACCTAATCTAAAACATTTCAGTTGCTAAGGTTCTATCCTTACTTGCATAAGTGTAAGCTTACAGAAAGAAACAAAATGCTGTAATGATTGATTGGTAAAGAGCACAGAGATAATTCTTTTACAGGGGACTACCTCTGGTTAATAAGTGTCCGCAACCTAGAATTCTTCAGGTCTGGAAAATGTAGCTTGTCACGGAACAAGGGGTTAGCTTCAATCAGCTTCTTCAGCTCAACAAGCATTATTGCTCTTGCAGATTTTCTATCTCCCGTTTTCACTAATATATAACAAGGCAAAAGTAGAAATCACTCGATGAGCAATCCAGAAACAGCTAAAAGCCATGATAATAATGACAGCAGATCAATGCATACAAAAGAAAATAAAGGTTGGCCAGTTAACTCTTAACCTAATGTTCTCCAAGATCAGAAGCTGAGTGATCTCCTTAAACAACTCCTTGAATATTGACAGCAATATCATAGTGTTTCTCAAGCTTCTTAAGTACCTCACAGCAGCGTTCAGATCCTATGTTATCAAGCAAAACCACCAACACATTACTGTTTTACCACATAAATGAAAAGATAATATAACTACAAAACAACACAATCAGTACCATTTTTGCAAGATTCTGACGTCATTATAACATCAGCTCCAAATCTTCGACAACATTTTGCAATTCTCTCATCATCCATTGCCACAACTAAGAGGGGAAAGGCACAAATGTGAACATGACAAACAAATGAAACCAATCAATGATTAATATTAGCAATCTTGGGCTTACCATCATGGTCCAAAGAAGAAGCTAGCATAACTCTTTCTCATGTTCTCTGTAAGTGCGAAACACACAATTTTTTAACTGGGGATAGCTCTATTCTTATGTCCATAAACCAAACACTATAGAAACTAGGATGGAATGGCTCCTCTTCCTCTTCCTTGGCGACTCCGTGCCAGGATGCTCTTCGAGCCATGGCCAACGGATTCTTTTGGCAACAGGACTATGATTGTGTAATTTAAAATAAACTAAGGGTTGTTTGGAACCCAAGAATTTCACAGGAATCACAGTAATTTCAATTTCACATGAAAAAACCCAGAAATAGATTTTTCCCCCCGTGTTCTGAACAGGCCCTAGAGTCTCATAATTGCACGTTGGCATTCTATTTCTAGCACAAAATGCCAAACACTTTGGATAAAATTCGATTAACATGACAGTATGACACAAAACAACCTTTTTCTTGGATAATCTTATAATAATATATGGTGGAAACCATCATGAGCTGTTTTTGCATTGAGAAAGCGATCAAATGCATGCAACATATAGGAAAGGCAGCACTTGATGCAGTGACTTGTGATTACATCCATAACTTAAAAACCTGATAACTGATACTCGATGTTCACCTAGCTGAGAAAATGCTCATATATTCATAGTTCATTGAAGCTCACCATAAAAACAGGACCATGACAGAAACTGAGATAAATTTCTAAACAGAAAAATCATTCTGCATACCAGAACTCCGGAAGCATGAGTTGAAACATGATAAAATTCATCATCAGAATCCAAAACAAGGTATATGAAAATGACAGCATCATGCTTTGGTCATCATAATTTCCTAAGCTTAGCGTTCTGAGTTTCTGCAATTTTGAAGCTATGAGCCAAGTACAGAGCTGCAGTCTTGAAGAGTACACATCAGGGCATCTGAATGTGTTAAGAATGAAATGCAACTGCAGTTGCTGCCCATATATAGCCAGTTTGCTGCAATCATTTCATTGCGTACCTCAGGTGGCTATTTTCCCATTGCAAGCAGATGCATATGCATCGGCAAGGCTAGGAAGAACATCCTTATGAGGATGTACAAACTTAGAGCAGAACACGTTATCACTAAGCGTGACCATGGAGTAGAAGCTCTGATCCTTTCGGATCAATCCTTTCTCCAGGAGCACCTTCATCACGTAATGCCGGGGCACCAGCCGGCGTTCCAAACTGTACATCAGGATTGTGGGCCTGTCCTGAATGTACTTGGTATCGACGCCAACCACATTGGTCAGGAACTCACAGGCGCGCTGAATCCTCTCCCTGGAGCGTGTCAGCACCAACGGGTTCCTTTGCACCATTCTGGCAACCTCAGCGTCTGAGCACCTGAGAATCTTGGCCATCATCTTGAGCTTAGAGGCCATGGTCTCCGGGCCGAGGCTCGCCACAGCGGTCACAGCCTGCCTGAACAAAAACGTGTTGCGGGGCACGCCCATCTCATCAGCACGCACGAGGATGGCCCTGGTGGTGTCCGGATTGCCGGTGAGCAGCCTCGGGTTGGCAACGCACATGGTGGAGCACTCCTGGACAGATAGACCGCACTCCTGGAGCAGCCGGATGTTGGTCTTCACCACCTTGTCGAGGTCGGAGGTGACGAGGTACAAGTTACGCCTGACGATGCGGAGGAACTTGTCGGGCGAGCCGAGTAAGGGCATCCAGAAGCCGAGCTTCTGGTCGATGTTGAAGGTGCGGAAGCAGCAGGGGGCCACGCGGACGAAGCTGATGATCTGCGCGGCGGAGAAGCCGTAGCTGTGGAAGCGGTCCACGCGGATCCGCAGGGTGTTGTCGACGCTGCAGCTGAGGATGCGCGGGTCTTTGGCCACGAGCAGCCTGATATCGGCCTTGGAGAGGCCGAGCGCCGGGCCGGTGAGGAAGGAGAGCACTGTGTCGGCGTGGGAGGACGATTTCCAGTGGGAGATCCACTTGGCGGCTTTCGCGGCTTGCTCCCGGGTGAGGCCGCAGGTGGAGACGAGGTAGTCATCGGCGGCGAAGTGGCCCGGAGAGGAGTAGGTCGCGGCGGCGGTGGAGAGGAGAGCGCGCTCGAGGGAGAGCTGTATGAGGGATGCGGAGCGGTGGACGGGAAGGAGATCTTGCAGGTGAAGGGAGAGATGTTTTTGGAGGCGGAGCATGGCGGCGGCGGCGGCGGCGGCAGTAGTGCCAGGCTCCGACCTCAGCCTCTCAGGCTCTCACGCATCCCTTACCCCTCAGCGAGTCACAAAACCTCCACCAGCGCGACCGGAGATCTGTTGGGCTGAAAAGCATTATTTGAGGAGTCTTTTACTTGTATGCCATTAAAAAAGATGGTCTAATCGTCTATGTCCCTAAAAAGTTCGATCTATCGTCAGTGTCCAAGCTCGAAAAACTTTTCTCTCTTACGCCATTCTGTCACTAACGGTGTGAAATATGGGTGGCAAAGGACTTGAATGCCCCTGGAACTTTTGTTTCTCATGTGCCACTGCCTGCTGGGCGGCACCGTCCTGGACCTATCCATCAACGGCCTCACCGGCCACATCCCGGCGTCGCTCGGGAACCTGACGTCGCTGCAGGAGCTTCAGCTCAGCGTGAACAAGGTGTCCGGCCCGATCCCGGCCGAGCTCGCGCGCTGCACCAACCTCACCGACCTCGAGCTCGACAACAACCAGATATCCCTGATGTGCCGCCTGTTCCCTCGAGCTCGCCGCCGACTTCATGCTGGAGCTTGCCGCCGAGCGCAACCTCCCCGCCAAGCCCTTCCTGCTGGCGCTGGCGTCCAGCGCCAACATCGGCTCCAGCGCGACGCCCATCGGCAACCCGCAGAACCTGGTGATCGCGTTCAACAGCAAGATCCCGTTCCCCAAGTTCCTCCTCGGCATCCTGCCCGCCATGCTCGCCGGCATGGCCGTCAACATGGTGATGCTGCTGTGCATGTACTGGAAGGACCTGGATGGGAGCAGCAGCCCCATCGACGTTGACGGCAAGCGGATGGAGGCCGTCGAGGAGGGTGCCGGGGCCCATGCCGGCGTCGAGCGGAGCCCCAAGCTGCAGCTGGGCAGCACCAACGGCGGCAGCGGGTACATGTCGCCGCTGATGACGGAGAACATCTCCACGAAGCACCCGTGGTTCATGCAGTGCACGGAGGAGCGGCGGAAGCTGTTCCTCAAGAGCTTCGCGTACATCGTGACGGTGGGCATGGTGATCGCCTACATGGTGGGGCTCAACATGTCGTGGACGGCCATCACCACGGCCATCGCCCTGGTGGTCGTCGACTTCCGCGACTCCGAGCCGTGCCTCAACACGGTGTCCTACTCGCTGCTCGTCTTCTTCTCGGGGATGTTCATCACGGTGAGCGGATTCAACAAGACGGGGCTGCCGGTGGCCATCTGGAACTTCATGGCGCCCTACTCCAAGGTCAACAGCGTCGGCGGCATCTCCGTGCTGTCCATCATCATCCTCCTGCTCTCCAACCTAGCATCCAACGTCCCAACAGGTACGTACGTATTTATACGTAGCTGCATGCGTGCTATATTAATTGGTTGGCATGCATGTTCCTCAGCACCTGTGCTAATTAATTATTAATTGTTTGGTCCGTACTGCGTGCATGCAGTGCTTCTGATGGGCGGCGAGGTGACCTCGGCGGCGGCGCTGATCTCGCCGGCGGCGGTGGTTCGGTCGTGGCTGCTGCTGGCGTGGGTGAGCACGGTGGCGGGCAACCTGTCACTGCTGGGGTCGGCGGCGAACCTGATCGTGTGCGAGCAGGCTCGGCGGGCGACGCGCAACGCCTACGACCTCACCTTCTGGCAACACATCGTCTTCGGCGTGCCCTCCACCCTCATCGTCACCGCCATCGGCATATACCCCTCATCGGAAAGATCAACATCTGACCAACCTCGATCGCTCACGTCGTCGTCGTCGTCGTACTCTCATCGGTATCATCATCGATCACTCCGGCCGGCCGGCCGTCGGTCGCCGGCCACCGTATCGTCGTCGTCTATCATCACTCTATCTTGATCTGCAGCTAGCAGGTAGCCACGCGATGCATGCGCATGCATGCAGGCATCAACGTAACGCCGGCTCATCGTGTGGTGTATACTTATATTACGACAGAGTATAATTGTACGTACGTACAACGTACAGTGCCCCTTCAGTTCCGTATATGTACGTGGTGTGTATTATATATTATTAATTATGGCTCTTTAAATTAAAGCTAGAATTCACTTTTAGCTTTATTTGCTCGTCATCAATCGGACTATATATTGTGATTTTGGAGCGAGAGGAGTAGCAAGTGCATCTGTGCGTGCATTCAGTGTACTTGTCGTTACATTATTGTATTTACAAACAATACTAGCTACACTCGGTGGCATCGGTAGAAAAGTGTTGGATGGAGGAGGCAGTTTTTTTTAAGGGGCAGTTGGAGCAAGAAACCTAGAAACTTGGAACTAGGTCCTTCGTATATTATCGCATCTCTTTCTCGGTATCTCACTGCCCTTTGTTTAAAAAAGGGGGCAATCATCAGACTACCATTAGTCATGCTCTGAAAATAAATCAAATTCTCAAGTCACTCATCTTAATTACAACATAGATCAACTACACAAGTATCTGCAAATTAAATGCAACACCTTAAAAAGTTCCAGGACGGTGCCGCCCAGCAGGCAGTGGCACATGAGAAACAAAAGTTCCAGGGGCATTCAAGTCCTTTGCCACCCACATTTCACACCGTTAGTGACAGAATGGCGTGAGAGAGAAAAGTTTTTCGAGCTTGGACACTGACGATAGATCGAACTTTTTAGGGACATAGACGATTAGACCATCTTTTTTAATGGCATACAAGTAAAAGACTCTTATTTGAGCCCACAAGTGTCGGGCCGAATCCAACAAGAAAACACTGTTGTTTTTTTGAAACACTGTTGAATTTACTAACGCAGTATATTTCCCTAAAAAAAACTAACGCAGCATATGCGAGCAAATGCCGGATCCCATGGAAAAACTTTAGCCCTGCACTTTTAGTCCTTTTTTTTGTCATGGAGATCCAAACAGGGGGTCTAAAAGTGAGCAAATGACTAAAAACTGGGCTAAAATCTTTTGCTCCCAAAGAGGCCCTAAACTAGGCTAAACTCCGCTCGCATCATGGTTGTGCATGAATAATTAAATAAGGATAAATCAGTCATTGTAGATTAGAGGACTAAAGTTTAGCCCCTAAACTTTAGTCCTTGGACTAGTGATCCAAACACCACCAAAATCTGGTCTGAAACTTGGCTGAAACTGGCTGAAAAACACTGTTCTGGCTGAATTGTTGTGAGAGAAAAACGGCTAAAAAAACAAGCCGAACAAGCCAAATATGGGGTAAGCCGAACGGGGCCTTTAGCCTAATCCGGCGAGTAATCATCAAATATATTTTTCAAGAAAGAAGTTTCCAAAATTAGGACTTTCAGAGTCGCCTCTTCATGCACAAGTTATCTGTTATCTGCTTGCTAGTATTTCCTTTGTCCACAAATAATAAGTATATATTTAGAAGTACTTACTCCCTCGAAAAAAGATACATTTCTAGGATAGTGCTAAGTCAAACGATCAAGTTTGATAACATTATTATAAAGATAATTATATTTATCATATAAAATAATAAGTATATAGTTACATTCTTGTATAGCTACATGGATCATGCATGTTGATACTATATTTTTATAAAGTTAGTTAAACTTAAAAATAGTTTGACTTTAAGTAGATCTATAATTGCTTATTTTTTGGATGATTTTAAAACATATTCCCAAAGTTTGACACGTGCCTAACTGAAGAAACCGAGTCCTTTCTTCAAAGTTACCTAACCTCCCCTCTGTTGCATTCTGGTGATACAAAGTTTCAGATGGGTTTCTTTGCTGAAGTACAACAATGTTTCTAATCCCTGTTATTTAACCCTGAAGGAACAAAACTGATTACTGACAAATGTTTTATATTTTGAACCAGTATTCAGTTAAGCACTTACCAGAACTTTTGGTGCAGTGTAGCTGATGTAAGGAAAAGATCTCCATCAGACCATCTTTTTGCCAAACAAAAGGTCATATAAACAGAATACAGGATAAGTTCTATTTAAACCACTTCAGTTTGGCACACGTCATGATGTATGCCACATTCGACTGGATGACAGTGTCAAGTTTATGTTAGCGACAAGCTGGCCACAGAAGGAAATACATTGCTCCTACATCAAGAGTCAAGACTGTTGTTAATCAGCAATGTTCATTTTCTTAGTTACAAACATCAGTTTCGCTGTCAACAGTACGAGACTTACAATAAACGATCACGAATCTGCTTGCTCTGTTTAGTTTATTAGTAGAATGAGCTTGCAAACTGGAGACGCACCCACACCTCCATTCCTCCAAGGTCCAATCTCTCCTTGCAGTCCAGTCAATGTTGAGATCCCTCCGGCACCTTCCCAGCATATCTTCTATTACCTCTCACAGAATCATCTATGAGAAAACTCTCAAAAAGGAAATTTTCCCATTCAGGACTGGGGTTGCACACAACGGTCGCAGACTCGGTCTATTAGCATGTCCAACTGGAGTCGCCTCTCAGATTCTACTGACGAGACCGGCATTCCTTCCATGGTTCCATCCAAATTCCAAACCTTGCTGTGTTACCTGTATTATGATATCTTCAGTGTGGACCAGCTTCCTACATCTCTTTGATGAAATATTTGTCAATGAATGACTAGGACCCTAGGTAAAACTTGAGCATTGTACAGAGCTTGGCTCAGATGGTTCACATCTTCAAAAAGCACTGTTTTTGTACTTCCCTAGCTCAAAGTTAATTGGATAACGCCGGGGGCTGGGCGGTAACGAAGTTGCACGGGCCCATATCTGCCATTAAGCATTAAGTAACAATGCCGATTACTTAAGACTTAAGAGTGATTTACCTGCCATTAAGCATTAAGTTTTCAGCGGTCTGGTCTCACCTGTGTTTGGTTTTTTATTAGTCCAAACCTTTTATGTTCCCAGCCCACCTCATAGCTCAGCCTGGAATGAGGTGTTCTTATTTGTAAGGGGCTGTTTTCTCTCTTGATACAAAGATATGCAGCTTTCCTGCATATTCGATAAAAAAAGACTTAAGAGTGATTTACATAAGAACCATGGCTACATTTTGAAATAGCTTTCAAAGCACTCGGCAGGCTTTTTCCTACAGTCTCTCGTGTTAGGAAAAAAATCTATCTACATTTTCATTCACTTGAATTCGTAGATCAATGGTTTACGGTTACCAACTCGCCCCGGGTGGGTTCTAGGAATGAGAGCACTTATGTATCGAGGGGCTTTAGCACAAAATGAAGTAGCTAGCTAGCTAACTAAGCTATGATGGAAGGACGGGGCTAGGGCAATAAAATCATTGAAATACCACTAAGGCTGGAAAAAGCAAGTGCAAGTCTTGATAACTGGAAGAAATGCCTACCGTGCGTAGTACCGATGTACAACCAAGACTAAAATTGGACTAGACCCTTTATCTTGGGCTCGTTCCGAGTAAGGATTCTTTTGCCTACCTCGATTCAAGTTCCGACAAAGACAGGGAGGGAGCTAGTTCTTCCAAGGATGGATAAGCACTTTCTTTTTTTTTATGTTGAGATCAATAGTTGCCATAGAGAGTCAGTCCATTTCGTCTGGGTGGAATTCATGTACTGCTATTATGCCGGATGAGGATCACTGTGTCTTGTAGAGTGTATACATAAACTGATAAACGGGCACAAGCACAATACAAGATGAGGCTCTGTTAAAACATCAGTATGGGTCTATGGGACACAACTAGGAGACATTATAAAAGATGATGATCTCATCATATGTTAACTAAAATCTGATAGTAAAAGGAAATATTGCTTGCACTTTCATATGAAAACCATCATTCAGTTATAACTTAAAAGTGAACATTTTCATGGCTATAACATGAATTTATGCTGTCACTTGTATGGACCTAAGTTAGATGTCCATGAAGCTGTTTCGTCTGCTATAGTTCATCAGTGGAATGATTTTTTATTGAAGCAAGATCAGTAGAATGAGGTATTGAGGTTACACAAGTACACAATGGAGGGAACACACACCTTCAAAATTCTCCTCGCGTTCCAGTCATAGACCCCGGGTCACTTTCCCCATACAAGCAGACTCATAAGCATCAGCAAGACCAGGGATGGATTCCTCATAGGGAGCAACGAATTTCTCCAAGAATTTCTCTTCTGTTGGCGCCACCACGTTGAAGAAGCACCGGTCTTGCTCAACCAACCCCTTGTCTTTGAGAACCGTCAGCACGAGGTGCCGGGGCACTATCCGCCTCTCGAGGCTGTACATGAGAAGCACCGAACGGCGGGCGATGTACTGCGGCGGCAGCCCGACCTCGTTGAGCAGGAACTCCGCGTTCCGGCGCAGCCTCTCCTCGGACGCGACGAGGATCCGCGGTGCCTTACTGATGGCCAGGTTCACCTCCTCCTGCGACCACCCGAGCGTCTCCTTGAGGACGGCGACCTTGGAGTCGACCTTCTCCTGGCCGATACATCCCGCAGTGGAGAGCGCGTGGCGGAACATCTGGGAGCCCGGCGCCACGCCGAGCTGCGTGGCGCGCCGCACGGCGTCCTGGACGTACTCCGGGGGCATGGTGACGAGCCGCGGCGCGGCCACGAGCAGCTTGGCGATGTCGCCCGCGCTGAGGCCGCACTTCTTGAGGAAGGCGACGTTGGGCTCGACCACCTTCTCGAGGTCGGAGCTGAGGAGCCAGTAGTTCCAGTCGCTGGCCTGGAGCAGCCGCTCGGGGGAGCCGAAGAGCGGGAGCCAGAACCGTACCTTGGAGACGAAGCTGCGGCAGAGGAAGTAGCGGCCAGCGATCTGCGCGAGGCGCGCGATCTGGGACGGGGAGAGGCCGAGCGCGCGGAGCTCCCCGGAGATAGGAGCCAGGGAGCGGTCGATGCGAGCGCAGAGGACGCGGGGATTGGACGCCACGACGGCGGCCACCTCCTTGGGGGAGAGCCCGAGGTCGGCGAGGAAGGCAAGCACGGCGTCCGCGTTGGAGGCCGACTTGAGGTGCGCGAGGCTCTTGGACGCCTTGAGCGCCTGCGGTGGGGTGAGGTGGCAGCTGGCGACGAGGTAGCCCTCGACGGCGAAGGTACTCGCCGGAGCGGGACCCGGGGTGGCGGTTGTGCTCGTGGCGGACGCGCGGGTGACGGTGAGGTGGAGGCAGGAGCGGGTGGCGAGCAGGGAGACGACGGCGACGGGAGCGGCGGCGGAGAAGATGATGAGAGGCATGGCTGGGAGCGGGTGGTCATTTTTCACTTGGGCCGTGTATAATCCGCACGCTGCAGACGACAAAGAACAACGACAACGACAACCGCAAAGGTGCCGCTGCCACAGACGACAACCGCACGCTGCAGTCTGCGCAGCGGGGCTGCGCCGTCCCCGTCCTCACTCCTCACCGGGCTCACCCAAACAAAGGTACAGCGAATATGGAATTGATCCTGTTCAACTGAATATTCGAACTCGTTCGGCAATAACGATCTTCAGGTTCAGAGTTTGCACCTGGCCAGAGATAACGTTAGCGAATTGCCTGACATCAGCTTGATATTGCAGTTAACAGTAGTTGATTGAATTATCAGGCAAGCTAAAGAACTGCAAAGGAGTCGGCTTTGCCATCTTGCCGTGAATAGCTACACATGGAGAATGCTAACAACAAATCTTTGTTCTTCAGTTCGTCGGGGTAAAATGCAAACCATTCTGGCGGGATGTGGAGTACTAATAATGATAATTAAAGAGAAAAGCTTTGCAGGAATGCAGGTCATTGAACAAAAAAACACAACGGAAAGATGAGGAAATCAGATAAATTTAGTACAATGCTATCAGAAAAAAATAGGAGATGAGAATCAATGACAAATTGGCTACACTGGTACGCTACAATTTGATCAAGTCACGGTTATACTTTGCATTTCTCTTATATTTTGGGTGTCTGTTTTTCATTTCATACGACAATATAGTTTTATCATTATTTGACTATATAAAAAGATTATACATTATCTCTTGCAAAAATGTTTTTTAATTGTACTATAATTAGCTATGTAACATTGTTGTCCGAAAAATGAAATATAGCAACTTCTTTTACCTTGTTCAGCTGTTCAAGTTATTCGTCCTGAATCGTATCTCTTTGTCTCATTGAAAGTTTGAAGCATGTAGCTCACACAGAACAACGTAGAACATGCACGTACTCTAACACCTATGAACACACGTACGTAAACTCTAACCCTATAAGCATCTCCGAAGAACTAGACATATTTATTAAGGCGTCTTAGACTCGAATCCGGGTGAGCAGGTTCCACCATAAGGAACCCAACCAACCAATCTATGATCAGTTCGCTGAGAAATTTTGATATTTAACCCTGAGTTCGCACACCCCTCAACATTTGACTCCGATTCGCATGCCTTTTGAAAATTAACCCTACACACGCGAATTGTTTCGATATAAGGGATTTCTCATATTTTCTCTCATTTTCTATTTCTAATTATTTTTTCCCACTCCTCTGGACACGGGAAAAGACCGAAATACCCCCACTCGTATCCTATCCTCAAACCCGCTCGCATCGTCTCCTTTTTTTCTTCGTCGTGACCGCAAATGGGAGCCGCCTGACGCCACCGGACGCCGCCGCCCCCGCTCGAGACCGCTCGTTGCCAGTGGCCACCCGCCCTGGTCGCTGGCCCGCCGCAGCCCGCCACTCACCGCTGGTGCCCGCCCGGCCGCGGGTTCGCCCTTCCCGGCGGCCACCCTTCACGCCGCAGAGGAGGATGTAGAGAATGATGCCCTTCACGCTGGCGCTCCACACGTCCACCTTAGTGGCCATGTAGTACGCGCTCCCCACCACCTACGTGCCGATCGAATAGCTCACCACCCACGCAGAGCTCCATGACGAGGTGCACGGCGCTACCGGCGTCCTCGCAACAGGCCTCGCGGCGCTGTACCATGGCGGCGCCGCCAAGGGATGACTACTTTACCATAGAGCTCGATCGAGGGCCCGTCCATAGAACATCTCTTCGAGCGAGGTGGCATCTTCTGTACATCCAATGTGACCGCCACGATCTTCATGGGCGCCACGGTCGGCGGCGGCTCGGCGGTGGACTGGTCAGCGAGCATCCACACGGCAAAGCGCAACACCGACACGACGTGGCTCGTGGACGCCATCGTGCGTGGCGCGGTCATAGTAAAAATAGCCGGCTCGAATTAGAAAATGAGTGAAATCCTCCAAAATCCCTCGTATATGAAAAAAAAATCACGTGCGTAGGGTTAAATTTCAAAATACCTACGAATTGATGATTATTTTTGTTAAAAAAATACTAATGAGTGACAAGATCAGTTACATGACTATACATTTGGCACGTATTATTCTGAGGCCGTGTACATTTTTATAAGATTCATCGTGGTTGAGCTTATGATTTATATGAGCCCCATCGTTCGAATATTTCTATTCTAGGAGATTAAAATAAGTGGAATATTTGATTTTAAGTTGTTGGAACGTATTTTTGGGGATTATGAGAAATTAATAATTACTAAAATAATTATGCCAAGAAAAACATCGTGATCTCTATGCGCACGATATTCACCATGTTTGCTTGATCGTTTCTGTGGCTTATAAGCCGGCTGGTGTTGTTTTGTTAGGAGAGAAAAACATTGTATCATAGCTGATAAGCATTGATATGATCAAGCGAACGAGGTGATTACTTTCGGCCAGGCCCGTCCTATGGGGAGGGGCAGCCTGTGCGATGCCCATGGGCCCATGAGGCTAGGGGCCCATGAGGGTACCCATGTGTATACTGTATAGTAGATGCTATCAGCCCATACGCCGGTAATGCAACAGTGCGTACCAACAGGCATGCATATCAATTGGCGGCGGCCGCTCGTATTCTCGTTCTCGATCGTGAGTGCGTGTTTGCGGACTGCGTGACGGTGTTGGCGTGCTAGGATCAGACACGAGCGCGAGCACGGACGTCCCTCCGGCGTGGCGGCGTGGCACTGCGGTGCGGCGTCCCTCTTCACGACAATTGATCTTGAAAGTGTTCTCGAAGATTTTGCATCCAGAAATGCCCGAAGACGTTTTTTTAAAAAGCACTGAAGCATCGTAGTTTTATTTGAGGTAACCATCATAGTTATTTTGCCGTTTTTTATCTTCTTTGATGTACTGTTACCTTTTTCAAGAAAAATTAAATATATGCTACAAGTTATATACTTTAATCGTCATATTCAAATATTACATTGTCGGACCCTTAGTGTCTTACTGGCCCAAGGGTCCATGAAATTTGTGGGACGGCCCTGCTTTCGGCTAGTTAGTTAGCTGCACGGAATGCTAAACAAATTTGGATATCTAAGGAAGTGATTAGAGAGAGGAAGGTTTTGCAAATCAAAGGATGAGGCCCATGGTTCAGTACGTGACTCAAGTGCACGCATGCCGGTACCTGGATTTCGGTGATATTTGTTGGGCAGATTCGTTCCAATCTGCGTACGTTCCTTGCTTGGCCAAGGAGTTGATCCCGACTCCTTAGTTTTGCCCCTTATATAAACCGACCCTGGCCAACAGGGGAGGTCTCTTCGGCTATACGCATCGACGCAACACGCCAACGCCCTGCTGCCCATCTCGCCGAGAAGTCACACGCGTGCTCCTGCCTCTCTCCAGCACTGCAGCTTCCAGACGCTAATCCTCTTCAACTGAGCCATGTCCTCCGGTTCACCTGCCACGTTTCCTGGTGAGCAATCAATCTAGAAGTGATAACAGATTCACGTGAATATTACAATATGGCAAGGGTCATCAGCTCTTTCGATCTACTACCGTGAGAAGGAGAAGGCCAGCAACTTACGACATCAGAACCCTCGCCGCGCGAGGTCGAGTTACTGATGATGAAGCCAAGTCTCGTCGCAGCACGCGAGACGAAAAACCTCCGCTCGACGCGATGACAAAAATGAAGACCGCGCGAGACGGGAAAACACCGCTTGTCGCAGCGCACGAGACGGGAAACCCCCGCTCGTCACGATGACAAAAATTATGATGCGCGAGACGGGAAAACTCTGCTCGTCGCAGCGCGCGAGACTACAAAACCCCGCTCATCGCAATCAAGATGCCCGAGACAGGAAAACCCCGTTCGTCGCAGCGCGCGAGACGGAAAACCTTCACTCGTCGCGATGACAAAAGGCAAGACGTGTGAGACGGAAAACCCTGCTCGTCGTGACGTTGAAAACAAAATCAAGACGCGCGATGAACGTGCGAGACGGCGACGAAGATGATCACGCTGTATGAGTCAGGAACTATCCGCTCGTATGCTCCTATGATTTGATTGGTTCGTGTTAGTTGATCTCCACCAATAGGTCCTGATCGGGGGAGCCTAACCCTAACTGATTGGTGGACCCCTGTCGCACAGCACATATATATAGAGGAGTGGGGAACTGGGCTCGGGTCATGAGGTTGAACGGAGCCGCCATCCCACCTACAGAAAACCCAGCTCCGATACCATTGTTAGAATCGATGATTACCTCTCTATGGGTAACCGTAGATCCGGTAAGTTTCCTCACGGCCGCGCCGAGCACCGACGTCCGCGAGGACTACACTGAGCCGGAGCTGTCTCTATACTGGACGCCTACTACGCCGCGGCACCGGCGTCTACGCGTCGCAACAGAGAAAGGTGAGGAGGCTTACCAAATCTACGGTTACACACAGAGAGGTAATCATCGATTCTAACAATTTTTGCCACAAGTCACGCTTTATATGTTTCTATATTCTTCTATTCATTTTTGGCCCAGCCTGTAGGAACAGTGCACAGCCTATCAGCTACAGTACACGACCACCGAGCTAAACAGCCTGGCCCAGCTCTGTGCGCGACGCCCGGCCGCACCCAGGCCGCAACCTGGGCCTGGGCTGGCAAAGTGTCGCGCGGTGCGCTCACCCGCCTGGGCCGAGTTTGGCCCAATAGCGCTCCGCCGTCGGATCACATCCGATGGTCGCCCGAAAAAGGTTTTATTTAATTTCAGAAGCGGACTTGAATGAATTCCAATGGTTTAAAATTTCTGGTAAAATTACACCAACGTGTTATTTTTCCAGAAAATAGATATGAACCAGAAAAGCTTCTGAAAAATAGATAATGAATTTTTCATGTTTTTTCTTTTTTTCAGTAAATGTTTATTTCCTGGAAAATTGAAAATGCAAATTGGCTCAAAAGAAAAATAGAAAAAGTAATTTTTCCCTGTGGGTAAAATTCAAGAAATTGAGCATACGTTTTCCGCTGCTAAAGAAAAAGTATATTCTCCGGTGATTTTGAACCGACGTGTTATTTAACGGGAGAAAAAGAAAGTTTTTCCAGTAAATGTTTATTTTCTGGAAATTGATTAATAGATTAAAGAAAATAGGAAAAGCAATTTTCCCTGTGGGTAGAATTTAAGAAAAAGAGAATTTTTTCACAGCCAAAGAAATTGTTTATTCTCCAGTTATTTTGAATCAATGTGATATTTAATTGGAGAAAAAGAGATTTTTTCTGCTGCTAAAGAAAATGTTGATTCTCCAGTTATTTTTGAATCAATGTGGTTTTTAATTGGAGAAAAAGAGATTTGTCAAGATTATGATGTTGTTATTTTCTGACCAACGTTGTTAATAACAATATCATAATTTTAATGATTTATGTATTAATTCTACTTCTGCCCAACGGTGATGTAGAATTAGTATATAAGAAGAATTATAAATTTTAATGATTTATGCATTAATTCTACTTCTGTCCAACGGTGATATAGAATTAGTGTGTAAGAACAGTTGTCAAAGTTAATGATTTATGCATTAATTCTATTTCTGCCCAACAGGGATGTAGAATTAGTGTGTAAGAACAGTTATGAAAGTTAATGAGTTATACATTAATTCTATTTCTGCCCAACGGTGATGTAGAATTAGTGTATAAGAATAATTGTATGTTTTGATTTTGACCAACGTTGGAATCAAGACATACAAATGGTGTTAATTTTATGTTAAGAAAAGTTTTGACCTGGTTTTCATCTTGTCTAAGGTGGACTGGGTAGTCACCTCACCATGTTCCACTGAATTTGTGACACCGGTGAGGAAGACAAAAGAGAATGATGCCTCTTGGGCAACTAAAGAAAGGGATTTTGAATCCCAAAAGATATCTTATGGCTTTTGAGCATAGGAAGTGGGTCACTGCAACAAGAAATATTTACATGGCACAATCGAAAGGTTTTATCATGAAAGGAAAAGAACGAATATGATGCCGCCTAAAGAAATCAATTTATGGATTAAAACAAGCTTCAAGACAGTGGTACTTGAAGTTTGATCAGACAATAAAGAATTTTGGGTTTAAAGAGAATGTAGAGGACAATTGTGTCAATACAAAGTTTAAGAATGAGAAGTTTATCTTCCTTGTCCTGTATGTAGATGATATCTTACTTGCTAGTAGTGATGTCAGTCTACTACTTGAGACAAAGAATTTTGATATGAAAGATCTTGACGAAGCCTCGTTCGTTCTAGGGATCGAGATTCACTGAGATAGAAGAAAAATGGTATAAGGACTGTCACAAAAGGCATACATGGAAAAGATCTTAAAGAAATTCAGTATGCACAAATGTAGTCCATTACCTGCTCCTATAGTTAAGGGCGACAGATATGGGGATTTTCAATGCCCTAGGAACCAATATGAGCTCAATCCATAAAGTGAAAGTTGTTCCATATGCTTCCGCTGTCGGAAGCTTGCAACATGCTCAAGTATGTACGCGCCCTGACTTGGCATTTGTTACTGGGTTTTACTTGACAGATTCCAGAGCAATTCTGGAATAGAACACTGAAATTAGTAAAGAAAGTCTTGCATTATTTGCAAGGAACGAAAGGCCTCATGATGACATATAGAAGATCTGATTCACTCCACATGGTGGGATATTCATATTCTGATTATGCGAAAGTGAATGCATATCTAGACGTGGATTTTCTATCATCTCGCAAAGGGGAGCTATTTCATGAAAAAGCTCAAAGCAAACTGTCACTACATCGTCCACAATGTGTGACAGTTTGTAGCATGTTATGAGGCAACGGGCAGGTGAACTAACTAACGAAGTTTATACCCGGTTTGAAGGTGGTTGACGACATCTATAAACCACTAAAGTAATACTGCGATTATAATCTGGCAGTATAAGATGCTCACAACATAAGTCAAATGGTGCTGCCAAACACATTGACATAGAGTATTATGTTGTGAAAGATAAAGTCCAGAATCAAGTCATAAGTCTTGAGCATATAAGTACAGAAAGGATGCTCATGGATCCGCTTACAAAAGGCTTACCACCTAACATGTTCAGAGAACATGGTGTTCAGAGAACATGTAGCTAGCATGGGTTTAAGAGAAAGCCTAAAATTCCTGAACAAAAGAAGGCCCAAAGATTAGTATCTATTTCAGAACAGAGTAGTGTGTTGTAGCTGTTAAATCTATCGGCAACGGACCGGGACGATGAGACATGCTCTATACGTTAATCTGTAATGAAATGAACAAAAAATAAATGATATGAAATTGAAAGATGGAATGAGATCAAGGGGGGAATGTTAGTTGATCTCCACCAACGGCCTATTGGGCCCTTACCTCTGCTCCTTGATCGGGGGAGCCCAACCCATCACATATATATAGAGGAGTGGAGAACTGGGCTCGGGTCATGAGGTTGAACGGAGCCGCCATCCCACCTACAGAAAACCCAGCTCCGATACCATTGTTAGAATCGATGATTACCTCTCTGTGTGTAACCGTAGATCCGGTAAGTCTCCTCACCGGCCGCGCCGAGCACCGGCGTCCGCGAGGACTACACCGAGCCGGAGCTGTCTCTACACTAGACGCCTACTACGCCGCGGCACCGGCGTCTACGCGTCGCAACAGAGAAAGACGAGAAGGCTTACCGGATCTACGGTTACACACAGAGAGGTAATCATCGATTCTAAAAGTTCCTTCTCATTAATGACAAGCTATGTGTTGCGGACATTATATAAACTCCTGAAATCTCTAAAAAGGTCTCACGGGTATATATGTGTGCGCCCTATACTTCAGCGAATTTTCATGCATGGCCGTGACATCCGGCCGACATACTCATTACTTTATTAATGGCGAGCTTCAGTACTTCATGTATTCTGGTTTTCGTTTTCAATATTGTGCAATGCTGGAAGGCTATTGATCTTATCAGACCAGCCAGCCGACTGATTCTCTCTTAATATACTGTTCATCAAACTAGCTAAACAGTATCTTTCTCTCACAACAAACCAGCCGGAACAATATTTTCAGTCAAGTTTTAGATCAGCAAACGGGGCTAGCAAACATAGTCTAAATGCTATGTCATGCTGCAAGTCACGACATATAATTTATCATTTGTCTAGTACCGCCGAGGCTAGAGGAATCATGGTCAAGTACCAACGAGGCAAGGTCACTGCTTCATATACACGTCCTAATTAACGGGATCGGACATCTTGTTACCGGGCATTAACGAGGCACACACGTTCATATTAACAAAGGACGGCGTACATGGCTAGACACCGACGAGGTAAAAGGCATCCCCTTCATCGACAACATATTCCATTTTACTCCGATGTGACGATGACGATGTCACGACCGAGCTTGAGCGACGTAAAGCCACCCATAATTACTACGCCATATATCGCATAAGGCTGATGACGAGCAATCAGATATATGATGACCATAAAGCGTAGCTTAATCGGAGGTTTTTCACGAGTTTGTCTTGCGGATGTAATTAACAGCATGTGCCTAACAGGCCTCGGGAATCAGCGAACTACACAATTTTCTACAAGTTAAACCTCTCCTCAAGCATGACGCTGAAGACGGAAGGAGATATTTTTTTCGTTGATCATGTATTTTGTATATTCAAGAAAGAATTAATGAAATATGTGATTCTCGAATATGTGTGCATGTGTCTCCTTTGCATTACATTTATTTTATTCATGTCATTGTTCGGTTTTCGACCAAATAGCTGGACAAATAAAGTAGAAGCGACGGTTAAAACAAGCTGATCCGATCCAGCTTCTGCTTTTTAGCACAAATGAAAGTTGTAAGAATAAGCGTGACCAGAATAAGCTATAGAAAAAAATAACGTTTGGCTATTGATTTCATATGGTAATCAGCTTATAAGCCGTCGAAGGACGTGCAAACACAGGGTTGAATATCGAAATTTCTCCACACACAACAAAACTCTCCAACCAGGTCGGGGTCGCCCGTCTTCGTCGCCGCCAGCCACGATGCTCCGCTTCCGAGTCCACCTCCTTGCCGCCGTCCGCGCCGCCTCACCTCTCCACGCTGGCTCCTCCCACCACTACCTCCTCTACAGCACCACCACCACCACGCCCGCCTCTCAGTTCGTCGTCGAGGACTACCTCACCAGCAGCTGTGGCCTGACGCCAGCGAAGGGCCGCAAGGCCTCCAGACTCTTGTCCCGCCTCAAGTCCCCCGCAAATCCAGACGCTGTCCGGGCCTTCCTCGCCGGTATCGGCGTCTCCAAAGCCGACCTCACCGCCGGAATGGCCCGGGACCCGCGGTTCCTCTGCTCCAATGTGGACAAAACCCTAACCCCCTGCATTGCCCAGCTCCGCGACATCGGCCTCTCCCCGCCCCAGATCTCCAGTCTCATCTCCGTCGCCCCCCGTGTCTTACTGTGTCCGGGTATGGTCAACCGCCTCGCATTCTACCTCTCTTTCTTGGGCTCCTACGACAAGTTACACACCACCCTCAGGAGGACCATGTACCTGCTCAGTCAAAATCTCGAGCGTGTTGTCAAACCTAATATGGCGTTACTGCGACAGTCCGGCCTAGCTGAGTCTGAAATTGCTAAGCTCGTTTTGCGCGCCCCACGCTTATTCGCATTGGAGACAGGCCGTGTCAAGGAAATTGTGGTGTGTGCAGACATGCTTGGTGTGCCACGCAGTTCAGGAATATTCAAGTATGCCCTTGCTTCCATCTCCAGCATAAGTCCTGGGAAGTTAAATGATAGGTCAGATTTCTTGAAGAAGACTGTTGGATGCTCTCAGGCTGAGTTGGGCGCTGCTGTGCGGAAGTTCCCAAACGTTCTGAATTTTTCAGAGGGCAGGCTGAGTCGTGTGGTAGATTTCCTGAAGACGGAGGTTGGTCTGGATTCCAAGTACATAGTGCGTAGGCCAGCAGTCATCGGCTATAGCTTGCCAAGGCGTCTTATGCCCCGGCATTATGTGCTAAAAGCTCTTAAGGCGAAGGGCTTGGTGGAGAAAGATGTTGACTTCTATGGAACAATTTCTCCAAATGAGAAAATATTCTCCAAGAGGTTTCTTGATCCTTACAAGGACAGTTTTCCAGGGCTTGCAGATGCTTATGCTGCCGCTTGTGCAGGCCAAGTTCCTCCTGTAATCCAACCGTGATAGACTGAAATGGAAACATCCTCTGACATTAAATCGTTCTCATTTCAATTTTATTTCTAGTGACTTCATTATTCATGACATGATTAAGCTTGTACCCTGGTGGCATTACAAGCATTTACCCAAAGTTTGCTTATCTGCTGCATGGCTTGCTCATCTTGTTTGGATAAATAGTGTTTCTTCCAGCCTTCTTATAGGCATGCTTCTGAATTATTTTCTTTTAGCTGGCGAATCTTTAGACTCGACTGGTTTCTAGTGCGTAGTTATGATTTATGTAATATATCCAATTGATTTCGAGATACTAGACTGCTTGCTAATATTTTCTCTCCCTGGTTGTGATGTCCTACTTCTATATGTTTGCTGGTCTCAATGCTTTGTTGGAACATATTTTTCACCATAATTCCAAAACTGTAATTGTCCTCTCTTTGTAGTTGTTTTTAAAGAACTTACTCATTTATCTCAGGAACAACTTGTCATCTGGCACAGTGAGATTCTATGAACTGCAGCTGGTGTATGATATGAAGTTCTTTTTTATGCTGCTGCTTTTCTACCTTTTTATTGTGCAGTTGTATGAAATACTTAAGTCCTCACTTATTGATATGTTAAGTTTTAGTTCTGCAATGGAATGACTACTTGGCACTATTTGTATATTGTCTTTGAGAAGCTGATAACTAAGCACCTGGTTTTTTTAGTACGTACTATTTTTCATTCCTCACCTTCTGTGTAGAGTATGGATTACTAGCCACAACCATAATTGCAAGAGTGATCCTGTAAGTCATTGAATTAAAGCCAACTAGTCATTGACTTAAAGCCAACTAGTCATTGAATTAAAGCCAACTGAAGCCAGTCAAGTTCAGCGCAATTAGAACAGTATAGCATGACAGAAGAGTTGAAGCAGACAACTCTGGCAAAATGTCAATACCTCAGTTAATGGTACCACACCACCAATAGCAGTATCATGTTCAATAGTTGTTCGTGACATGGTCCAGCAATTTCATTCTAGTTGTACGTTGTACCACACCTAACACTGTATTGGAGAAACTTATGCTTGTGTTGAGGCCTGATCTTAATTTCCTGCTCCATAATCCAAAGAATTCTAATATGATGGAGCTGATCCTTAAGCTGCTGCTTCAATACTCCGTTGGTACTTAATTGCGTGTGTGTGAGCATATTTTGTTTTATGTTTTTCTCTATCCACATATTTAATTTTAAAAAGTCTCTCTCTCTCTCTACTTATAATTATATAGCAAACTCTTGGTTGACCAAAAACCTCTCATATTGTTTCTATTGGAGATGACTAAAGATTGGATAATTTTGGAAGAATTTCATCTTTCATGATCATGTGGCTTGTTGCACACTTCCATGCTTAGCATATAGTTTCTATTTATTTGGTCCACTATTTCTTGAATTGCTGTGTATTCAAGCTAGGAATGTGCTGTGTATCTCTAGAGTAATGCTATGGTGAAACAACTTTTGCTACAGTTGCAACACGAGCAAGAGTTAGAACTGCTAAAAAGGCAAAAAGTTATCCATGCCGTGATTGCTCTTATAGCTTGGTCGCATCATCGAGGCATTTAGGACTTAGGAGACCTAACATGGGCTATCTGCTGCTTATACTTTTCTTGCTTTGCTCTGTTTACCCATTATGCTCGCTGCTTGTTTTGATAATGGGTGTTTCTTCCAGTCTTGTTCGAAGCGTGCTGCCAAATTATTTTGCATGCTATGAATCCCTCATATTGTATCTTATCAGTTTATAGTTAAGGCTCCAGGTTATTGTCTTGACTGCCCGCTTAGCGGATTTCTGGGCTATGTCCCGTTCTTGTAAGTTTAAGCCTTAAGCATTCACTTGTGAGTGTGAAGGCTGGAATGTTTTATTCCTTAATCTAAAAAAAAGGAATGATTGTTAATTTATCACCCAATGGTAGAAATATCCTGTGCTAGCATGTGCTATTTTAATTTCTCTGTTGGCACGTACGTTTCACCACAATTCCAAACTGAAATTTCCTTTTATTTGTTTTGTTAGAAGTTGTTAAACTGCATTTTTGTCATTGGGCACTGAAAGTTCCCCACGCATGCTGGATTGAAAAATGTCAGTTATTTGTGCTTCTAGTGTTCTGCCTTTGTTTGGGCAGTTGTATGAAGTGTTCAATTCCTCACCTTCAGTTTGTTAGCTTCTGCCTTCTGATACTGCAGTAGAAAATGTTTACTTGGCACATGCACTGATTCACTGAAGATATGCTTTTCTTTAAGATCAAACCATTAACAACCTGCCCCATAAGCCTTTTGGGAGTTGTCTGGTGCTTTTTTTTCCTCTAAGCCAAAAAATAAACTAGACAATCCTAACATGATCTAACGATTCCATTATATATATGTTGCTTTATATTTTGCTGACAATTAATTTAGGGTGTTCTAGCACATTTTTTCATTTATGTTTTAAACTAGCTCCAGTGACGTAGCTAGTCAACTCTATAACCTCCTCGGGGTTGACACAAAAGTTCAAGAAACTTCGCTTTCCTTGTTTTACTTACACCATCACGTGACTTGACTCGTTCTTGCTGAAATTCACTTCTATGTTATAGCATTGCGTTTCCATTAATTTTGATGTTGTTTCTTGAATCACAGTGCCTTCAAGGTTGGCATGCTTTTTTTTATCATGGTGTTTGTCATGTTAAACGTTCTGACGAAGCGAACGCTTGAGCTCATAAGACTTCTTGTGGCCAGGTCCGTAGCCAATTTCATTCAGTCAATGAATCCGGAGCTGCAAATTTTAAGAATCGGATAATGTTAGTTCCAATAGAAAACCCAACCAAATTGCAAGAGGAGAATCGGATCAGAAGAGATGACAAGTTGTGCAACGCTAGGGTGTTCACTATTCAGAAATGAGCTCCTGCCAAGGTCCCAACTAATCGCAAGGGCAAACATGAAGCTCTCTCTTCGAATGCATCAACCACCCTGAGGATTTCGCGTTATATCTGTGTGCATATGGATTCAAGAATTAAAAAAGATTAGGGGTGTTCGCTTAAGCTAAAAGCAGCGAGTGTAGCAGGTGCATTTTCTTCGAATAGCCTGAGCCGAACCAGACATCAAATTGATATTGCAGTTAACAGAAGCGGAGTGAATTATCAAGCTGAGGAATTGCATAGGAGTCGGCTTTCAGGCTTTGCCATCTTGCCGTGAGCGGCTGGACACACGGAGAATGCTAAGAACAAATCTTTGTTCTTCAGTTCGTCGGGGTAAAATGGAAACCATTTTGGCGGGATGTGGAGTACTAATAATGATAGTAAAAGAGAGAAACTTTAAACCGAAAGATGAAATCAGATAGATTTAGTACAATGCAATCGGTAAAACAGAAGATGAGTATTGGCTATACTAGTACGCTACAATTTGATCAATTCACAATTATAACTTGCATTTCAGGTACGCTACAATTTGATCGAGTCACAGTTATACTTGCATTTCTCTTATATTTTAGGTGTCTGTTTCTCTTTTCAGACAACATACAAATTTATCAATATTTTACTATAGAAAAATATTATAAATTGTCTCTTGTAAATTGTTTTTTACTTGTAATATAATTAGCTGTGTAAAATTGTTGTCTAAAAATGAAATATAGCAATTTTCTCTTAACTTGTTCAAGTTATTCAGTTGCCGTTTGAATCTTGTAGGATTATGAGAATCCGGATAAAGAAAATCTCAATAGTTTTATTGGATTTCAATATTGTAAAATGATGTGAGTTAAAATCCTGTAAAATCTAGACCGTTTCGATAAGCTACTAGATTTGTGGGAACTTTTCTATCCGGATTCTAAAAATCCGGAGAATTCAAATGCGCCAAGCTCTGAATCGTATCTCTTTGTCTCATTGAAAGTTTGAAATCCATCGCTCACACACAGAGGCCCTGTTCCCTTATCTTATAATCCGTCTTTTTCAGCTTGTTTTTTAGTCGGAACAGTATTTTTCTCTCGCAACAAATCAGTCAGAACAGTGTTTCGGCTTGTTTTTTCAGCAAAGCGAACGGACCAGAATCGGAACAAAAACAAGTTTAAAAAACGGGAAAATTAGATCATACCATTAAAAGATCCTGACTTTAGAAAAATACTATCAAAAGATTCAGGTTGAGAGAAATAGCATTGAAAGGTTAGTCAGTTGTTGATTTATACCATTGTGTTAACTTGCCGTTGATTTTCTCAACTTGCTCGTAAGAAAAAAGAATGCAGGACTCGCAGGAAGGCTGCCATGACCAAATCCACGGCCATCGGCTGTCGGCACCGCTGTTGCTCGCGTTCAGTCCGGCCGGCGCTGCAGTTCATGGCCACGGCCCACGGCCTATGGAGCTGCTCCTCTCTCTTTCACCACACTAAGCTCATCGCGCCATCTCTAGCTGCTGCTTGCCGTCCGTCATCTCCAAATTCTTTCTCCTCTGTTGTCGAGCACAGAAGGAGTACGCACCCGTCGATCCGCGACGCCGGACCGCCGTGGTCCGATTCCTTTGACTGTGAGCATCCTTAGGGCACGTACAACGCGTCCCTTCCATCCGTCTGTAAGTCGCAGTTTTTGCAAAAACAACCCCGTGAAGCCTGGAGACGGAGGGCGCGTCGTCTCGAGAGACGACGGGGAAGTCCCATGGTCCGAGGCTCAGACGGCCACTCCAGCAGCGTTGTAAGACAACCCTCTCCGGGTCGACGGCTCGCGGATCCCATGCGCGCGGGGTTCTGATTTCGGCGCGCGCGCTCACGGGCTTCCGTCGGGGGCCAGACACGGCCGGTGCCGGGTCGCCGGGGCGCGAACGAGCTCTGCCTCGTGTCGTTCTACCACCGCGCGCCTATGTCCGCAGCAGCAGGGGTGAGGAGGAGGCAGCGACGGGGAGCGTCGCGCTCTGGGACATGGCCGGCCGGAGCCGGAGAGTCGTGCTCGAGCTCATCAGTACCAAGATCCACCCTGTAAGCACACCGCTCCTCGCTCCTCGTCCTCGTCCTCGTCCAATTCACCAGCACATTGTCCGTCTTTTTTTCTCTCTCTCGCTACTACTTAAATTACTTCGAGTTGACCTGCTTGCTTATTCTTGATAAGTCCCCCGCAAACCTATCAAGCAATAGTATGAAAATACTCATCGCAGATATGAATTGATTTGTATTTGGCAATGATTCTACATGGATCCGAACAACTCAACTTATTCCTTTTCTTGTCTCAGGGATCTAAATGTTCTAGCTGATGAAAAGGTCCGATGACTGTCTGATGAAAAGGTCAATACAGAGTTATCATTGCCTTAGCAGAGTGGCTTCACTTTGAGTCCTTGACAGAACTATTGGTCGATGCCTAATTCCTGATATATGTTTCTTACTGTTGTTTTAGAATGAACTAATGCCTGGTCGTTGCTGTTGTTTGATGTTGAGTTAAACCAGTACCAATTTGTTGCTGAAAATTCGTTGTGTTACTGTGTGGAACTGAAGTCATTGCAGTGGTGCAGTCTGTTCCCTTTTCCTTACTTTGGCAAGGCATTATGCATTTGCAGAGCTATACTGTATTTTCCTCCTAGCAGTTACATGATCAAATTGAAGCATATAAGTTTTTAGGCTTCAACATCTGATAGGTTACTGTTATTAGCCGATTACTGATTCTAGCATATTGCAGTGAGTCTACACTCTGAAATTGTTCTCTGGTGCTTGGCGTGAGGAAGAGTAGAAGGATGTGCTGCTGGACTGTTGTAGCTTGGATGCTCATGTTTCATCTGATTTTGGCAAAAAATAAAGAGCAGGAAGGTGAGGCTGTAAACTGCATGCGTGTATTGATTTTTCAGTTCAGTGTGAATGTGCTGCTATTTTTCTGAAACTGTGAACATGCTGCTATTTTCTGAAAATTCAGCTAGTACTATTTTTTTTTTTGTTATACCATGGACAGGGAAGTCCTTAGATGACTTTTGTTATACAGAGCTAGTAAATCATTAGTTTGCAAATGATTTTGTCCCATATGTAGTAAATTGAGCAACCTGTATATGTTAAACAACCTCTTTCATATGTTGCCAACTTGACATACATGTATGCACTACTTTGTGTAGGTTTTTTTGGCGGACCTGGGTTACAAGGACTTGCAGCTATATATAATATGATTATTATATTGATGGTTTTTAAAAATATTGTAATCATATTGCTCTTATTTATCCTTGATGAATTTTCTATCAAATAGCCATACAGTGGTATATAAAAATTTATTTACAGTTGATCCTAGCTACATGCAAAACATTAAACAGCTTAGAGATGATCCCTGTCTATGGGTTGTATGACCCGTCTTTATACCTATCTGTACGATAGAATCGAGGCAGTTAGAGATGTACCCTCGTCTGTAGGTTGTACATGCGCTTATACCCTCCTCCACCTTTCCCAAGTCGTGCCCCTTCCATTTCTTGTCTGTACCGAACTGCTCTCGAGCTTCAGAGCCGCAACCATGGCCGCCAATGGTGCTCGATAGTCGATAACCCCTCATCCTCCCATCTCTCCCTGTACCCTCGGATTTAGGAATGGTAGCATAGAACTGGATTTCAACGAAGCTCCAGTAAGCGCCATGGTGAGCACGGGGCGCTCATGTCGATGGTCGTCGTCGTCGACTCAGCCTAGGCCGTACTGAACGGCAAATCAACAGCAAGTTAACAGAATGATAGAAATCAACAACGGATCAACCTTTCAATGCTATTTCTCTAAAGCTGAATCTTTTGATAGTATTTTAAAGTCCGGATTTTTTAATGGTATGATCCAATTTTCCCGACCGAAACAAAACTCTCCAACCAGGTCGGGGTCGCCCGTCGCCGCAGGTGACGATCCTCCACTTCCAAATCCACCTCCTTGCCGCCGTCCGCGCCGCCTCGCCTCTCCACGCTGGCTCCTCCCACCATTACCTCCTCTACACCACCACCACCACCACGCCCGCCTCTCAGTTCGTCGTCGAGGACTACCTCACCAGCAGCTGTGGCCCGCTCGCTGAAAAGCCAGGCTCGATGATTCGTTGTGAGAGAAAAACGTTGTTTCAGGCTGCTCAAGGTCTCCAGACGCCTGTCCCACCTCCAGTGCCCCGCAAATCCAGACGTTGTCCGGGTCTTCCTCGCCGGTATCGGCGTCTCCAAAGCCGACCTCACCGCCGGAATCGCTCGGGGCCCGTGGTTCCTCTGCTCCAATGTGGGCAAAACCCTAACCCCCTGCATTGCCCAGCTTCACGACATCGGCCTCTCCCCGCCCCAGATCTCCACTCTGATCACCGTCGCCCCCGGTGTCTTACTGTCTCCGGGTATGGTCAACCGCCTCGCATTCTACCTCTTTCTTGGGCTCCTATGACAAGTTACACACCACCCTCAGGAGGACGGAGGACCATGTACCTGCTCAGTCAAAATCTCGAGCGTGTTGTCAAACCTAATATGGCGTTACTGCGACAGTCCGGCCTAGCTGATTCTGAAATTGCTAAGCTCGTTTTGCGCGACCCACGCTTATTCGCATTGGAGACAGGCCGTGTCAAGGAAACTGTGGTGTGTGCAGACATGCTTGGTGTGCCACGCAGTTCAGGAATATTCAAGGATGCCCTTGCGGCCATCTCCAACATAAGTCCTCGGAAGTTAAATGATAGGTCAGATTTCTTGAAGAAGACTCTTGGATGCTCTCAGGCTGAGTTGGGCGCTGCTGTGCGGAAGTGGCCAAATGTTCTGAATTTTTCAGAGGGCAGGCTGAGTCGTGTGGTAGATTTCCTGAAGACTGAGGTTGGTCTGGATTCCAAGTACATAGTGCGTAGGCCAGCAGTCCTCGGCTATAGCTTGCCAAGGCGTCCCTGTTCGCGTGAACTTCTTATCAGCTATGAATCCTATGATACAATGTTTTTCTCTCACAACAAAACAACATCAGCCGATTTATCAGTCACAAAAACCATCAGCCGAACAGTTTAAGGCGAAGGGCTTGGTGGAGGAACATGTTGACTTCTATGGAACAATTTCTGGAAATGAGACAATATTCTCCAAGAGGTTTCTTGATCCTTACAAGGACAGTTTCCCAGGGCTTGCAGATGCTTATGCTGCCGCTTGTGCAGGCCAAGTTCCTCCTGTAATCCAACCAGATAGCCTGAAATGGAAACATCCGCTGACATATTAAATCGTTCTCATTTCAATTTTGTTTTCTCGTGACTTCATTATTCATGACATAATTAAGCTTGTACCCTGGTGGCATCACAAGCATTATATTTGGAAGACCCAAAGTTTGCTTATCTGCGGCATGGCTTCCTCATCTTGATTGGATAAATAGTGTTTCTTCCAGTCTTGTTATAGGCATGCTTCTGAATTCTTCTCTTTTAGCTGGCGAATCTTTAGACTCGACTGGTTTCTAGTGCGTAGTTATGATTTATGTAATATATCCAATTGATTTCGAGATACTAGACTACTTGCTAATATTTTCTCTCCCTGGTGGTGATGTCCTACTTCTATATGTTTGCTGGTCTCAATGCTTTGTTGGAACATATTTTTCACCATAATTCCAAAACTGTGGTTGTCCTCTCTTTGTAGTTGTTTTTAAAGAACTTACTCAGTCATCTCAGGAACAACTTCCCATATGGCACAGTGAAATTCGATGAACTGCAACTGGGGCATAACAGAAGAGTTGAAGCAGACAACTCTGGCAAAATGTCAATACCTCAGTTAACGGTACTGTCGGTGTTTCGAGTAAGCACCGGCTAGTAAATTTGTATATTGCGTGTCTGACCCGAATGGTGTGCTAAGAGGACACAAGGATTATACTAGTTCGGGCCGAATGTCCCTACGTCCAGTTTCAAGCTGCTCGTGTTACTAGCATTGAGTTTGTAGTAAGGGGTTACAAACTGACGAGAGAGGGATGTGATCCCAAGTCTCTGGTGTGATGCGGTGTGTTTGTTCGATGAATCGCCCTCCCAGTGGGATGCCCTGCTTTCCCTTTTATATATCAAGGGAAAGTGGGGGTTTACAACCGAATGGAGGAGGAAAAAGGAAAGAGAAATAAGGCTCCCGGATGTGCGCCGTCCTCCTCTTCGCATGGGTCCCGCTGACCCTGTAGATCGTGGTGGCAGCGGCGTCGTACTGGGGTTCTGTTGGCTGCTGCAGCTTACGTGCGGGCGTCGTGCGCCATTCTTGTCTTCCGTCCCATCCGAGCGGACGGAATGGTCAGAGGGTCCCCTGACAGAAAGCCATGCGGGGGGCTAGCGGTACACTGCCAGTCAACTAACGCCGGTTGACTGACGTTGAACGGTGGTCAAGCAGAGAGTTGGCAGCACAGTGACCACACGTCCATCATTGTGGGCGATGTGAGTTCCCCGGAATGATATGTCGTGGGGACGGGTCGTGCTGAGATGTGACCGCTCCCTGCACGATGCCAGAAGTTTGACCTTGAGTGGTACTTTCTGGGCCGTAGTGGTTGGCGGTGACGTGAGCTTATGTTAGGAACCGTGTTCGAGGGATCGGGCGTGGTAGAGCCGGCCCTTAGATGTCGGCCGAGGCGGAGCCTACCCTCGGGAATCAGTCGAGGCGGAGCCAGCCCTCGGACGTCGGGCGAGGCGGAGCTGGCCCTCGGACATTGGGCGAGGTGGAGCCAACCTTCGGGGGTCAGACGAGACGGAGCCCCTGGCCTCGGTGGTCAGACGAGGCGGAGCCCAGCAAGAGGTGTAGTCGCGCTCTTGACCGCTCGGATGAAACAATCGTTAATGGTTATTAGCACCTCCTCTTCGGGTACCCTAGTATTGGTCCCCGATAGTAGCCCCCGAGCCCTAGGCGATTCGGGTAGAATCACCTGGGGTTTTTTTAACTTGCCAGTAGGTGCGCGCGAGCGCACCCGGTGGGTGTAGCCCCCAAGCCTGCGGAGGAGTAGAATACTCCTTCGGAGGTTTTTCGAAAGGGAGGACTCTGAGGGCCCCGGCCTTCTTTTGTCGGCCACGGCGTGTTCTGGGAACGGTGATTCCTTCTTGCCAAGGTCGGACCCTTTGCGGGTATGGCTGTGAGTTTTGGTGGTTCGTTAGCTGGGTAGTTTGATTGGGGTCTAGGCATCCCGTTCACGGGGATCCAACTAGGGTCAGCCTGGCTGAGACCCGATCATGGGCCGAGATGTCCGTGGCACTCGTGCGCCTGGGTACTAGCTGCTTGCGGGGCTGATCCCTTTCCATCCCTTATCGTATGGGTGCCTGGAGCGGCTGTCGAACCCATTGATGGGCCAACCGTCAAACTCCTAGGCCTAGACGGGCTGTAGAGGTGTTTTTTGATCCGTATTCCTCTTAGTCGTAACGAGTCGTGGTCCGCCCGGGGAGGCGAAACGTCCGGCGTGTCTTCCGAGGGAAAGGATAGGGATTGCGTGCACATATCCCACGACGTGATGTTATAGCAGATCATGGCGGGCATGGAGATCTAGGCGGACGGTTGGTTTCCTTGCATCCGTCGCCCTAGGGTTTCATATCTTGCCTTCTTGCCTTCGCATCTGCAACCTCCGCCGCCAATCACCTAGGCTACCTACATCCGTGTCCCAGCCACCGTCAAGCTCGCGTCCACCCGCCCCCATCTTCTAATGGATCCGTGGTGCCGCTCTGACATCACGTTCCAGCATATGGAGGGCCTCGTCCGTCGTGGTCATCTCTGCGTGTGGACCGTAGACGAGTGGCTGCTGCCCGATGAGGAGGACGTGCTGTTGCCGCCCGCTGGCTATGTGGTGTCGTTCACGCACTTCCATGAGCGCGGGTTCACTACCCCTGCTCACAGATTTCTTCAAGGGCTGCTGCACTACTACAAGATTGAGCTACAGCACCTCAATCCCAATGGAATCCAGCACATGGCGGCGTTCATCGCCCTATGTGAGGGATTCCTGGGGATTAGTCCCACTTTGATTTGTGGCGGCACTTCTTCGTCGTTACCCTCCAGAAGAAGAGGGAGAAGAAGCAGGAGCTAAATACGCTGATGGGATGCACTGGCATCCACCTCCGAAACAACCAGGTCGGCGCGTACCTGTCGATGTGGCTATCGACCTCCAACAAAGGGTGGCATTCGCATTGGTTCTATCTCAAGGCAACACTGCCGCCCTCCTGCCGGAGTTCTTCGGGCGCCTAATCGAAGAGGCTCTGGATTCGTGGAAGTGGGGTGTCCTAGAGAAGGATAAGAAGAAGATCCGGGACCACCTCACCGCCATCCGCACCCTGAAGGAGATGGGCCTGAAGGGGTCAGGCATCATCGGGGCCTGCCATGCAAGAAGGGTGGCGTTGCTGATGAGGCGCGCGCTTCCATTGTATGCGATGGCGCACGAGGCGCCATTTGTTGGGACGGTGTTGGCCGAGGGAGCGCTCTCTCCCTTCGAAGTCGTGCAGCGCATCAAGGAGCCCATGGAGCCTTCTTGGGACGACGCAGGCATCCCTCTTGATTTCGTGTACCCGGTGCCGGGGCACCCACCGATGCGGCCGGAACCGGGCTACTTCGTCTTTGTAAGTTTCCTTTCCTCATGCCTCCTCTTCAATTGATCTCCCGACCCCTTGACACTAACATTGAGATGGGGTGACCAGCCGAGGGACATCGTCCTTACAGATCTCCCGGCTCCACTGCCAAGGGATCCATCCATGAGGGTGGCGAATCGCACCGAGGCCGAGCGGTAGAGGAAGGCGAAGGAGGACGAGAGGAAGAAAAGGCAGCAGAAATTGCGGGCGTGGGAGCGAGGGGAGGACACTGAAAGTGATGATGATGACGATGAGGAAGACGACGATGAGGTAGTCGACGACACCAAGCGTGATGACCTAGAGAGCGAGGATGTGCTGATAGGTATCCACTCGTCCTTATAGGGTCGGGGCCCTTCCCATTCCATGGAGGGAAGGGCGTGTCTGAGAGGCCGGCAGAGACAGGCCAGACCGTTGGCCTACCCCAGGAGCCAATAGGGGTGAGCAGGCCTACCGCCGCGCTCGAGGTGCCAGCGGAGGAGGGTGGCTCCGCCGTCGCGCCCAAGATTCAAGGGGGGTGAGCCCCTCTGCCTAGGAGCAGGGGGTGGGCTCAAAACGGCCCCGCCCCAATGAGGTGGAGCATGGATCTAGGGGTTCTCCCCCCAAACGTATCCGCCGCCCAACAGCGCCAATGTAAGTCACCAACTCCTCTGTTTTTTCTCTATTTTTCTCTGTTTTCATCGTGACTTGTGCTTTTCTTTCTCGTAGCGTATTGAGGCGACATAATCTTTTGGTGCTGGCGCCAAAGAAAAGCATCGCCCTCCGATCGGGGCGGCAACCGTCGGTTGGCGTTGTGCTCGTTTCAGGCGAGAGCGACGCCGGTGCGACTGCCTCGCCGGCCGGTCATGCACCGCCCATGGTGGCGCCCGTGCCTTCGGCGGGACAAGCAGGCTCTAGGGCTCGAGGGACACCCTCATAGGTCACTGAGCAGCTGGCGATGGAGGTGATACTGCTGCCGATGACAGGGCAGACGAAAGCTGGCGGTCGCGCTTGTGGCGCCGACCACGGCGGGCGCGACGCCGTCGGTCAAGGCCTCTCCAACACAGGTTTAGGTGGTAGCGGCTATGATAGGCGAGACACAACCGGATGCAGCCATGGTGGTGCCTGAGGCAGCGTCGCGACCCACGCCACCGGCGGCCCAAGCGACGGCACCCGATGTGGGCCGAACAGAGGGGGACACGGCCGAGGGGTCCTCGAACATCATGGTGGTGGTAGAGAGGACCGACAGGGAATCATCCCTGGCCCTAACATCAGGGGGCAGCCACTCGCCCACGCGGGGCGAGCCCCTGCTCCGGTGGGCGAATCCATAGGACCCGACGTCGACACTCTTCACCCTCGACGATGCCGCTGAGAGCATGGAGCGGGAGAGTCTCGACGAGGGGATTGCAGCCATGCTAGAAGCCTTGAACCATGCCAGGGGCGCCCTGCACGAAGTCATTGTTCCCACTGGCCGGGTATTCACTTGATCTTGCTCTCCACTCGCCCTCTTCTTTCTTCATGTATTTTTGTGTTCTAACCATTATCTTTTTTCAATCCCTTATCGCTCATAGCCAGGAGAAATTCTGGTTCCTTCATGAGCAGAAGGGAACCTAGGACTGCCTTGTTGAGGAGGCACGGTTGCACGGGGAGGTGACGGTCCAGCTTGCTGCCGCCCAGTAGAGGGTGGCCGAGCTGACTCCCGTTGCGGGTGGCCGAGGCCTGTCGGCATGTGGACGAGGCCGAGAGGGCATTCGAGGCTCTGTCGACAAGGTCACAGGAGGACTATGAGGAGGCCGCCAAGGTCAGGAGGCAGAGGGATGAGCTAGTTTAGAAGGACGTTGAGACCCGCCGATGGATCCTCGACCTTTTGGCCGAGGTTGAGAAGGAGCGGGAGCTGAAGCTGGGGGCCGAGGAGAATCTCGTGGCCGTGGAGGAGAAGGCGAGTCTGGATGTTGCGGCGGTCATCCAGCTACGCAAGGAGCAGAACAAGCTGCTCCAAAACCATAGAGAGGCTCCGCTCAGAGCATGGCATGGCTCGCGAGGAGCGCGACTAGGCCCTCCGAGAGCGCGATGATGCATAGTAGAAGATCGGCTCCCTCTAGGCCAAGCTTGGAACTACGATGACCCAGAGGCTGGAGGCCGAGGGTGTCTCTATCGGGCTGGCCATGGACCTCGCCGAGGCGAGGAGGAACCTTCAGGCAGAGAGCGACGAGCTCGGTATCCTGAGCGCCACCCTCAGAGTGGTCCATGATGACCTAGAGGTGGTGCGGTCGGAGGGGACCAGTTCGCTTGTGGCCCGTGCCATCGAGATCACGGTGCGGGTGCACCAGCTCAAGAGGGACGCCCTTAGTGCTAGGGTCCATCAATCCTTCGTGATTGCTCGTTCTCATTACGGGGACAGCATCGACCTAGAGACGATGAGCCTCGGCTTCGCGCCAGGCTACACTGACGTCGAGCTAGATGAGATAGAGGCGGCGGTGGCTCCTCTTTCATGGGACCTGGTGGACAAAATGGAAGACACAGTTCTACCCCAGAGGGGTTAGTTAGTCAGATAGGTCGAGTGATCGTTCAAGTAACAAGCAGACAAACTCCGACCCTTCTGCACTATCGACAATGTTATCATTTTGTTTTGTTTGACTAAGTTTGTTTTTCCTCCCTTTTTATGTGTGGAAAGGGGTTCGTGTGTTCTGACCCTTCCATTTGTTAAAACCACGGGGCCCGAGGTGTACGAGTAAAATTTGATCGTGTTGGTGAGTAAGAGTGTCATAGCCGTAGGGGCGTAGGTTTCTCATAGTCCAACCAGCGATGCTCAATCGCTTGTTTCCATAGACCTTGCCACTATATTTATCGTGAGGAACAGGTCGGGCACGGCGACTATTTTAGAAAGGGTGTATTTATACCCTTATCAACCCTCGAGTGAGATCTGACCCCTTACCGTTGCTGGGGTCAGGTGTCACTACAGATCGTGGAGAGGATAGCGAGATTAGTAGGAGAAAATGTCTCTTATTTTCGTACGTACCCCTTCCCTAGGATTCGAGCTATCGTTCTGTGACCACACGTTTGGTCTCCTTGCGAGTCCAACTTTCGTCGAGTCCCCTCACATAGCGGGGGTTCAATCAAGGGTCAGATTGACTTTGTGATTGTTGCCCCATCCGTGGTTTTCGCAACCATAGGGGTTCAGCTAACATTACTTGCCTTGATGGCTTGAGTGATGCGTTTGGTGAGCTCGCTAACGGGTATGTTCAAGTGGAATCCAGGTTCATCATTCGCGACAGGCTCAGCAGAGCCTTCATCTGATGTTCCACTGCTCCTTAACCCGCCTTCCAATAGATGCCCCCTCAATGGGGATTCTATGGGCTCGGTTGGAAGCTAGGATCGAATGAGAAGGTTGAGATGACCATGTCTGCTTCTAGGCAGGTTGGGCGAAGGCCGCTGGGGCTCATCTATGTTTTCTCCCTTGGCTCTTCTTTGATGTGAGGCGGCCTCGGACCCTCCGCGGGTCAGCCTTCGAACCCCGATCTCCCGATTTAGGGTTGGGCGGCTTGACCCTCGAGCCTTGTGAGGCTCGTTAGGGGTCGGCCGTGTTTCATACGTTACCACACACTCGGTTTCCATAGCCAGAGGTGACTCGTCGTCTGTCTGTGATCACGTATTCGATCTCTTTGCGATGCCGAGCCCCCACGTGGAGCAGGGGTTCGGCTGGGGGGTCGGTCCATCTTGCGATCATCGTCCCTCATGCGTCCATTCGCTAGAACAAAGGGGTTGAGCCATGCCATGCTTTCCTCACTGGACGAAGCACGGTGCTCGGTGAGTTGTTAACAGGCTTGTTCGAGTGGAGCCCCGGCATCCCCTTCGCGGGGCCCGGTACGAGGTCAGCTGGTGACTGACTCTAGATTCTTGGTGGCTAGTCCATATAGTTTTCGGATCTATTCAACCGGTCCGAGGGCTCGATGCCTTTCTTCGGGGAAAAACCATGGACCCTGCATCATCCAAGACTTGAAACGAGGTTCGGGACACCCAAGGTGCTCCGTGCGCTTCGTGTATTGGCCACTAGCGGGCCCGTCCTTAACCTTTCCTCACTCTAGGGTGCCCTAGAGCGTCCGTGAACCCACTGGTGGGCCAGCCTTCGAACTCCTGGGCGTTAATGGACCGTAGGAGCGTTTTTAGCTCTGTATCCCACTTACATGCAGTGACCCATAGTTTTGGAAGGTGAACCATCGCTCGGTGGATCCTTCTCAGGGAAGATTTGGATAGGCATGCGCTCGTCTTTCGGCAGCTTCCTGGAGCCGTTCGATCAACCTAGGCACAGGTTTTACCTTGATGATAAGAGTGATGAGTTTGGGAAGCTCTTAACAGATATGATTGAGTGGGATCTGGGTCCATTGTTTGTGATGGGGTCGGCACGACCCACATGGGGCATCCTGCTGCTCCCTACCCATTTCACGGCGTCGGTCAAGCCGTCCAATTGACTTGCGTTACCTGCTGGGACAAGATTTTCTTGTGGAGTAGAGGATGAGAACATCCCGCACGAGAAGTTAGTTTAGATAGAAAAACCAGGCGGGGAACTTGTAATAAATGGACAAGCTCTTAAATTTCATTATAGCAAACATTTTTTTAGTTCTTGTCCCCTTTTTGTATAAAAAGGTTAGTGCATTCCGACCCTTTTTGTCGTTAAGGCCATAAAAGCTCGGGATGCGGGTGAGCTAGTTCTGATCACGCTGGTGAGCAGAGACGCCATAGCTGCTGGGGCGTAGGTTTCCTGAAGCTCGACCAGTTATACTCAGAGCATGTTCCCATAAACCTAGCTCCAAGGTTTTAACATGAAAGGGGGTCAGGCACTGAGAATGTTTGCTAGGCGGATAGATTTTTAAAGCGTACCGGCCCTTTCCATGCCTAAGGCCAAAAAAGCCCGGGGTGCAGAAAAGAAACTATGATTATGCTGGTGAACAAAGGCGCCGTAGCTGCTGTGGCGTAGGTTTCTCATGGTCTGACCGGTTTTACTCAGGTTTATTTGTGCAAACTTCGCTTTTGGGTCTTAATCGTGAAAAAGGGGCAGACATAGAGATTATCTACTGGATAGATATGCCCTTATTAGCCCCCGAATGAGGCCCGACCCCCGCTGTTTGCTGGGGTCGGGTGTCACAAAAGATCGGAGAGTTTGACAACGAAACTAATAATAAGAGGAAGTGCATGTTTATTAGGGTTAAAAGTTACATAGCTGCTCAATGTTCCAAGCGTTGACGAAGATCTCACCGTCGAGTTTGTAGGCGCCTGGCCAAAGCATCTCCGTGATGACGCACAGTCCCTCCTACGGCAGGGAGAGCTTGTGGAGGTCCTTGCATACTTGGTCAAGGGAAGGAGGGCGACGTCGCGCGCTTTGTCTAGCTGGGCTCCGTCCTATGCTCCCCCTTGTTAGAGCTTCCGAATAAGAACCGCTTCAAGAGAACGCAGTCCTTGTACAGGTGCTTGACGGGGAAAGCATGGTTCTGGCATGGCCCTTCAAGCAGCTTCTTGAAGTGGCTCGGGGTGCCCTCCGCAGGCTTCCGGCCCCCCGTGCGGTCGACGTTGGCCGCTAGCAAGCTCCCATGCCACCGCTTGTTCTTCCTTTTGTTGGGAGGCTTGGAGGCGCCTTCGTCGGTGTCCTCATCCCGCTTTGTCTTGCCCTTGAGGGCGTGTCAACCAAAGGCCTGAGGTCCCATCAAGTCGGGGCTCGGGCTTCGGTCCTCACAACTGTCATAGCATCCGCCACGACGTGGATGGTAGCTGCGGCTAGCCCCTTCCTTTGCATCACCACTGGCACGCCTGCGGGCGTCACGGTAGAGGTCGAGATGCTCATGCACTGGAACCGCGGTGCGCGGCCCACCGCCCTATTGGGCCTGATGGACTGGTACGTCCTCGTAGGGTTGTTCTGAGGGCGCTTCGCGTATGTGAGCGTCGGGGGTGTCACGCGCGTCGTGGTGGAGCTTGAGACGCTCGTGCACCGAACCCGTGGTGCGCGACCTTCAGTAGTCGAGGCTGATGGGCTGGTTGTTTCTGGGGACGCAGACCTCCATTATAGGCAGCTGTAGCTCCTTGGGCGCCTCGGCGATTGCGTCAAGGCCGATGAAGAGGAGGGTTGTGTGGCAGCGGAAGACCGCACCAACTCTCCCTCGGTCGTAATGACGAAGTCTAGGTTCCTGAAACGCACGCGCGCACCCGGGACCCAGCTGATGTTGCGATTAGCCATCCGAGGCCTGGTGTTGATGTCGAGACGCACAAAAAGACCCCTACCTGGCGCGCCAACTATCGGTGTTTCGAGTAAGCACCGGCTAGTAAATTTGTATATTGCGCGTCTAACCCGGATGGTGTGCTAAGAGGACACAAGGATTATACTAGTTCGGGACGAATGTACCTACGTCCAGTTTCGAGCTGCTCGTGTTACTAGCACTGAGTTTGTAGTAGGGGGTTACAAACTAGCGAGAGAGGGAGGTTCTCCCAAGGCTCTGGTGTGATGCGGTGTGTTTGTTCAATGAATCCCCCCTAGTGGGATGCCCTACTTTCCCTTTTATAGGTCAAGGGGAAGTGGGGGTTTACAACCGAAGGGAGGAGGAAAAATGTAACACCCCGGTGTTACGAGCTCGTTTAGCACAGCGATTTAGGCCTAAGAAAAATTTCCTAAATAAGTTTCTCGGATTTTAAAAATTTAAATATTGCACTTATGTTTAAAATGCCATTTTTAGCAAACGATAGTGAGCAAAGTAATTAAATAGCGAACGGTGTGTTCTAGTAGATTAAGCAGGAAAAAGCAACTTTTATAAATAAAAATAGAATCCATTAATAAATAGAACGGTATACTTATATATATAGCGCAACCGTTATATATATATATATATATATATATATATATATATATATATATATATATATATATATATATATATATATATATATATATATATATGTATGTATGTATGTATGTATGTTATATATATGCACGTTACGACCGACGGACGCACATGCCAATATAATGGCTCCAGTGAGAGCGATGTAGCAACGTCATCGATAAAAAAATGGGATCTGGCTCTGAGCATCACTGTGCGTTGTAAATTGTCATTTTCTCCCCTGGTCCGGTCCGGCCGGTCGGCGCTGGCCACGTCGTTCTCTGCTTCGTCCCGCAGCGTGTGGAGCACGTGGTCCTGCTCCGCCACGCCCTGTCCTTTCGCTGCCTCCGCCTGCCTCTCGGTCTTGTCTGTCTATCTCTGTCTTGTTTTTTTTGTAGGCCGAGCTGCTACCACCGCTGCTTGCTTTTATTCTTTCCCTCGGCTTGCTACGCGATGTACCACGCCGCCCCGCGTTGCCTCGCAGCGCCGAAGCCGAAGCCCCGTCCGTCGTTGCTCCTCCGTGTCTTCCACCACAGCAGCGCCTGCTCGCCCTTCCCCGCTCCACCTCGCAGCCACAGTGCCTCCATCGTCCTCGCTCCTCTCGTCGCAGTGGCCGCGCCCTCCGGCGCCCGAGCCCCACTACGTCCCCTGCGCCACTGCCACGCGCGAGCATGCGCCCCGCTGCCGAGCCGACTCCTCCCCTCTCTCTTGCGCGAGCGCGCGCCTAGCCACGTTGCCCACGCCCCTCAGTCTCACGGCTGCCCGTAGCTACACGTCGGGCTGACGTGCCGCGCCCTCGTCCGTGTGCCCGCGAGCTCCGCAGCAGCCCGCGCGTCCCGCACCGGCGCCCTCTGTTTCTTCTGCCCCGCGCGCGCGTGCATGCTATGCCGCGCCGTCACCGCCCGGGCCGCAGAGCTCCGCCGTCATCTACACCCGGCTTCCCTTGCTGTCGTGCGCCCTGCACTCTGGCGTGGCCGTGCCCTTGCTGCCTCTGCGCGCGCTGTGCATCCGTGCACGCCGCGGTGCCTCTGTTCCCCATGCGGCCCGCCTGCTGTCGTAGCCAGTGGTGGCCCCCCCGTGGCGTCCCGGTGCCCGCGTGCCGGCGTATCCGCCACCGTGGATCTCTGCTCCGCATCATCCTCGCCATGCCGTCCCGTGCCAAGTCCTCGCTGCCCGTGCCAGCAACGCATCTTCCTTCCCCGCGCTGGACCGTAGCCATGCTCCTCCACCGGTGCAGCCTCGGGCGGGCGTCATCGACGCCTCCGTGGCTGAAGCCGCTGCGTCCTGCCCTGCGTGGAGAGCCATGCCGCCAGTGCCTGCGTACGCGGCCGGGCCCGCCGCTTCCCCGTGGCCGGTTTTCCGTTGTCGCCGTGCAGTCCCGGTCGGGATTGGCCGCCGACCGGTGCTCCCCTGTTCCGTCCTCTGCTTTGGGGAAAAACAGAAATTGTGAGCAAGGGTATAAATCCAAGAAAAGATTTTATACAGGGTTCTTTACGCAAAATACTAGACTCAAGTGAATAGTACATTAGTACCACGGAGTAATTTAAGGAAAGCATAGGGGCGTTTCTGCAAAATGATGCCGCCACCCGCGCTGGGCTGCCCGCGCCGTTCTGCACCGCGCCTGGGCCTTTTGGCCAGTCTGCTCGCGTGGGCCGGTCTCCCCGCTGGGCCGTGTGCCGCTCCCACGTCTGGGGCTGGCCTGCGTTGTCGCCTGGACCGCTGGCGCTGCGGGCGTGGGTGTGCTGGGCCACGTGCGCTGGGCTGGCCTACCGCATGCACCTATGGGCCGCCCGCTGCTGTGTGCCTGGGCCACGGATTTTTTGCCTTGGGCCGCTAGGCCGAATAGTTGGCCGCCGGCCATTTGGTGTTATGAAGCATGTGTTAATTAGTTTCGGTAACAAACTGTAAAATCAATTTAAAATTATGTAGGTGTCCAAAAATTATGAAACCAGTTTTGTTGAGTTCCTAAAATCTTGCTCTATCTGCTAGTATAATTTGTTCACATAGTTGAATAATATTCTTAGGAAACTATATAATTAATTAGAGATAATTAATATTGTTAAAAGGAGAACTTGTGGGAATTTCTATGGTAAAATGGTAATAGTGTTGGGTCTGAAATTTCTACAGTAGGTTTCTAGCAATATTAGCTGCTCACCGTAATTTTGTAGCTCTAGAATAATTAGTTTCTAGATAACTAATAATGTCCTATTGCGAATAAAGAAACACCGTTGGTTTATATAACTAAAATAATTATTGGAAAATAGTGTCTTATCCGACAACGTGTATATGTAGCCTAAGTACGGTCGTCGTTAGAACTAGCTCGTTATCTTGAGAGGCGTACGTCGTATTTTACAAGTCACGATTGCAGTTGATTAATTACATCTTTGCATTGCATCGTATGCATATCATATAGATACGATGATGGATCAACGGATCGATCAAATGATGATTGGGGATCCGAAGATGGTGTAATGGTATTCTCTCCAGGAGATGATGCAATGGACTTTCTATTCAGATGATGTGGATGATCTGAAGATGCTGATACTAACTTTTTAATATATCTTACCCAGGCAAGCCCCGGTGCATAACCCCTACTTTTCTGCAGTTTAAATTATATTTGTGCATTAAGTTTTAAGGAGTTGAATGAAACCCACCTACATATATATATATCCTTATCCTATGAGTCTTACTAGTATGACAGGATCGTGTAGATTGCTATGCTATAGGACTCCGGTAGAAGTCGAGTGATTGCCTGTCACTCGCGAGCTATCAGAAATATGTTACTATATCATTATCACTTAGAAAATATAAATGGTGGAAATGATAAATGGTGACCGGGCAGGGATATGGTTTGGGTATTGGTGGGTGTAAGAGGTTGTGTCGCCGTGGATGCGGGGCATAGCTTGGTTACACTGCTTTCCCTGTCTGTGTCAATTAAGGACCGATCGTTGCATAAGATTCTAGGCAAGTCATAGACTTATTATCCCGAGCACATACTTGGGTATGGGCGCTTGAAAGACTTATTGCTCTCTTGTCGCGGATCCGGCTCTTTCTGGACCGACTGTCAGGGTTTTTTTTGGTGGAGGAGGTCCTTGCACCGCACTGAGTCCGGAACTCAGGGGCGGGGGCTTGGAGTCCCAGTTTGGACAGGGACCTGGACACCCGGGACAGGAGAGTGATGGGTTGGTCCTGCCTGTGCCTAGGGTACAAGCGGGGCATGTGTTTTCGGGATACCCAGCTGGGGGCATTGATTCGTGAATCGCCGGGTGATCCGGTACGGCTTGTCTACGGTTTAGCATCGTAGTAAGAACTGGAAAGATGAAAGATGGAAGATGGACAAAGGAAACCTGATTGCTTACCACCTGCTTGAAAGTAGTACAGGTGCTTACATAGAATGGTAGTTAATGAACCAATGCGGCTATTAATAAAAATAAAAAATAAGGACGCATATTTAGTAATGCTTCCTGTAGATGCAATAAACCCATAAGCCAGATAGCCTTGCATATCCTTGGAGTCTTTTCTTTCCTCCTGTCGGGTAAGTCTCGTTGAGTACAATTGAGTACTCAGGGTTTTATTCCCCTTGTTGCAGGTGACAGGTGGATGCTAAAGCTGACTCTTGTGTGTGGATTCCTCCTGGTGGGTACAGCGAGGATTCCTTTACGCTGCGATCGTAGTTGTTATTTATAACTCTCACCAAATACTTTCATAAATGAAAGTTCCATAATCTGTTGCCGTAGTCTATATATCAATACTTCATCATGTCATTAATAGATGTTTATTTCCGCTGCAACTCTATTCACATGTTTCTATTCCGCTGTTTAATTAAATTGTTTATAACTCTGATAATATGATTTCGTTCCGCTGTCATAACAATAAATGTTATACTCTGATGTACATGTAAATATTATACTCTGATGTTGTATTAAAAGTGATGTAAGAAATAGTTACGAATGATGTAAGCTTTATTCTCTCATTTGTGATCCTGATGGCGAAAATATGGATTTTCGGGTTCTCCCCTGGGGTGTGCCTGACGGAACCGAGTAATTTAGTGTTCTCCCTCGAGTGCTTAGTGTCTAATGGAAGACAAGCACTCCTGTGAGGCATTAGATTAGGCGGTTCTGCCATAAAAAAGGAAAGAGAAATAAGGCTCCCGGAGGTGCGCTGTCCTCATCTTCACGTGGGTCTCGCTGACCCTGTAGATCGTGGTGGCAGCGGCGTCATAACGGGGTCCTGTTGGCCACTGCAACTTATGTGCGGGCGTCGTGCACCATTCTTGTCTTCCGTCCCATCCAAGCGGACGGAATGGTTAGAGGGTTCCCTGACAGAAAGCCATGCAGGGGGCTAGAGGTACAGTGCCAGTCAACTAACGCCGGTTGACTGACGTTGGACGGTGGTCAGGCAAGGAGTTGGTAGCACAGTGACCACGCGTCCGTCACTGTGGGCGATGTGAGTTCCCTAGAATGACATGTCGTGGGACGAGTCGTGCTGAGATGTGACCGCTCCCTGCACGATGCCAGAAGTTTGACCTTGAGTGGTACTTTCTGGCCCGTAGTGGTTGGCGGTGACGTGAGCTTCTGTTAGGAACCGTGTTCGAGGTATCGAGCGAGGCGGAGCCGGCTCTCAGACGTCGGCCGAGGCATAGCCTACCCTCGGGAGTCAGTCGAGGAGGAGCTAGCCCTCGGTCGTCGGGCGAGGCGGAGCTGGCCCTCGGACATCGGGCGAATCGGAGCCAACCTTCGGGGGTCGGACGAGGTGGAGCCCCTGGCCTCAGTGGTCAGATGAGGCGGAGCGTAGCAAGAGGTGTAGTCGCGCTCTTGACTACTCGGATGAATCAATCGTTGATGGTTATTAGCTCCTCCTCTTTGGGTACCCTAGTATTGGTCCCCGACAGGTACCACACCACCAATAGCAGTATCATGTTCAATAGTTGTTCGTGACATGGTCAAGCAATTTCATTCTAGTTGTACGTTGTACCACACCTAACACTGTATTGGAGAAACTTATGCTTGTGTTGAGGTCTCACCTTAAGTTCCTGCTCCATAATCCAAAGAATTTTAATATGATGGAGCTGATCCTTAAGCTGCTTCTTCAATACTCTGTTGGTACTTAATTGGGTGCATGTGAGCAAATTTTGTTTTATGTTTTCTGTATCCTCATATTTAATTTTAAAAAGTTGATCTCTCTCTCTCTCTCCCACCTCTCATATTGTTTCTGTTGGAGATGACTGAAGATTGGATAATGCTGGAAGAATATCATCTTTCATGATCATGTGGCTTGTTGCACACTTCCATGCTTAGCTTATAGTTTCCATTTATTTGGTCCTTTATTTCTTGAATTGCAGTGTATTCAAGCTAAGAATGTGCAGTGTATCTCTAGAGTAATGCTACGGTGAAACAACTTTTGCTACAGTTGCAACACGAGCAAGAGTTAGGACTGCTAAAAAGGCTAAAAGTTATCCATGCCTTGATTGCCCTTATAGCTTTGGTCGCATCATCGAGGTATTTAGGACTTAGGTGACCTAACTTGGGCTGTCTGCTGCTTATACTTTTCATGCTTTGCTCTGTTTGCCCATGATGTTGGCTGCTGCCGCTTTTTTTTTTTGAACTGAGGCTGCTTGTTTTGATAATCAGCCTGTTCGCTGGTTGGTTTCTGGGCTGATAAGCCCGACTGGTGCTGGTTTGCTGTGAGAGGAAAATACTATACCATGGCTGATAAGCCCTGACTGAAACCAACAAGCGAACATGTTGAATGGGTGTTTCTTCCGGTCTTGTTAGAAGCGTGCTGCCAAATTATTTTGCATGGTATGAATCCCTCGTACTATACCTTATCAGTTTTTAGTTAAAGGAATGATTGTTAATTTATCACCCAATGGTAGAAATATCATGTGCTGCATGTGCTACTTTAATTTCTCTGTTGGAACCTATGTTTCACCGTCTGAAAGTTCCCTTTTATTTGTTTAGTTAGAAGTTGTTAAACTGTACTTTTGTCATCGGGCACTAAAAGTTCCTCGTGCACGCTGGATTGAAAAATATCAGTTATTTGTGCTTCTAGTATTCTGCCTCTGTTTGGGCAGTTGTATGAAGTGTTCAATTCCTCACCTTCTGATACTGCAGTAGAAAATGATTACTTGGCACATGCACTGATCCACTGAAGATATGCTTTTCTTTATGATCAAACCATTAACAACCTGCCCCATAAGGCCATAAGCCTTTTGGGAGTTGTCTGGTGCCTCTAAGCCAAAAAAACTAAGCTAGACAGTCTTAACATTATCTGACGATTCCATTATATATTGCTTTATATTTTGCTCATAGTTAATACGTATAGGGTGTTCTAGCATATTTCATTTTATGTTTTAAATTAGCTAGTCAACTGTATAACCTCTTGGGGGTTGAGACAAAAGTTTCCATTGTTTCTGTTGGAGTTGGACACAAGAAACTTCGCTTTCCTTGTTTTACTTTCACCATCACGTGACTTGACTTGTTTTTGCTGGAATTCACTTCTATGTTCTAGCATTGCGTTTCCATTAATTTTGATGTTGTTTCTTGAATCACAGTGCCTTCAAGGTTGGCATGCTTTTTTTATCACGGCTTTTCTCATGTTAAACGTTCTGACGAAGTGAACGCTGGAGCTCATAAGACTTCTTGTGCCCTGGTCCGTAGCCAATTTCATTCAGTCTCAGGCTGCGTTTAGTTGGAGGAAAAGTTGGAATTTGGGTACTGTAGCACTTTTGTTTTTATTTGGCAAATAGTGTTCAATCATGGACTAATTAGGCTCAAAACGTTCGTCTCGCGATTTCCAACCAAACCGTGTAATTAGTTTTTTTTTCATCTACATTTAATACTCCATACATGTATCGTAAGATTCGATGTGACAGATACTATAACATTTTTTTTGAACTATTTTTTAGAACTCAACACGGACTCAATGAATACGGAGTTATGAATCGGAGCTGCAAATTTCATTTCATTCTGTCCTAAATAGGCCCCTACTCGAAGGGTTGAGTCTTTTTACTGGGCCGGCCCACTAACGAAACCCCAGCTGTGCTCAGGGTCTCGGCCGCACGCGAGCTAGCGCACAGCGGGCGTCGCGGCTGGCGGCGAATGGCGATGCTGCGCCTCCGAATCCGAAGCCTCCTCTCCGCCGTCCATGCCCGTGCACCCTCCTCGCTCCACCCCTTTCACCTCCTCTCCACCGCGACCGCGCCCCCTGGCCGCTTTGTCGCCGAAGACTTCCTCGTCACCAGCTGCGGTCTTGCGCCCGCCCTAGCCCTAAGAGCCTCCAGACACATCGCCCACCTAGTGTTCCTCAAACCCCAAGGCTGTCATCGCCTTCTTCGCGGATAGCGGCCTCACAAAACCCGAGGTCGCCGCTGCAATAGCCAGGGAGCCGCGCCTCCTCTGCTGCATGGAGAAAACCTTAAGGCCACGCCTTGCCCAGCTCCGCGACATCGGTCTTTCCCCGCCCCAGATCTCCAGTCTCATCGCCATCGCCATCGCCCCCAATGTCTTTCAGTCTCGGTTCATGGTCCGCCATCTCGCATTCTACCTATCTTTCTTGGGCTCCTGAGTGCCGGCCCTAGGGTTAGGGTACAAGATGCGACGCCCGAGGGCCCAAGCGGAGGAGAGGCCCAAACCTAGGTATATAAACCCTCAGGTCCTATAGTTTATTAGGTATTAGCAAACTAATGAGAAGAGAGACAGAATTTGTCAAGTCGTCTAAAAAGACAATATCGGCATTTTTTTTTAGTTTCCTTTCCTCACGGCCCTCGGGCAGAGAGAAGACGAGGAGTCACGCTGCACATAGCACACTCTGATCGTGAGTTCGCGACGTGCGCCTTACACACGCGGAGCTGGCGAGCCGCGCCGCCGTGAAGAGCTAGACTACCGGAGACACGGACATGGTGCACGAGGACGGCGACCAGGCAGGGCTCCACGACGACAACATCTTGATTCTTGGCTTCTTACGAATTGCGATCACCGATCAGTTGTTTGGGTCCAAGGTATTTTTTTCTTTTTATTTTTAATCCAATTTAATTATTTGTATAATATTTTAGATTTCTAGTACTTTGTATCCATATAGTCATATTTTTCTTCTAATTTAGGTGTTAGAATTTTAGAATGTTACATAAGAAACATTTGTAATGGGTGAGAAAAGAAAACGAATATATTGCTTTTTTAATCTACATGGTTCCTCGATAATTATCATACATCTACAAATATATTGTTTAATCTACATTGTTCCTCGATAATTATCAGACATGTTAAATTAAAAATATATTATTAAATTTGCTTTCGTTTTGCAAGTAAAATTAGTGTATATATATTATAAGATTTTATACATGATCAAGCGGGGCTGTTACGACGAGATCGCCAGAGGGCCCTTAAAATCCTAGACTGGCATTGCTCCTGACAGAATCTCGATCACAGCAAGAGCAAGAGAGAGTGGATGAACGCACGCGAACGCAGTTGGAACACAAGTGATTTTGGTACTGCAAAGCAGCAGCTTTTCTGTTGATTGAACTCGCATTAAGAAGTCATTACATGCAGGTTTACATGGCTAGCAATGGCCGAGTCAGTTGGGGCACGCTCGTGCTCAGTCACCGCCATCCCGATGGCCTGGGACGTGTCGCAGGCCCGCAGGACATGCACAGCTTGGTCACCGTGCGCACTAGCCACGCAACTAGCACAGCCACAGCGCTAGTCAGCTTGATCTCTATCCTAGCTAAGATTAGCCAATAGCTAAGTATAGACTATGTGTTCAGGAATTATTCAAACAATCTCCTCCTAAATCCTGAACACCTACGCTAACTTTACCATGCCGATCCCGTGACGGAGTTCTTGGAAGCGAACATGGCCAAGCCCCTTGGTGAGGATGTCGCTCAGCTGCAGCTCGGTGCCGATGAACTCGACGTCGATGAGCTTGTTGTCGCAGCACTCCCAGATGAAATGGAACTTAATATCAATGTGCTTACTCCGATCGTGATGCACAGGATTCTTCATCAGTGCGAGGGCGGATTTGTTGTCCACCATGACCTTGGCCACGAGGATTTTGCCGCCGATGAGCTCAGCTAGCAGGCGAGCCGACCAAACCCCCTCGCACGCAGCTCCCGCGGCCGCTATGTACTCTGCCTCGCATGAGGACAGCACGACCACCCTTTGCTTTGCTGACTGCCATGCAATTGGCCCACCGGCTAGGAAGAACATGAGCCCGCTGGTGCTCTTCCGATCGTTGATGTCACCTGCAAGGTCGCTGTCGGAGTAGCCCAGCAGCATTGGCGCGGCTTCTTTCTTCCCTCCGGGGTGATAATGCACTCCCTAGTGCATCGTGCCCGCCACATAGCGGAGGACACGCTTGACGGCCGCCATGTGCTCTTAACGCGGCGCCTCCATGAACCGGCTCAGGTAGCCCACCACAAACGCCAGATCAGATCTGGAGTTACATATATACCTGAGGCTCCCGATTACGCTGCGGTACTCGGTGGCGTCCACGTTCGACGTTGTGCCCTCCTTGAGCAGCTTCAGCTTAAGCTCCACGGGAGTGGCGCTAGGATTGCAAGCAGCCATCCCCGCCTTTTCTAGTATCTTGGCGGTGTAAGCACCTTGCCGAAGCGTGATCCCGTCAGCTCCCTGCGAGACCTCCAGGCTGAGGTAGTAGGAGAGTGGCCCAAGGTCACTCATGCGGAAGGTGCTCCTCATCTGCGCCTTGAACTTGGACACAACACCTGCATCGCCACCGGTTATGATTAAGTCATCGACGTACACTCCTACGATCAGGCGCCCTCCTCCTTTTCCACGGGTGTACATCCCATGCTCGTTGATGCAGCAACTGAAGCCGAGCGCCATGAGAGAGGCGTCGAGCTTCTGGTTCCATGCTCGTGGAGCTTGACGTAGACCGTACAACACCTTGTGGAGTCAGAGCACCTTGTGCTTGTGCTTGTCGTCGATGAACTCGGGCGGCTGCTGAACATATACCTCCTCCTGGAGTTCACCATTCAAGAATGTTGATTTCATGTCCATGTGATGGATGGACCACCCGTAGTGCACGGTGATGGCGAGGAGCAGCCGCACCGACTCCAGACGGGCGACGAGGGTGAACACCTCCTCGAAGTCGATGCCGGGGCACTGTACGTAGCCCTTGGCGATGAGATGGGCTTTGTACTTGACGATGCCGCTGTTCTCGTCACGCTTGACTTTGTACACCCACTTCAAACCAATGACACGATGTCCGCGCGGGAGCTCCACCAGTGGCCAAGTGTCGTTGTCGTGGATGGACTTCATCTCCTCCATCGCGGCAGCCCAATTTGGGTCAACGTCTGCTTCCTTCAACGATTTGGGCTCTTCCACGCTGACACCGTGCAGCTCGGTCTCCACAGCATCACGGTGCGCCAGCCCGGGCACTGCATCCGTGCCAAGGATGTTGTCCAGCGTCCGGTACCGGTGCTCCTCCTCCTCATCGTCATCAGCATCAAGGTTTGGGTCAGTGCTGAGCGGCGTCGCGAACTCGACCTGCATCCCCGTGGGGGCGATCGGAGAGGCGGGTGACGGTGAGGCCGGTACGGGCAGTTTCGGTGATGGTGTGGGTGCAGGCGATGTCGAGCTTGGGGGTGGTGCCGCAGCGGGTTGACGCCGGACCTCGTACTCGCACTCCACGGTGAAGGGCTCCTTGTTGGCGCCGGTTGAGGCGTCTCCCTAGTCCCAGCACGTGCTCTCGTCGAAGACTACATCGCGGGAGATGTGGACGCGCTCTGTGGTGGGGTCGTAGAAGTGGTACGCCTTCGACCTGCCCTCGTAGCCGATGAAGACCACCTTTTGTCCACGATCGTCAAGCTTGGTGAGGTGCGGACGGAGGCGCTTGATGTAGGCGACACACCCGAACACCTTAAGGAAAGTGCACAAGCGGCTTCTTCCCGTCCCACGCTTGGTACGGGGTCTTCCGGTTGAGCGCGCTGGTCAGCGCTCAGTTGAGGAGGAACACAGCGGTGTGCACCGCCTCACCCCAGAAGTGGTCGGGCATGCCGCGTGCGCGCAGGATGCTTCTTGCCATCCCCACAATCATTTGGTTCCGGCGCTCCACGACACCGTTTTGCTACGGCGAGTACGGTGCCGAGAAGTGGCGCTTGATCCCTTCACCTATGCAATGTTCACCAAATTCTACTGAGGTGAACTCACCACCATTGTCGGTTCGGAGGACCTTCAGCTTCTTTCCAGTCTCCCGCTCGATGCGGGCCTGGAATGGCATGATCGCGACCAATGCATCTGCCTTCGTGCGTAGGAGCGTGAGCCACATGAAGCGGCTCATGTCGTCGACCAGCAACAAGAAGTAGATGTTCCCAGCCGGGGTCAGTGGCGAGATCGGGCCACAGAGGTCACCATGGATCAGCCTGAGCTCCTCTTTAGCGTGGTACTTCGCAGCCTTGGGGAACGGCGTGCGCTTCTGCTTCACCAAGACACAGTCTTCACAGACTTGATCAACGTGATCGATCGCCAGCAGGCCCTGCACCAGATCCTCCCGTCCCAGCTTGCGCAGCGACTGGAAGTTGAGGTGCCTGTACCGCTCATGCTAGTGCCAGGCGACATCGCCGACACGAGCGGTAAGGCACACCGGGGCCGCGATGTTCATGTCAAGGTAGTAGAGCCGGCTTGGGGAGCGGTGCACCTTCGCGAGGAGTTGTCGCCGCAGATCGTAGAGGCGTAGGATTCCGGACTCGATGTCGACCTTGAACCCGTCCTCATCCATCTGGCCGAGGCTGACGATGTTCGTGGTGAGGCGCGGGATGTAGTAGACCCCATCAAGGCGACGATGTTCCCCGGACTTGCAGGCGAAGACCCTTTCCTTCGATGGCGACCACCGACCTGTCACCGAACTTGACAGTTCCAGTGACGCCGGTGTTTAGCTCGGCTAAGACGTTCCGTGACCCCTTCATGTGGTTCGTCGCGCCGGTGTCGAGCACCCAGCGGCGAGGTCCCACGGCCTCCACTTCCTCGCTGTTGAGGTGGAGGAGGACCTTGCGTTCGTCGAGGTGGACCCGGGTCTGTGGATCGACAGTAGGCGGCGCCGGCCTTGGAAGTGAAGGGGACTTGGGTGGCGTGGTTACCTCAGTTTCCGCTACGATGTACATCAGCGCCCCTTCTTCTTCGACTTGCGCGACGTGGGCCGCGTCCTTTTTCTTCCTGCGGCAGTCTTTGGCCCAGTGGCCAGTTTTGCCGTTGTTCTTGCAGTGATCGCCAGGTGGTGGCCTCCCGGCACCAGCGTTCTCGCCGCCCACGTTCTGGCTGTCACGGCCATCACGCGATGACGATCCTGCACCGCCGTGCCTGTGTCCGAGCCCTCGGCGCTTCCCGCGGTTGCTGGAGCCTGCGCTGTTGCCGGAGTTCTCCTGCTCACAACGTGCCTTGCGGCGGGCCTCCCAGTCCTCCTCGTAGAGCATCAGGCGCCCCATGGCGTCCGTGACCTGCTTTGGCTTGGTGCGCTCCTCGAAGACGCATAGCCTCCTGATCACCTCCTCAACCGTGACGTTGTTCAGGTCGAGGAACATCTCGAGGGAGATCGCTGCCTGATTCAGCAAATCAGGCACCACCTGCAACAACTTCTTTACTACCTCAGCGTCGGTGATGTTGTCGCCGAGGGGGTGAAGATTGTTGGCGAGGTTGGTGATGCGGATGCCGAACTCGTCGACGGACTCGCCTTCCTTGAAGGTGATGTTGCCAAAGTCCCGGCGGAGCTGCTGCACGCTGGCCTCGCGCGCGCTCTCGTCCCCGATCCACATGTTCTTGACCGCATCCCAGGCCTCCTTCACCGTGTCCTTCCTGGCGAGAGTGTTCCAGAGCTCGGAGGGCACCGAGCGCAGGAGACCCGCCATCGCCTGTCGGTCGTCGTGGTCGTCGACGTCGTCGCGCTCCTCCCCGACGCCGTGGTAGAGGCGTCTGGAAATTCACCATCATCACCAATGCCCATTCCGGATAGTTAGTCCGTGTGAGCATCGGCCACGCGACGTTGGCGGACGGCCTCTCGATGATGCGCGGCCTGGCGTCCCGGGTGCGCGATCGGCACGAGTGAGAGCGGCCGCGACGTCGTGGCGAGCGTGAGGACGGAGGGCTCTTCTTCTCGCCAGAGCCATCACCAGGGAGCACCTTCTTGTTGGGCGACTGCGACATGGTGGTGGCGTGACATGGCTCCGATGCCAATTGACAGAATCCCGATCACAACGAGAGCAAGAGAGAGTGGATGAACGCACGCGAACACAGGTGGAACACAAGTGATTTTGGTGCTGCAAAGCAGCAACTTTTCTGTTGATTGAACTTGCATTAAGAAGTCATTACATGCAGGTTTACATGGCCAGCAATGGCCGAGTCAGTTCAGTCACGACGTGCCGCAGGACATGCACAGCTTGGTCACCGTGCGCGCTAGCCACGCAACTAGCACAGCCACAGCGCTAGTCAGCTTGATCTCTATCCTAGCTAAGATTAGCCAATAGCTAAGTATAGACTATGTGTTCAGGAATTATTCAAACAGCTCCTACGACAAGGTGTATAGCGCCCTCAGAAAGACGCCTTTCCTCCTCGCGCGAGACCCGGAGTGTGTGGTCAAACCCAACATGGTGTTCCTGCGGCAGTGCGGCCTAACACACTCTGATATTACCAAGTTCACCTTTTTGATCTTATTGGAGCCAGGGCGTCTCAAGGAAGTTGTGGCGCGCGCCGATAAGCTTGGTGTGCCACGCTACTCAGCTATGTTCAAACATGTTCTCCGTGCCATCAACGACATCAAGCCTGAGAGGATCGATGCAAAGCTGGATTTCTTGAAGAAGGTTCTTGGATGCTCTGACAATGAGCTGGGCATTGCAGTCCTCGACAAAAATCCTGACTCTGTCTGATGGCAAGCTGAATTGTACTGTGGAATTCCTGAAGATGGAGGTAGGTCTGAAGGCCGAGTACATTGTGCATAGGCCAGCATTGTTCACCTATAGCATCGAGAGGCGGCTGATGCCACGGCATTATGTCCTAAAGGTTCTGAAGGAGAAGGGGTTGGTGAAGAAAGATCTCGACTTTTTTGCTGCGGTTTCTCTTGTCGAGGAGATATTTGTCAAGAGGTTTATTGAACCTCACAAGGATAGGGTTCCAGGGCTTGCAGATGGCTATGCCGCTGCTTATGCAGAGCAACAACAAAAAAGTTCGTCCTGAGTTCCAACCATGACAGTTTGAAATGGAGATGCTGAATTCCCATTCTGCGTTTCTAGCAGGCATCTGTTGACAAGCTATCATATATATCAAACCATGCTCACTTTAGTTTGGGTTTCTAGTGAATCTTATTACTAAGGCTGTCATTAAGCATGTCCCTTGATAGCATCGCTGAAGCATTTGGGATTCCTGAATTGGGTAGTTTAGTTATCTGTTGCTCGTCTTTGCATGTTGCTTGCTCGTGTAAAGAAGTGTTCGTCTGATCCTGTTATTAGTGTTATATAGATGTGCTGCTAGCTGCGATTGATATGTTGCATTTAGTATGGCTTTATAGCAATATCTCCTATCTATTTAGTAATAAAGGACTGCTTGTTAATAATATCAATGTGACGCCTGCTTCGTTGAGACTTGAGCGTGCTAGTTTCATCACTTTATTGGAGCACAAAATTTCACCAAATTGTAGGCATCCTATTTTATGTGTTTTCAAACAATATTAGTCATTCCGCTTAGGAATATAGAAAAAAAGAAGTTTTTATCATCTAGCAGAACACTATATCTGTTGCCCCTAGAAGCATGCTGGATTTAAAAGGTATTATTTTCCATATATATATTCTATACAAGGTGAGGCGGCCCAGTTAGTAACTATTACCTAGTTTTAGATAGAACCTTGAAACTTGAAAGATCTAATGAATTCTAACGCGATGTATCTACTCCACAAGTTGTTGCTTTTTTTAGTTTGCTTATATTCCCGAGTCCACAAAAGAATGCAATTCTAGCACAAATACGAAATTAAAATATCTTAAGTTTGACTAACAATATATAAAAAAACATATCAGTATTTATCATATCAAATAAGTATCTTTCGATTTGCCATGAGATATATTTTCATAGTATATTTATTTGGCGTCACATTAATATCTGATATTTTTACCTATTTATTTGGTCAAATTTTAGTCACTTTAATCAAGAATGGATCTAGAATTGTATTTTTGTATTTTTTTTCTATGACGGAGGTAATTTAATTGAGGGTGTGCAATCATAGTTTAATCTGTAGCGGTGTAGGCATATAATTACAATTGGTTTCTACCCGTTTGCCACTTAAACTATATTAATCTCTGGTTTAGCACAAAAATTACACTATGTGTCGAACCATCCTCGTTGGGTACGCTAAAGCTGGCAGTGATTGTGCTTCACCACCGGGTCGTAAGTCCAGGACGGGTTAATGTTTGGAGATCGTTATACTTATACCGGCTTTATCCACAGATCGGAAGTGATAGTTGGGATATCACTACCGGTTCAGTTTACCACCCGGTAGTGGTATTTTGCTGCCACTTTTTGGCTTGACCCGGCAACGACATTCAGCCTGTTCGTTTAGCTGTGGCTTGTCGTAAACGATCGTAAATTTCTAGCCGGAACAGTATTTTTCTCTCACACAAACCGGCCAGCAGTACTTCTTCACGAATCAGCAATGATACGAACCAGCCAACCGAACAGACTAATTATGACACCATTGCCGGGTTTTTAGTTGACCCGACAGTGTTACGTGCCATTGGATCCACCGACTATCAATTTAGTTTATTTTCCACTGTTATGATACACCTATCGCGTTTCTTCTACTTATAAATCATGTGTCCGGACGACTGACCCCTTCTAGTCCCATGCAACCACATCCCCACACACCTTTCGAAGATACACTCTTTGAGGAAGGAATCATGTTTCTACAAGAAAGCGGTTCACGAATCCGATAAATAGTTTGAGAGATATTTAGATTCAAATATATAAATTATTGTTAAAATCAACAAAACTACCTGAGCCAAATCAGGGCCAATATTTTGGTCGCCGCGTCCTACCCAGAGTTGCATTTTTTGAAGCAAAAGGTGGCCAATTTTTGTTCAATAATGCTACCGTCCGTCATGTCCGAACAGACCCGCACACGAACGACTCGACCGTGTGGCGCCCCTTATCCGCTCGACTCCCTCCCATCCTGTCCCATGACCCGCCACACTCAGTCTTTCGCCGCTCTGCTCTCCCGCTCCTCCTCCCCGCCCCTCCGCACCCACTCTCTCGTTGCTGCGTCGCGCGTCGTTTCTGCGGCACGCAGCGCTCGCGTGCCGCCACCCCTCCCTCGATCCCTCCCTCTCTCCGTGACCTCCATGCCACCGGAGAGGAGGGCGATGACCGCGGCTTCCGGCGAGCCGCCCCTCCCTCCCTCCCTCCGCGACCTCCATGTCACCGGAGAGGAGGGCGACGACCGCGGCTTCTGGCGAGCCGCCCCTCCCTTCGCGACCTCCATGCCACCGGAGAGGAGGGGCGGCGACGGCTTCTTCTGGCAAGGTAGGTGGGTCCTTCTCTGGATCTGAGCCCTCCTCCTCCACCTCCTCCTCTAGATCTGAGCTATCCTCCTCCTCCTCTAGATCTGGATCTGAGGGACGCGGCGGTGGCTAGGGTTCCGACGAGCTCTGTTGCAGTAGGCTTGTTTTGGTGTTGCAACAAGTAATATTTCTTTATTGCATTAGTCTTTTTTTTTCTGATGTTACATCTTGCATTACGCTTTGTTTCTTGTTGTTGCAATAGTGTTGTTTTGCTGTTGCAATAAGCAATTTTTCTTTGTTGCATTAGTCTTTTTTTCTTTTGATGTTGCATTTTGCATTTGCGCTTTGTTTCTTGTTGTTGCAGTAGCTTTGTTTTGCTGTTGCAACAAGTAATTTTTCTTTGTTGCATTAGTCTTTTTTTTTTCTGATGTTGCTTTCTCGCATTGCGCTTTGTTTCTTATTGGTGTGGTAGCTTTGTTTTGCTGTTGCAACAAGTAATTTTTCTTTGTTGTATTAGTCTTTTTTTTCTGACGTTGCTTTCTCGCATTTGCTTTTTGTTCAGTTTTGTTGCAGTAGCTTTTATGGTGTTGCAACAAGTAATATTTTTTTGTTTTATTAGTTTCTTTTTTCTGATCTTGCATCTCGTATTGTAGTAGCTTTGTTCTGTTGTTGCAGTCGTTTTGTTCTGATGTTGCATCTCACATTACGCTTTGTTTGATGTTGCAAGCAAGTAATACTTCTGATGGGAGCGCGGTGTGGATGCGACACACCTAGCGTGGGCGTGGCGGGGGGATGGGCGGCGCGACGGGATGGCAGGGGGACGGGCTGCGCGGCGGGAGGTCGGGCCGCGCGCGAGCGTGGGACGGGTCGCCGGGATCGAAACGAGTCTACTGTTCCGTGGGGCGACAGGTGTGGTTTCTTTCGTGGGGGGCGGGACACTCGGACGTGAGTCTACTGTTCCGTGGGACGGCGGACGTGGTTTCTTTTCATGGAGGGCGGCACACTCGGACAGGGCCCGAGGTGCGTTCGGATGTGGTGCGTCGGGACGCTAGGAGCGCCGTGGCGACTACCTCCGCTGCTGCTGCAGCAGTTAGACATGAGTTCGTCAAGATCGGCAGAGGTATCAACAACATGTAGCCATCTTGGAGACGTGGATTCAGTTATAAATTGTTCCAAGTTCGTAATTCTCCATGCCGCTGGCACTGTTTGGCGAACTCAAATAGTGAAACTGTGATTATCTCCGCTGCTGATCCGCAGCAGTTAGACATGAGTTCGTCAAGATCGCAGAGGTATCAACTATCAACAACATGTAGCCATCTAGAGGAGACGTGGGTTCAGTTGTCTAAATTCTGTTCCAAGTTCATAATTCTGCATGCCGCTGCCGCTGCCGCTGAATCTCGACTCTCGAGTGTTTCGCGAACTCAAACTGTGAAATCGTGGTTGGACTGGACTTTGTAGTTTGTTGATTGGGCCGGCCCAGTAACAAAACCGAAACGTCTTCCGTCTACCACATTGGCCGGAGGAGAGTCGCAGACCACAGCGTCGGCCGCCGCAACGACACGGCGCCGGCGAATAACGATGCTCCGCCTCGGAGGCCACCTCCTTTCCGCTGTCCGCGCCGCCTCGCCTCTCCCCGCCGCATCCTCCCTCCCCCTCCACCGTTTCTTTCTCTACAGCACCACCAACACCACTCCCTCCTCTCAGTTCGTCGTCGAGGACTACCTCACCACCAGCTGCGGCCTGACGCCAGAGCAGGCCGGCAGGGCCTCTAGGTACCTGCCCAGTCTCAAGTCGCCAGACAATCCTGACGCCGTCCGGGCCTTCCTCGCCGGAATCGGCGTCTCCAAAGCCGAGGTCGCCGCCGCAATCTCCAGGGACCCGCGGTTCCTCTGCCACAAGGTGGACATAACCCTAACCCCCCGCATCGCCCAGCTCCGCGACGTCGGCCTTTCCCCACCCCAGATCTCCCGCCTCATTTCCATCGCCCCCACCATCTTAGTCTTGCCCGGCTTGATCCCCCGGCTCGCATTCTACCTCTCTTTCTTGGGCTCCTACGACAATTTGCACACCGCCCTCAGGAGGAGCATGTACCTGCTCACTCAAAATCTCGAGCGTGTTGTCAAACCCAATATGGCATTCCTGCGACAGTCTGGCCTAACTGATTCTGATATTGCTAAGATCCTTTTGGCCACCCCGAGCATGCTCGCATTGGAGCTAGGCCGTGTCAAGGAAATTTTGGAGTGTGCCGACTTGTTTGGTGTGCCACGCGATTCTGCGATGTTCAAGCACGCCCTCATGTCCATCCGCAATATTAGCCCTCGGAAGATCAGTGCAAGGTCAGATTTCTTGAAGAAGACTATTGGATGCTCTCAGGCTGAGCTGGGCGCTGCTGTGCGTAAGTGGCCAAACGTTCTGAATTTTTCAGAGGGCAGGCTGAGTCGCGTGGTGGATTTTCTGAAGACGAAGGTTGGTCTGGAGCCCGAGTACATAGTGCGTAGGCCAGCAGTGCTCACCTATAGCTTGCCAAGGCGTCTTATGCCCCGGCATTATGTCCTAAAAGCTCTTAAGGTGAAGGGCTTGGTTGAGAAAGATGTTGACTTTTACACAGCCGTTGCTCTGACTGAGAAAAAGTTTATCAAGAGGTTTATTGATCCTTGCAAGAACAGTGCTCCAGGGCTTGCAGATGCTTATGCTGCTGCTTGTGCAGGCCAGGTTCCTCCTGTAATCCAACCATGACTGCCTGAAATGGAGACATCTTTTGACATGTTAAATCATTCTCATTTAAGTTTGGTTTTCTTGTGGATAGATTCATCATGCTATGATTAAGATTGTACCTTGGTAGCATCACATGCTTTTGGAAGCCCCAAAGTTTGGGTATCTGCTGCTTTTCGTTCGCCCCTTCACATGGCTTACTCATTTTGCATGCTACTTGTTTGAATAAATAGTGATTCTTCCAGTCTTGTTATAGGCATGCTTTTGAATTCTTTTATTTTAGCTGGCGAATCTTTAGATTCGGCTGGTTTCGATTTATGAATTCCTTATCGATTTATTAGATGTACTAGATTGGTTGCTAATATTTTCACTCCCTCGTGATGATGCCCTAATTCTATATGTTTGCTGGTTTCAATAGTCAATAGTCAATACATTGTTAAAACATAACTTTTCACCGTAGTTCCAAATTGTAGCTGTCCTCTTTCCATAGTTGTTTCTAACGAACTTACCCATTCGTCTCAGTAACAACAGAATATATTTTATCATCTGGCACAGTGAAATTATTTGAACTGCCCCAGGTGCATGCTATGAAATTCTTTTTCATGCTGTTGCTTGCCTAACTTTTTTAGTGTGCAGTTGTATGAAATACTTAACTCCTCACTAATTATATGTTTAGTTTCAGTTCTTCAATGGAATGATTACTTGGCGATATCTGTTTATTGTCTTTGAGAAGCTGGTTGATAGTTCAATTGCTGAGCAGCTGGTTTTAGTGTATACCTTTTTTTTCATTCCTCACCCCCCTGTATAGAGTATGGATTACTAGCCACGGACATAAATGCAAGAGCGAACCTGTAAGTCATTGAACTAAAGCCAGCTGAAGCAAGTAAATTCCAATGCAATCAGAACAACATAGAATGCCAGAGAAGTTGAAGCAGACAATTCTGGTAAAAATGGCAATACCTCAGTTTAATTGTACTACACCACCAATAGCCAGTGGTGAAGCAAGGGAGGGGCTGGAGCCCCCCCGCCCCTTAACTTTGCTGTTTTATGTTTTAATATTATACCCTTTAATCTACCATGTAATTAAATAGTAAATGGCCCCCTATTGACATCTCCCCCCTCCCCTCCCCCCTAGACCTAAGTGCTGGTTTCGCCAATAGCAATAGGAGTGCCATATTCAAGAGTATTTCATCAGTTTACAGAGTCCAGCAGTTTCATTCTTGTTGTACCACACCTACACTGTGTTGGAGAAACAAATGTTTGTGTTGAATTCTGATCTTAAGCTCCTGCTCCAAAATCTAAAGGATTCTAATATGATGGAGATGATTGTTTAAGCTGCTTCTTCAATACTCTGTTGGTGTTTAATTGTGTGTGAGCATATTTTGTTTTATGTTCTCTGTAGCCACATGTTGTGTTAAAAAATGGATTGTTCTCACTCCTACCTTCATGCTGCTACTGTTAATTGTATAGCAAACTCTTGGTTGACCAAAAACATCTCATATTGTCTGGCTGGAGTTGGACTGAAGATTGGATAATTTTGGAAGACTTTAATCTTCCATGATTGTGTGACTCACCCTTGCTCGTTGCACACTTTCAAGCTAGGAATGTGTATCTCTAGAGCACTGCTATGGCAAAACAACTTTTGCTACAGTTGCAGCACCAGCAAGAGTTGGAATTGCTACAGTGATCAGTGACCAAGATCTCAGAGGCTTGATCCAGCAGTTATGAAAAGGAAAAAAAAAGAAACTGTTTTTATTCTTTTTGAGTTTGACACAAAAGCACCCATGTTGTTTCTCGTGGAGCTGGACTGGACTCAAGAATTTTGGATATGTTTGGAAGAATTTTCACTCCTTTTTCTTTCATCGCAAGGTGACTGACTCTTGCATTGTCTAATTCACTTTCTTTTTGTTGGAATTCTACACATTAGTTTCAAACTGAAACTGTCCTCTGCTGTCTTTTTTGGATGTGTTTCCAAACAAATATGGTTAATTGGTTATTGAATTGAGGAATCACTGAAGATCTTATTGGCCATCTGGCACAGGGAAATATGTAGATATGTAATTGCCTCTAGAGCATGCTAGATTGAAAATGTAATCCTTCCTGCATCTACTTGTCTACCTGAGATCGAGAAATTGTGTGAAGTGCTTCAGTCCTTGCTCATAATATCTTTTAGCTTGTAGTATGTGGTATATAACCTGTGCTGTACATGGAAGTTAACATTAAGCAGCTGCTCCATAGATCTGAGAAGACCCCTGCTGTTTTGTTCTTTCAGTAAAGATCTAGAGAATTGTAATTATGTTATATGTTTTAATGCTATAAGGGTCCGCTAGCGTAGTCCCATTTAACGTATGTAGCCGCAGTTGTGCTCTCTTACTTGTCTACGGTTTAGTATTAACCTGCCTTCTCTTTCATCGTTATGTGATGTGACGACTCTTCTCGTTGTAAACTTGTAACTTATCTCCGTGGTGTAGCCTTTTGTTTTCATTTATTTCGCTTGCACCGCAAATTCTTGAGCTACAGGGCATGCGTGCTTCAAATGCATTTTGTTGCTTTGTTTGTCATGGTATTGGTAATTCTTAAGTGAATGCTAGAACTCATCAGACTCCATTGCCCTGTCCAGGTCGTATCCAGTTTCATTTGGTTGGTCAACGGTTTTAAGCATATATGAAATATGAAATTATGAATTGGGCAAGCCTGGCTTAGTGTTTGGTGTACCGTGTTACTTTGCAAATCAGAAATTATATGTACATGTGAGAAGGCATCGGGAAGTTATAACCTACTGATTACTGCCCCACATGTACATTTCAACTAAAACTCCGTGCTCACGTTATGGAGTATGTATTACTAACAACAACAAAGCCGCTCACTTGATCAACTATTTTTCACTTTGCTGGCGCAAACACGGAAACCACACACACATTATAAAAACAAACAAACAAACAAACTTGACCTGCTGGGGGTATGGTATGACCTCCCTAGGGCATTGTCATTAAGGTAGAAAATCTCAATCTTGCAGGCTGAGAAAATCCTTGAATCTGTCGATGAGAGGATTTTCTTTAACCAGCTTAAATTTGCTCTCACGGGAAGTTAAAAAAACTGAATGTGCTACTAAAGCACTTTTGTGCAAACACGGAAACCAGAAGGGGCTGTCTACTTTGTACTCGAGTGATTTAGAACCTGGTGGCGCTCGAGTGAGAGATGCCTGAAAAACACTCGATTAACTGAAAAAGTGGTCAGACGGCAGAATCGAGTGATCAGTGGCACCAAACACTCGATTCTCATACCGCAGGATTCGGATCAAATGATCAAAATTAGTACAAACGATAGAACATATAGGCCCCGTTGGCTTCGCTGAAAGAATAAGTTGAAATATTGTTCCGGACAATTTGTTGTAAGAGAAAAATATTATTCCGATTGAAAAAACAAGCTGGAAAGTACGGATTACAAGAGAAGCGAACATGACCATAAAATAAAAAAAATATCTAGATTATTTCTATAAAAGTCAAATTGAAAGATTAAAAAAAATCAAATAAAACAAAAAGATGAGTCAGATTATTTCTATGAAAACCAAATTAAAATTTTTAAAGGAGAATCAAATAAAACATACAGAAAATAAAAAAAGCAAAAAAATAATTAAATATCTGTTCGAGTAATTTTGACCATTCTTATATTTAAGGATAGTCAATTTACAGTAATTAAACATAAAAGTTACAACTAAATAGAAATAGTAAAATATGATCATTAAGATCCAAATAATTTTGCGACTCTGCATGCATGGGTCCATGCAGCGAGGTGATTGGCGGCGACAGCAGGTCCCTAGTCTCTGGTCTAGTAGTCTAGTACCACGCCACATCGCCATGCATCCTGCCGCACGGCACCTGCACCTGGTCGGCTTGTGCATCCTGCCGCACGTATCGCTAGCTTATTCAGAACTATTTTTTTTTTTTTTTGTCTACCTGAAACTCACGTGTTTCAAGGGGGCACGTTCAAGTGTTTCACGCAAAAAAAAAAAAAAAACACACACACACACGATTCTGTGTACCATGTATCCAATTGTATTTGTTGTAATCTTAGTACAAATCTGTGTCAACAAGGCAAAAAAAAAACAGGGCAGATCTGTTCTGGTTGTAGTTGTTTACTGTTGTAGCCCATAAACCTGCCAAAAAAAGCCCAAACCCATCAGTCCGATAGGAAACAACTTAGTCCATTAAAACACCCTCCAACTTGGTGGAGAAACAAACGCACACAGAAACAGATCGACCGATCTGTTCGTGAGGAGGAGCTCTACTCTCCTCACGCACAGCAGGGCAAAAAGGGGAGAAACCAGATCAAAGCATGAGGGAACATGGGAAATCTCAAGATCCAAGGAGGCAAGACTCACCTCAACATCAATAAGGTCAGTACAACAGACATCCATTCATCTGCTGAGTTAGATCCCTGCAATATGGCATCATCAAACAAGTCATGGTCTGAAATCAATCTGTGCAAACAATTTTTCCTTCTTTAGATTGCAATTCAGCAGATAAAAAGAGTAGAATAGTGGTTACATTACCTTTTTGAACAATCTTTGATAATCCCTAGACTGGACACATGTTTTAGTGTACTCTGCTACTTCCAGTTCTTAGATCCTTGCAATCAGTGCTCTACAAAACTGTCCCTGCAACAGATCGAATTACACATATGTCAGTATCTCTGCTTGCTCAGCTCAGCTCTTGATAAAAACAGATTTCAAAATATGGAGGACACCTCACAACAAAACTATGATCTCAGTACAGTTGAAGGGATCAACAAGTGGCAACAAGCACCGGAGAACATGGCTCAGATGAACCAGGTACTAGTTCTCTTCACATAAGGCAATGGCCATCCATTTGTTCAATTGGATACATGGTACACATAATGCATCTCCTAATATGAATTTGCAAAATTATGTACTTTTCTCCATGATCTGCTACAAATGCAGAAACAATAATTAATCAAATCTAGTTTTTGAATGAAGCAGAACAGGCTGTACATGACAACAAGCAGATTCGATGACTATGCAACATTATCCAACTCAATTAACACTAAAGCTATGATGACAGCACACTCAGATCCTTTTCAGATATTTGGAGGCACAACTAGTTCAAGTCACCTTTTCAACCCATACACAATCAAAAAGGTGAGCAAATCATTGCTGAGATTGATAGAATCTGAACAGATACATGTTCTTAAAAGAACAGAAATTTATTTCCATGCAGGGTGGCTTGACTGAGCTTATGCTTGAGCAAATTATGAGCTCACAAGAAGACATTGATCACACAAAAGGGGTACCATGCAGGTACATAATTACAAAACAAACATGTGCAAAATTACTAGTGCTAGATTGTGTAATCTCAGCTTAGAACAAGTGCAATTTCTAAAATAATTATTACAGGTACATGAAGCGACACAAGGATCGTTAACAGACATGCTAATTGCAAATGACATGAATGCTCTTGAAGAAACCTTAGCACCCCAACTAGATTCATCAATATCAGACTCAAGGATGGCATACCAGGTACATGTCCACAAACACAATAATTTGCCACACATGCATTAGCAAAATTGCTTGAATACAAGTAATGCACTACGGCCATCAAACAAAGAAGAATTGACTTATCTGTGTACAACACAGGATTTTGGTGGTCACTATGATGAAGAAATACCAAGCTTTCTCCAGGACATACCTGAAAATGAAAATCATCATTGGCAAATTGACATATTCAACAACATGCACATTGATGAGGTAAACAAAAAAAATAATTATTCTTTTCTACACCTATTTCAGTGCACAGTGAATGTTTGCAAATGCAAAACTCCAATGATCTAAAAAACTACACACTGCTAATAACATATTTACATGAACAGGAACTCACAGCGTCAGAAAATGGCTTCAGCAGCATCAATGCACCAATATCAAGAACCACAGAGGCTGCGTCAACTGCAACAGAAGATGAACACAATTCCAATGACAACCAATTCCTGACAGAAGAGGAGATTGATGAATTCATCATCGCAGAGCAGATTGCTGCATCAGAAGGAAATAATGGGCCCATTGACAGCGCATACACACCTCAGCCGCTATAGAAGTTTGAGAGTAGAGCAGCTGCCGAACACTTCTGCAGGTTCTATGCTTTTCTGGCTGGCTTCAAATTTGCTGTAAAACATTCAATGAGGACAACAGCTAAGAAGAGAGACAACGAGATTATAAAAGTAGAACTAAAATGCACCCATTCAGGCAAAGCACATCAACAAAAGTCCACTGAAGAAGAAGAAGCAGATGTAGATAAGCAGATTAGAAAGAAGACATCAACCAAAAGGAACACCAGTGTCTAGAGAAAATCAGAGTGCCCTTGTACAATAACACTGAGGGAGGAATGGGCAGGAGGTCCATGGTTCATAATGCATCAAGATTTGGATCACAACCATGAACTACGACCTGGAGACCGAGACACACTGTTCTCAGGGCACAAATACATGACTGATATGGAGAAGGGGCTGATTAGGACGCTAAATGACAACAACATCCCGACAAGACAAATGGTGAGCATACTGTCATACCTTAGAGGAGGACCCACAGCCCTACCGAAGAAGAAGAAGGACATCAGCAACTTCAGGACAAAAATCAACAGAGAGATCAAGGCTTCAGGCATGACAAAGGTGCTGGATTACTTTAGAAAGAGGCAGACTGAAGATCCGTCCTTCTTCTACAAGTTGGACCTGGATGAAGAAAGGAGAGTCAGAAACCTGTTTTGGGCAGACGGTTGCTCAATCGAGTATTACAAAGAGTATGGTGAATGTATAAGCTTCGACACCACCTTCATGACAAATAGATACAACCTTCCCTTCTCTCCATTCGTGGGCATAACGGGGCACGCACAAAGTTATTTGTTTGGCTACGCCTTCCTGCATGATGAGACCATAGAAACTTTTCTGTGGGTCTTTGAAACATTCTTGGAAGCGATGGGAGGGAAGCACCCAGTGACGATAATAACTGACCAGGACAAAGCGATGAAATCTGCAATTCAGCTAGTATTTAGCAATGCAACTCATAGAAACTACCTGTTCCATATCAAGAGCAAGTGTTACAACAGAAACACAAAGGTCTTCTCACAACATGAAGGCCTATATGAGGATATAATAAACAATAGCCTCACAATTGAAGAGTTTGAAACATTGTGGGTGAAGATGATCGAAGACAAGAATCTACAGAATAACAAGTACATGACTAAAATGTGGCAAACGAGGCACAGGTTCATTCCTGTCTACTTCAAGCATGACTTCTTCCCATTCATCCAAACCACATCTAGAAGCGAGTCCATAAACTCAAGGATGAAGGACAATGTTGGACCAACATATAGCATGATGGGCTTCATACGAGAATACGACCGTGTTATTGAAACAATCAATAAAAACGAGAGGCTAGAAGAAAGCTACAGCAACCAGAAAACACCCAAGGAATTCATTTTTGGGTACACAATTGAACAGCAAGCCGCTGAGCTGTACAACCGGAATATATTCAGGAAGTTCTAGGTACAGCTGAAGGCAACAACAATGTTAAGCTACAAGGAGACTGAGGAAAGGAAAACTTTTGAGGTCTGGCCCAAGAGCAACCAAATCCACAATGTGCACAGAATCAGGAGATATACAGTTTAGACTGATCTGATAGAGGGAAATGAAGAATTCAGCTGCATCTGTGCAAAGTTCAGCAAAGATGGAATTCTTTGCTCACATATCCTAAAAGTGATCATTGAGAAGGAAATAAGCACAATTCTAGAAAAATACATAAAGGACAGGTGGAGAAAGAAGAGCACAAGAGTGCATGTTAGAAGAGAGCAAGAGGAGACCATTGCAACAAGTGCATTGCTGAGGTTCAATGTGCTGTCCAGGAAGTCGGCAATCCTGAATTCAAAAGGATCGAAAACTGAGAAATCAATGGAGTACCTTTTGTCCAAGTTTAGTAAGCTAGATGTCAAACTGGATGTGCTTTTTGGCACCTAACAAACAATTGATGGTAACAATCAGCAACAAGGTCATGAGGAAGGACACAGCAGGCAACAAGAATAAGTGATGGAAGATGGCTATAGTATGGCGGATCCAGAAGAAAGTGATGAATCAGAGATAGACATTCAGGACCCAGAAAGAATAAAGACAAAGGAAAGGCCAGAAATCCCAAAGAGATTCAGGACAAGAATAGAATATTTTGAGAGGAAAAGGTTGGAGCAAGAGAAGAAGAAGAAGGCAGCTGAAGAAAAGAAGAAGGTAGCTGAAGAAAGGAAGAAGGCGGCTGAAGAAAGAAAGAAGGCGATCACAGAAAGAAAGATGGCAGCTGCACAAAGAAAGATGGCGGCTGCAGAAAGAAAGAAAAACAAGAAACCCAAAGACAAGGACAGTACAACAGGTAACACTGCACTACAAAATTACATAATGATTTGAAACCAAAAACTAGAACTTAAATGCATTTACAACCAATTATTGTTCACAGGATCCCCAGTGAAGCCTCAGAAAAAGGGAAGAAAGGAGACAACAACAGCTCCAACAGAACCAAGTTCATCATGATGATTACATAGAAAGACTTGATGTCAATTGTAGTGGCAAAATTAATTATGTCATTCTTGTAATCAGTAGGATATTCTGAAAACCTACTTTAAATTATGCCTGGACCTCTAATTGCAAATGATGAGAACTACAATTACAGTACCAAGTACTAGCAATTTATAGTAAGCATTTTTGCAATTTATAAACTAGCATTTGCAGTACCTGTACAAACTTCATCATATGGCACTACACTTCAGCATACGATCTTGGGATAAGCACCACCATATCCTGTAGCAAAATTCTTGCACTTGTCTTTGCTATAATAGGTTAGTAGACTAAAACAGATTTGACAAAAAAACCCCAAGAAACAGAGGAAGATAACAACTACGAATATGGAAAAAAGAACATTTCACATCAAGCTCCCAACTAAAATAATATAAAACCACCGCAGTTTAGATTCTTCACTGTAGATTTATCTTTACAACTACTATAGCACCAACAGAAGTGATATTAGGCAATTCCTCACTTACAGATTAGCATGCACTAATACTATGAACCTACACACTAAATGACACAAGTCTAGACAAAACATGCAGCTCATGCTGACTTGTAGTACTTTTCATAGACCTGAAAAGAAAAATTTCCAAAATAACAATCATTTCAAAAGCATGATGGCATAATAAGACAGATGGACATTGCAACTAGTATTACCACTTCATCAAATTCCTGGACTTTAAATCGTCCTTCATCCGCAGAATTGAATGGACTGGAAAGCATGTCATTGACATATTTGATGCGAAGGTGGCAAATATCAGCTTCATTGAACTTGTCCATCATATCAACATTGATAGCCTAAGCCTCAAGGTTTTTCATAGCAAAAATACCACTATCATTGATCAAGCTGACACAAAGATACAAGAAAAACAAACCAGAAGACAATGAGAACCAAAAAGGGTATCATGCATGTGTTTTTTAAAAAAAAAGTGTATTACGCATACTCCTCATGCTGCTGAGGCACATCTGTAAAGTAAACACAATATCCATGGAACCTAGAGTCAGGATGACCAGATTCTTTCCAGATTACAGACAAGTTCTGTACCTAAAAAGACGGCACAATTGCAACACATGTAACAATTATGGGTACATGGAAAAAACTGCAAAGGATAATCACAATGTATTTGCCAATGTGCTGCTCCTACTTATGAATTCATCATGAACAACTTTCTCAATAGGTGAGCCTCCTCCATAACATAGTGTACAACAATCCAAGATTGCAATCTTTCTCAAACTAAAATAAACAACCACCACGTACCACTAATCAAGGAATAGAATTGGAAAGTACATCTGACATGAAAATACATAATGGACAAATATAAGTATCAATCAAGCCCTAAATAAGCAATCAATTATACAAAGATTGCTAACTTACATATTGGCTCTATGACAATGGCCTTGCGCGAGACGCCCCCCTAAAACATTTGACTGCATTTTCATGTAGCTCCTTCTCCTTGCTATCATTAGGGCCATGATTCCCAATTAAATAATCCTACACCATAACAGACTAGTCAATATTTATTTCATATCATCCGGACATAGAATTGATTGATGAAAACAAAAGATACTTACACCAACTTTCGAGAAGAAATAATGTTTGTAAGAATTCTTGGGGTTATTCTTATGAAATAACAACTTGCACAGAGCATTCACTACGAAGTAGTGAACATTTCCTTCAGGTTTAAGAGAGCTTGCAAAGACACTTAACTTAACAATCACATGCCCATAATCAATTACTGTAAGGCTAAAATAAGAATAAAATAACGTCCATTACATCTCTGCTAGCTGCAAATTGACAAAATTTAATCACCAATGTAGAAAAGAGAGGAGGAATTAAGCGAACATAACTTACTTCGAGTGCTCATTGCTATCTGCCATCCTCAAGACAATGCCATACAAGTCAGGTTCAAGTTTGGACACAGTAATCTTCGAGTGAGGCTTCACAAAAGGACTCAACTGATATTTGCTCGGTATGAAACCCCTCCTTGTACGGTGAACAGCAAGCTTTGCACTAGAAGAGCACCAAGGAACTTGGCTTGAAAATGAATCAGAGTCATTGGATAAACCATTGCTTCTCAAACCTTTTCCAGAACAGCCGCCAACAACTGAAACATCTGCAAGGTTTGCAACAGGTGTTGCAATATGTTCCTGCAAAACCAATAAACAACAAACACATCAAATTGTTCGAAAAGGACAGCAAAATACCATATTACATACAAACATATATAATATATCACAGTAGTTGATCAAATTCACCGTCAAACATACAAAATACAAACAATATGTATAGTTCCATTGTACACGCCATCAGACAAAGATTAAAAGTGTTCCACACATTTACATAAAATAATATATAGTCCCATTCAAATAATATACAGTCCCATTTGTTTTAATAATAAAAATTATATTGCTTTCCCCCAGGAGTGATTGCAGCTAGAGGCAGAGGACCAACTGGCTCGTCGTCGCTGTCAGAATATTCAGTAAAACGAACAGATTCCATACGAATACAGTCCTAGATAAAAAAACAGTATTAGTCGCCAAGAAATACCAGGAAATAAGATAACACATAAGATAAGACAGGCATAAAAATTCAAAATTTGAAGCTGAGGCAAAACAATAAACTCCATTCAAACAAAGATGCTTACATTTCCAACATTCTCATTTCTTTCGGCTTCAACAGGTTCCTCATTGCTCACATTAACACTTAAAGAAGATGGAATCTCACTCATCTTATTAACAAATGTCCAACCTTGAGATCCAGAGGCAAAGTTGAAGAAGAAGGTGCTCTCAGATTGAAGCTAAAAAAAGAACAAGTAGAACAAATATGAGTTAAACCTATGAAAACAAAACAAGGCTGCAAAGTTAACTGGAACAATAGCATTAACTACAACTTACATTTCCACGAAATCCATCATGCAATATATGAACACCTTGAGTCTCCTGTGAAGTAGATGATGGTTTAAACTGCACCTAATATTTGGAATTTAATTAACTTACTTGTAGCACCAACAAGTAAAGAGTATAGAAAATAATCAACACAATATAACAAGTCAATGGGGGAAAACTGATTCTTAGCTAAGAAGCACAATGTAAAAAGTCAATGAGGTGGCCTAAACCAAACAATTCAACAAGGACAAGATATAATTTTTTACTATCAAAGGACAATAGAGAAATTATCACGCCTGACTTGTAGTACAGATCGCCTGAACGACACAATTCAAAAAAGACAAGTGACAATTTTTTCTCTATGGAATCACAATAGACAAATGAGCTTGGCTGAACGATACAATTAAAAAAAGACAAGTGACAATTTCTATTTTTATGGAAACACAAAGGACAAAGGAGATCACCTAAACAGCACAATTCAACAATGACAAGGGATAATTTTTTTTCTAAGAAAGGACAAAAGACAAATTAGTTCGGCTGAACGACACAATTGAAAGAAAACAAGTAACAATTTGTTTTTTATGGAAAGATAATTGACAAATCACCTCACTTGAACTGCAAAATTCAACAAGGAAAAAATTATAAAAGATTCTCACCATGGAAAAGACTGCCTGAGACGCAGGAGCCTTGCGTAAATCAGTCCTGGGAACCAACTCAATTGGCTCAAAAGGTACTGAAGAAGAATTTGAACCAACAGGACGCCTCAGGCTAGGATCTTCAACAAAATTGCCTAGATCATCCTCATCTTCAAGTATTCGAAAAGGAGGGACACCGGGACTATTAAAGAACGGAGCCTTCTTAATAGGACCTTTCCATTTTCCTGATTAATCAACAAAAAAAATGTGGTCAACATAGCATCCAGCTAAAACGAACTTACAGGAGAAACTACAAATTTGGATGATTAAAGTCAGGGACATGAATAATCAAATACAAGTAAATCAAAACACTGCAAAAATAACAGAGGTCATAATTCATAAAGACAGGTTGCACAGTTCAAACACTATAATTGCATGAATACAAAGGTGCAATTTATTAATAAAAAGAATGCAACTTCCAAAACATAGGAACTAACCCTGAACATCCACAGCAGCAGCAGCATTTCCAACCAAATCAGCACTAGAACAATCTTGCGCCTTCTTTGCTGCATCAGAAGCATCACCAGATACAACACCGGTACAAAAATGCACAGACTTATCAACCAACGGTATAAAAATGCACACACTTTCATATATATCATAGATTTGGTAAACATTTATTATCAAAAGCGACACAAACCTGGGGCCTCATCGACCTTATCAATCAACGGGGCAGATGCAGCAGCTGATCTAGCTATCTCCACTTCATCAACGGTATGAGCCAAGGGGGTCGAAGCAGATTGCCTAGATGCTTTGCCTTGCTGCTACCTTTTACTTGGAGACTTAGAGGCCTGCTTTTTCGTTGGAGATTTAGAGGTCTGCGCTGTAGCTTCCTCGACAATAACTGGATCCTTTGATGTACTTCCCTTTCCATCTTTCTTGCGACTAATAGGGGACTTGGAAGTCTTTTTATATGCAACAAACCGAGTCCTCAAAGCCACACCGGTAGGAATAGGAGATGGAGATAAGTTCTTGTTCCTCTTGCTGGTCCTTGTACCTACAACACAACCAAAAATTATAAAAGTAAATACCCAAAAGATATATATTGCCACAATATGAAGAAATGAACTCTAATCCTGAAACTGTCTTACAGAAAATTAACATACCTTGAGATGATGGCACATTCGAATGGAGAACTTTAGTTAAAGGGGAAGATGCATTCACTGTCTTCTTCGCTTTCCTTGCACCTAATTCCACAAAAAAAATGAGCATAACAGTACAAGCAAGTACACAAGTTACTTAAATCCAAACAGTACCACGAGATGCTGAGTCTTGTGAACAGACAGTTCCAACTGATGGCGATGAAGTGTCTCTTTTCCTCTTCCCTTTCCTTGCAACTGACTCTGCAAATCAATAAATCCACAAACCAAGGATAAACAAGTCTTTCAATCCAAGCTCAAACAAATGAAATACAGAATTTAATTCAATGCAACAACAAATAAAAAAAGAACTTCAGGTACGTTGACCTGCTGGGTCCTGTGAACCAAGAATCTCAACAGATGGAGATGATGGATTTTGTTTCCTCTTCAAATTCCTTTCACCTGATTCTACAAAAAAAACAAATCACAAAGAAAGAAAATAAATTTTTTAGATAATAAAGAATCATTTCAATTCAATGCTAAAATAATAAAAAACCGTTCATCAAAAACAAATTGTACCATGAGCAGAAGAGTTGTTTGAGGAGATGATCTCAGTTGCCGGTGAAGTACAAAACTGAGTACCAACAACATCATCATACAGACCATCTGATTCGATCTTCTCTGTCACAGATGCTTCTTTAGTCTTAGTCTCATGTACAACCCCAGATGGATCAACTGCTCTGACAGCTGCATTACTTGGAGCACCAGCCACTCTTTCATCCAAACCATCTCGTGGAACAGTACCGTGACCTAGAGAAGGCGGACACAGGGCAGAGGCACCATAGTCAACATTATCATGTGCTAGAGAGGGCACCCTGGTACTAGACCTCGCAGCATCATGAGCACTAGCAACATTATGATGAACTCCATCATCAGGATTCTGAGCCTCAGCACGTGCATCATAACCAACACCAGGGTATGCACGATGCATGTACGTGAACATCTCGGCAACAAGAAGGTCAGGGCTACTGTAACCATGCTTTGCCTAATGATCTTCGTAAAGCCTACACACGTGTAATTTGTCCTGTATAGACAAGATAATAGTACAATGTCAACCATGTCAAAATTGAATTTACATGAACAGTCAGCAAAAAATAAATGACAAGGAACCCACATCTGCTAGAAGAAAATGACAATGCTTATCTAAAAGTTTAAGCAATGCTTTGGTAGCATCTTCCGGCAGGTATTCTCCTGCATAGCATGTGTCATCAATTGATTTCACCTGCACGAAACATATCCTAGCTCAGACAGTGATCTCAAAAATATATAAACTCAATACAAGACTAACAAGACTACACAACAAAACACAAGTATAAACGTATGTACTTTATCTCAATAACATCAGCAGCCATTCATATTATGAGTTCTACATATATAATTTACTATGGACATAAATGACAAAAGAGGGCACCACCTTGGACAAATCACAAACTGAAACAACATATTCAACATCTTCTACCAAGAACTTACCGGCCGCTTTCCATAAATGTCACCGCAAACATGATCAAAAGAAGAAAATTCTTGATCATGGACCCCTTCCAATGCTGGATCCTTGGCAGACTTCGGGGTAACCGATTACTCTCTCCAAAGTTGATGAAATCAAGATAGTAACCCTACAAAACATTTCAAACAACATCACTAAAATCAAATCCAGATCAAACACAAATGACAGAATAAATGAAGGCAGTAAGGAAAAAAAGACATACAGCAAGGAAATATCGACAACCCCCAATGGTGCTTCTTCTCTTCTTTTTGTAGTTCAAAATAGAAGAAAAAAATCCAATCATATACAAGCTTGGACCAGTTCCACCCCATGACCCTCTCCTTAGAAACATCAATCAAGGGGGGCAAATAAAAAGGGCTGGGAAGGGTGCTGGAATTTGCACAAAGGAACGTTGATAGTGCAACCACCATGAAGTACCGGAAAACATCATCATCACATAAGGTATCTCTAAGCAGCTTCTGGCCAAACGTCTTGATAAGGGGTAGAGAGGACTCTTTGATTGCTGAAAGGAACTGGCTCTTTGTGGATTCAGAATAAGCCTGCCTGATATCTTCACCTTCCATTGGGAGGCCCAAGAACAGATGGGCTGACAATGTAGATAAGGGGATTATTTTCCCTCCTACAAGAAAATCACTACAGTTCAAGTCCAACTGATCAGTGATCCATTGAATAAATCCCTTAGGTGCCGAACAACCATCATACTACAGTAAGATGCCAAATCCACGATCCCTGACTATGCCCTTCTTACGATCATCCAACTGGGCTATAATTTCACAAAAATACTTGTTGAACTTGCTCCCTGCTCTCTGAGAAGTGCTTCTAGTACCAGTCGCTCTCCCTCTACCCCTCCCTCTCACAGACCTGGTACTCTGAAAACCAATGCAACAAACACACACATTAAACAACTTAGTCTATTCAGTCCACTTGAAGCACAACAAATAATAAACATAAGACAGAATGTACCGTTCCAGCACGTGTCTGGACACCACGCTAACTTGTTTTCCCTTTAGAGTCAACAAACTTTGCAAACTAAAAAAGACAGGATGAGAATCAAACAATCAGAGAAAAATAGACTAAGTTCCGCAAATACCCCTGCAAAGGCCTCTTGCAGATGCTGGAACGTCTTCACCATTGATCATGCATCATAACCCCCATCAACTTGGGTATTTGAGTCCTTAAAAAACCAAACAATCCATATCAGACAAAATATTTCACAATATAGCTTCCAAAATCAGCATCAACTGCACATAAAAACTTAGTACCTCTAGCTCATTCAGATCATCAGAGCTCGATTCATACTCATCCTCGTTACTATCATAAACATGATCTTCATCCTCCATGGCTACACAACTAGCAAACTGTGATTATGAAATCAGTGACAACTTCAATAATGCAGCTTTGCATACGCAAGCAAAATAAAGACACAGTAACAACAAAACTCTATATAAGGACTACTGCAAATGGAGGTTCACATAAAACCAAACAGGTACTTAACATCAACCCAATCCTCACATTACAAGGTTCACATAAGACAACTGCAACAATACTACATATAAGGGATAATACTACATATGCTGAAAACTATAATTGCAGTGCCCTATAAGTGCAATTTACATTATCAGTAATTGCAAATTGTGAAACTCAATCTAAAATTTGCCTTATTTTCATCAGCAGTAGGTAATAATACTAACAGATAACTTCAATGCAGGACATTTTTTATTTTAGGGCAAACTAACTAACTCCAAACTAGAGTTCAGAGAGGACACACATAATAAGTATGAACAATGATATCTCAAGCATATGGATACAAGTATACAACACAAGCACAAGCATACAATGCATACAAGGGTAACACTGAACCCTGAACCACACTAGTCTAGAGTAAAGGCACAAGTATATAATAGTGGCTACCATAGCAGGTTGCTGGGTTCAGACATATCTAAACCTTTGAACCCCAAAGAACTAAACCTTAATTTGCAATCAGACTGATCAAAATAGCGAACAACTCCCTACCAAAAGCTTCTTAAAGGAACAGAATATGACCACAAAAGTAATAACACAGAACATGACCAATAAAGGGCAGCTCACTTTACTTAGATTCAAGCAGCATTTTAGAACCCGGTTTATGTGTGTGATATCACAAATATCTTATAGATTCACTATACTTCCAGGAACAGGACTGAAGATATGTATGACACCTCAGAAGAAAACTATGATCTCAGTACAGTTGAAGGGATCAACAAGTGGCAACAAGCACTCCAGAAGATGACTCAAATGAACCAGGTAATAGTTAAATTCACATAAGGTAATGGCCATCCATTGTTCAATTGGATACATGGTACACAGAATCTAACCGAGAAACACAGAAAACAAATCCACGCCACCTGCTAACAATCCAAACAAAAACCCATCCAACTCCAAATCTACGCTGCAAAATCAAAGGGGATGCGCACCAACCACCGCAGCACTCACCACAAACGTCAGCGAGCTACCAACAGAGAGGCACAATGACAGCTAATCCAACAAACCCTAATCCACACCAACGGTGCGATAAACCCTCTGAATCCACACACCACCAAACCCTAACATGAGCCCATCCAATCGAAATCACCAGATCCACACCACCAAATCGCAACCAAAATGGGTCAAAATAAAGGGAAGAGGGAGCCGTACTACCTGCTGACCTCCGCCGCAATGCACCCTTCGAATCAAAAAGCGAGGAAGAAGACCGAGCAGACCTACGCCGTCGTCGTCGCCGTCGCCTTCGGCGTCGCCAAGGAGGAGGGAGAGAAAGGGAGAGGAAGCGAAATGGACAGGAGTGGACCGAGTGGAGCGGAGACTTCTCGGCAGGCGCGACGATCCGAAAGTGAACAGTAAAGTGGGTCCCACATGTCAGCGACGGAGCGGGTGGAAAACAGTCCGCACAAGCGCGCCGTCGATGCCCCATCCGACGGAGGACAAATCGTGTGTTTTCTCCAACAGAAACACGCGAGTGTCCTTTAGCAATACCGTTTTTTTTAGTTTTTTTCTCACCACATTTTATATATCAGCGTAACTCAAATTTTAGAGCATCAGCTAACCGCGTGACTTTCTCGGTACGCACGGCGGCACCTGCATGCCTCCACTGCCCGCACGAACCAGGCACGGGACACGACCACCCTGGCCCACGACCGCTTGGAAGCCTTCAACAGTATCATCGCGTGTGTTGAGAGTGCAAGATCCGACGGCTATTAAATCGAGTGAGGCGAGCCAAAAAAATCATCCGAGGCTCTGTTTAGTTCCAAAAAATTTTCACTGTCACATTGAATCTTGCGGCACATGAAGTACTAAATGTAGACGAAAAACAAAACTAATTGCACAGTTGGGTGAGAAATCACGAGACGAAACTTTCGAACCTAATTAATCCATAATTAGACACTAATTGCCAAATACAAACGAAAGTATTGCAGTAGCCAAAACCAAAAAATTTCGGCAACTAAATGCGCCCCGAGTGACATGCTGATTTACCGAACCAGAAACCCTCCAAAGGAAGTAGGTGTGAGGTTGAAAGCCTGAACCTGGCTACGCATCATCTCCATTTTGCAGTTAACAGTCGTTGACAGAATCTGCTTATCTGCAAGTTGTAGTAATGGAAGCCGGCTTTGCTGTCAGTGTACTATTAGTATTAGTGAACACCGCAATGTGTACTCCTAATTTTGGGCTCATACGAAGAATATCAACCAGTCCGTTCTTCGTTGGGATTTGGGATATCAAGAACTAATCAAAACCACATTGCACTATTAAATCTTCCCAGTGATTGAACTGATGCCAACTGAAATAAGTAAAGTTTGATGCAATCAGATCAATATGGCGTAGCTGAAAAATAAAATTATGACGCAGACAATTATATAGAAAAATGGCAGTTGTACCACACGTTCACAATAGAAGCAACAGTGTTCAAAAGTTGTTTGTCAGTTTACACAGTTCTTCAGTTTCATGCTTTTATCTAATCTTGTATTAAAGGCATCTAATCCTTTTATCAAAACTGAACTCTACACCGGAGTTGCATATCAGCAGATGCCTTGCTATCTACAGGGATCATCAGCTCTCCGTTTGTCCAGTATCTCACTGATTGATACACTATCCGCTACTGTTCTTCCTTCTCGATAACGGCGGCCTCGTAGATCTTGGCCAAGTTTGGGACTTTGACAAGAAACGGCCTGATGAACTTGGCCACGAAATCCTCCTCCGTGATGGCCGCAATATTGTTGAAGTCCCTGCCGCGCCACAGCCGCCGCGCCTGCAGCACCCTCATCACCTGGAACCGCGGCACGAGCCGCCCCTCCAGGTCGTACCTCAGCAGCGCCGGGAAGCTGGCGACGCGCTCCGCGTCCATCCCGACCTCCGTGGTCAGGAACTCCCAGTTCCTCCGGATCCGCTCCGCGGAGACCGTCAGCAGCGTCGGCATCTTCGCAGCCGCCGTCTTCACCTGCGCCTCCGTCCACCCGAGCTCGTCCCTGAAGAAAGCGGCCTTCCAGGCGAGCCGCTCCGGAGTGGCGCTGAATGCCGCGATGATCGCGTCCTTGAACGCCCGCGTCTTGCGCGGCACGCCGAACTCATCGGCGCGGGCCAGAACGGTGTCGACCTCGTCCGGGCTCGCGACAAGCAGCTTGGAGCAGTAGGAGATGGCGAACCAGCCGACGTCGCCATCCGTGAGGGTGCCTTCCTCTTGGAGCAGCGCGATGGTGGACTTGACCGTCCGGAGGTCGGCGGTGAGGAGGCCCGGGTTGCCCTTGAGCGCGGCGACTAGCTTGTCGACGCGACCACGCAGATACGGGAGCCAGAACTGGACACTGGGGACGAGCGCGCGTGAGCGGAACGCGGCCGCGCCGCAGCGCACGACGAAAAGGCCCATCTGGTACGTGGTGAACCCGAGCGCGCGGAGCTCGTCCGCGCGCGGCGCGAGCGTCCTTGGCACGCTGCAGGTGAGTATCGTCGGGTCGCGGGCCACTGCGACGGCAATGAGCGGCGGGGAGAGCTCGAGCGCGTCGGCGAGGAAGGCGAGCACGGTGTCGGGCTTCGAGGAAGACCTGATGGCGGAGAGCTCCGGCGCCACTCGCGCGGCCACGTTGGGGTAGAGGTTGCACCTGTTCACGAGGTAGTCTTCGACGGAGAAGGACGAGGGGGCGGTGGCGTCGGCGGACGCGGCGGTGGAAGCCGAGGTGGGGGCGTTGCTGGTGCAGGGGAGGGGGCGGAAACGGGATGGGGACGGCGAGGGGGAGTATGGCAGCGCCGGCGAGGGGAGGACTGGACGCCCCGGGAGGAGGAGCATCGCGGCGACGCCGGCGTGACGCTACCGCGTCGAGATGAGCCCGGGCAGGGGGCTACGGGAATCGGATAGGTGGTGCCTGTGGCTGACAGGTGCGGCGCGGAGATTACCTGCGACGGTAACTGACGAACTGACAATCGTTCAAGCACTATCCGAAGCAAGTTTTACGTTCTCTTCCTTTTCATCCAGGCCTCTTCCCCCCCTTAGGCCCACGACCCGTGGGCCTTAAATGAAAACGTTCTCTTCTTTAAATCCGGGCCTGCGCAAGTTGAGGCCATGAATGAAAAAAACTGGCGCCTCCTTCTCCATCCTTCTGTCTCCCTAGTGGAGGGCGAGCCGGCCCTTGCCGCCGCCGACGTATTTTTTTTTCGTGCCTCCTTGACGAAGCCGAGCCGGCATCTTCTGCGACACCGGTCAGGCCACCACTCCTTTGCTTTGCGGTCCAGCGTCTGAGATGATCAAGCCGTCACAACCTGCAAGCAATAACGCGCCGCCGCACACTTCACACGGCCAGGAAGTTTCGCCGCCTCAGGCCCCCGCACCATGACGCTGCCGATGGAAGCCAGCGCCACTAGGAGTATCACCGTGACGTGGAGAACACGGTCCCGGCGAGATCGCGTCTGCCATAGCCAGAGAGCGCCATCGCACGTGAAGACCCAACCGACCTCAATGTCCATCTGCCGCTCCTGCCGTTGTCCGGTCGTTGGTGAGCCTCCCTGCATCTTCCCTTTGTCTCTCTGACTCATCGCCTCATGTTCGTTTTCTGCTCATCCGTCCGTCATGCCAGCCTTCCATGCCAAGTGCATGCACCGCCTCATGTGGGAAGTCCGATGCTACTTTGCGTGTCGCCTTGCTGCTGCTGGCCTGGAGAGTAGAAGCTGCCGCCATGAAAATGATGTTTGCCTACCAGGAACGTACGAACTAGAAGCTGCAAGACGTGCTCCGGGGCAGGTCCCTTCTATAGTTCTATCTTCCATGCATGTTACTTTCTATCTTCCATGTACGTTGCTTTCAGTTAATCAACCCTGTTTTGTTAAACTCTGCAGTGTGTGTCATGCCGTGTTCTATCTAATAACCCTTGATTAGAATAATAGATGCTATCCTCCTATAGTCCTAATAACATACATCTTTGATCAAACGTTTCATCCTTTTATTAGTAACGTTTCGGTCTCTTCTTATGTGGTGAGTGGTGACATCATGACTAATCTCTCATGCTGCAGTGAGACTGAGCTTTGAACTGGTTTGACACGAGAAAAACATCGAGGCATGGAATTTTTTGAACGAGTCAAGTATTTGTGAAAATAATTTGATCTTCGTTATCTTGGTTTAGCTTGATAAATAACTATATAATGATTATTAATAAAAAATAATGCTTGATCGATTTTTAAATTGAATAAATGCTAACTAATTTGAGCCGTCATCACATGCTTGCTACGTTGTGGATGGAATAGGACATCAGATCGCCGGTTAAACAATGGGCAAGAGGCAGGTGACCAAGTTTTGATCCCCAACAAAGCACCGCCAACATGACATTAATGGGTTGGTTGCTTCCTTGCTTCTCTTATTTAATTTCTGCATTATTAGCTATCACCAGGAGGATGACGTAGGGCTCACCATTGCTTCAATTATTTGTAATGCTAAATGGTTTGGCATATTAATTATTAGGAGTTGATTTCGTTGAATCTCTGCAACCAGGTGGTTGCTTCAGATGTGAGTTGTTGTTCACCAGGCTACCGAGTGAAGATTGTGATTTGGAAAAAGCAACAATACTACCGGTAATCTATATGTTACTGACCCGTGGAATGATTAAAAAAATAATGCTTGATTGATTTCTTATTTAATAAATACTAACTAATTTGTAATGGTTTTCAGACGAGCCACCATCATATTCTTGCTATGCGTTGTGGATGGAACGGGACATCAGATCGCCGGTTAAACAAGGGGCAAGAGGCAGGTGACTGAGTTTTGGTCCCCAGCAAAGCACCGCCAACATGATATAATATAGGGTTGGTTGCTTCCTTTCTTCTCTTGTTTAATTTCTCACCAGGAGGATGACGTAGGGCTGGCCATTGCTTCGATTATTTGTAACGACATATTAATTATCCGGAGCTGATTTCATGGAAACTCTGCAACTAGGTGGTTGCATCAGATGTGAGTTGTCATTCATGAGGTTACGAGTGAAGATTGTGATTGGGCGAAAACAACAATACTACCAGTAATCTATATGTTTCTAACCTGTGGTTTATATATGTTTTAAGTCTTTGATTTTATGCAAGAAACGACAGCTATTCGAAGCATGATAATTTGGACTGCGTTGAACATGCAAGGCTATGTAGGAGAGAAATATACTCTATGTTGTGTTGTATCAATAGTTTGCATTACATTAATAAAGAAAAAACGTTCACAATTATAGAAAATGCATCTTGAAAATATTATGTTAAATTGACCGTTCGTCATACCATGATTTGATATATATTTATTAGACTATTAATAAATTTATGGTTTGATAACTTTTATTAGTCTATATATTTATTTTAAGATCTAAGTCCAATATTTGTATTCTTTATATATATATATATATATATATATATATATATATAGCTATGATATATATTGCCCTGGGTGCTGAATAATAATCAGTACCCTAGCCCGCCCGACGCACCCGCTCCGACCCCGAGCCACCCAATCGGTGGGCGCTGGTCCGTCATCCCCCTCTTTTTTTTCTTGTACTGCACCCACCACCGTTTTTTATTTATTAATTAATAATAATTTTATTTTTTGGTTCCACTTTTAGATCATGGGAGACGCCGGTTTCTTCGCACAAACCTAGATCGCCACCACCGCAGCAGCACGAGCCCAGCTCGCCGCCGCACGGCCTGAGCTCGCCCCCGCCCCCGTCCCCATCCCCGTCCCCGCCGCACGACCTCAGCTCGCCGCCGCCCCTGCTCCCTTGTTCGGCGCCGGTGAGCCCGCTACACCTGGGCCCGCGGCTGCTACCCATCTTGTTGCCTCGAGCTGGCAGCAGTGTCTTCTCGTCTCCACCTCTTCACCTTGTTCCAATCCCTATGTTGAGTGAATCTGCGGCGGTGGTAGCGCCTTATCCGCAGCTACCATGCCTGAGGGATTCGGCGTCGGCGGCGTCCTCGCCATACTTGAGGATTCGGCGTCGTATCCACGGCATCCACAGCGTCCGTCGACAGAGCCCCTCTGCTTTGATTCGGTGGCGGCGGCGGCGGCCTCACCTAATCCGCAGCCTCATAGAACGCTGCCCATGGTGGATCAATTTCAGGCGACGCCATCGGCATCATCTCCTTCAGGCGTGCAACGCGACGATCGTACGAGCAGAATCGCTCACCCCAACCATTCCGTGGTATGGTACCCATCCATCCAGACTCACATTCGATGCCCCAATTTTGGTCCCTTTTAATGTTGGGGATGGGGATCTGACTTTACCCTGTTGTGTGTAGATCGAAGACCCTAAAGAAGATTGTCTGATTCTGATATTTTTTGCTCATGGATCTGGAATATATTTGCACGAAGATGCAATGCAAAACAGCAGTATAGCACTGCTGCAGCAACACGGCATTATCTCATCTGCCATTAAATGGATCTATGGTCTGCTCCCCTGGGTAATTCTCTTTCTTCCTTGTTGCACGAATTGAGCCTGACGGCTGTTTAGCTTACTAGATATAGCTTATTTGTGTCTATCATTTACAGATTACTGTAAGGGACCTTTTTGCCTAATATTTTTCTTACCAGTTCAGTTATGCATCTTACTCGTTTTTTATTTTCACAGTCAACATTTCTGACACCTGTCCACCTGTCCAGTTTTCTATTCTTCTTTTGCTTGTTTAATCTAATGGGTTGCTAGTGTGTTATTCATGTTGTTGTTATCTCCTAACTATCCTCTGTTTTCTCGCGCTTTCTATTTTTAGAATAAAGAATCATACATACAATAGTAATTTGCTCTTTAATCAATCCAGTTCACTAATCTTTCTAAAATAAGTAAACATCTCAGAGCCATGGAATTATTGCTTAAGCAGCACTGTAATGATAGGAAAGGTTATAAATAAATCTGAACTTACCTTTGTCATGCAAATATAATAGTTAGCCTTCATTTGTTCATCACTACTTTTCCTTTCCGGTCCCTCCAATTTTGATTTATCATGTTCTTTCAATGCCTTTCTTTTTCTATATGCAATGCCGAATATCTAGAAGCCATTTCTGTGTATGCCTGTGGTGTTAGAGCCTTCAGTGGTGGACTGGTTGTTGTTTGGGACAACTATTTCGGAAACATTGGTGTGTAATCTATATGCGCCCTGTGTTCTTGTTGTATTGAAGATAATTCCTTTTTTTCCTTATTTGTACAATTTGTGGTACCCTAATGGTACTTACCCTCTATTTTCACTTTTTATGCTCTGTTTTTGGACGCGCAATGCCCGGTTGCTGGGCTGCCACATCTTGATTGCACACATGTCGAATGCCAAGCTTGCCTTACTCAGATGGAGTCCTCCGGTACGTCAGGTCCCCTATACTCGCCTTAATCCCTTTCTCGTGCATCTTGTAAATTTAAGCTAGCCTTAATCCATTTCTCGTGCATCTTGTAAATTTAAGCTATTGATAGTTGAAATGCGGTATTCTAAATAGATTCTTACTCAATGCCTTCAGTTTCGGGTTGGAGTTGGTCGATAAGATGCCTAACAACCCAAAAAGGGTTGTATTTGAGAGCATATAACAATGTTCAGTACATGATTGCAATTTTTAGTGGCCTTTTTTATGTTTAGGAGCTGCTTTCCTCTCTAGGTCTAGAATGTTAATGTGATGATTCCGCATTTAGGTACGAGGTTCCTTTACAACCAGAGGTTACCCTCCTAACCAGGTCGACCTTCTGCGCCGGCTCCACAGAACAGAGGTGCAAAGGGGATTATGGCTGTACTATAATGTTAATCTCTTGCAATCTGGAATTAGTATTTTCAAAATGACCTGACAAAATTATAGACATTCATTTACAGCTAATCTAAGCTTGAGTATGGTTTTTTTTCTAAAAATTATATGTATATGAACTGATGTCTTGACACAGAATTAGAGAACAAATTAACATACATGTATTTCAAATTTTGCTTGCCCAAATTTTGTGGCCAACCGTAGTTGAAGTGCTCGCTTCACTTCCAAGCCAATGGGTACTCAACATTATTTTTCACTGATTCAAGATGTTTCCTTGCAAGTCACGATCTTATGAACCTTTTAGCTTTTTGGTTTATACTGACTCTGCGTGTATTTTATTGTTCTTGATCCAGAGGCTAGAGAAGATTTCTGTGCTGACAATTGCTAATTTGCTACACATATTTTTTTTCAGAACTAAACCTGAGGTGCCACTTGAATAATACTTGCAAATTCAAAGCTATTTTTCCTTGCAACTATCTATCATATTCCACTGAGTCAGATTAGCAGCTTATTTACATGCAAATTATGCCTTCGTCTTAATCTTGCCTAGCATTTTAGTATCTCCCATTGAGCTTTCTGTATACCCAAATTAAATGTGCTCATGTATCTGACTTTTAAATTTGAGTATATTTCAATGAACATATATGTTGTAACATAACCTGTGTTTCCTCTTGGCCAGTCATACAAATTTGGTGGGAAAATAGACAACATAGCGGTTGGTAGGATGATGGAGGAAATCGGTCAGGACTCAACAGGGAGGAGGACAGAATGAAGCAGGGAAGTGTAGCGGAGGACATGCAGCAGCCCTCCCTCAACTAACAGTCGGTCACGCGAGCAGGCGACATGGTATAGTGAAGTGCGGGACACAAAGGTGGATGTTAGTGACATAGGAGTTAAGGAATTAAATTTCTCAAGGAACTAGAATCCACTCTGCGACTTACCACTGAGAGTTATTCATCTGTCCGGCTCCCTCGTCCAGAGGTGTCCTCGACATGATCAAGCTGTGGAGTTTTTTATTTATTTATTTTTTATATGAATCAAGCTGTGGAATTCATAAAGCATCTCCTTTCTTGCCTCTTTGCTATAGATTTTTTGTTCAAGTTGTCCCAAAGAGTAGGCCTACAGATTCTTTGTAACTATGATAGACGAAATAGTACTATTTTTGATTTGCAGCATAGACTATTATTGTTGACAAGATATGTTTGTATTGATCAAATTGAAATACTATTTATAGTTTACATAATTAATTGTTATTTTTGACAAGTAATTCATTATAGGGAACCTGGTATATAGCAATAAAATATGGCCAAATATATGCATCCCTGGAGGCCTAGCGAAAAAAATGATAACAAAAAAAAATCGGCCAGAAACAAAAAGAAATTGATCGGAAATAGAAAAAAATTGCCGTAACCAGCGCGAGAGGGCAATAGACGCAAAAGAAAAAAATCGGCCATAAACTCAGAAAAAAATTGGCTGAAAAAACAGGCAAAAAAAAAAAAAGACGGAAGCAAATAAAACCGGTCGGAAACGAGCACAGAAGGAAAAAAAATCGACCAGCGCCCTCCTATCTGCGCGAACGTGGGCAGCAGGATGGCCTCGGTTACTGAATAATATTTAGTATCCTGGGTGTTAATTAGCGCAGTCTATATATATATATATATGAATTTTTCAGTCGCACGTGCATTTCCACTAGATTTGTGTTACTCTGACTAGGTCAAAGCTCGCCTTGTATATATATATGGTCTTCAGTTTTTTATATGATGGTGTGACAGGACAGCTATAGCTAAACTGCCATAGAAAAACTAGAATTTGTTTTTTCTAGAATCATAAATATGGATGGATGTAGTACAGGAGAAATTTTCCAATAGGTTGAATCTCGATTTCTTAACAGAAAAACTGCTTCTGTACAGCACTAAAAGATGACCAGAACCCGGAAATTTGCCTTTCATGGACAGAGAAGCAGAGAAGCTTGATGCAAGAGCAAATACTCAAATGAACCTTCCCTACCAAACCGCGCAACCCGCCGCTGCCAGATACGACACATTCTGCTGCCACTAATTAAATGCATCATTCTCTTCTCCGGCGGCGCTCTGGACGGATTGCGGCGGTGGCCTATCAGCCAGCCCATAGCCGACAGGGTCTCATCGCCCCCATCCAGTGTGGCCCATTTTATCGTACGAGCCAGCCCTCTCTAGAACCTTATCGGCAGCTGAATTGTCGATAGGGACGTGTCGACATTCTAGAAGCCGAGATAGGCCTCTACATTTATATTTTTTTAATCAAATGCTATATTTATAATTAATTATTAAAAAATATTATTTTAAAAAAATCATCTCCCTTGAGGTCCCGACCCCTCCTCCCCCGGGATATTTAACTTTTTACCATTATAACGGATGACGATTCCTCATATAACATTCTAAGGATTGACGATACGGTTTTAGCAGCAGAGAGAGAAAATCGATACACATTTGCCGCTTTTGCTTATGTGGCACACTAGCACCACAATCCAGCTTGAATCCGAGTCAGCAACCTCAGGTAAAATGACCACTCAGGCCCCTAGCTTCTCTGTTCTCCCCCTTCTCCCTCCCCCCATCACTGACACACGGGACCCACAAGTCAGATTCTCCTTCAACCTTCAACCATCACCACGCAACCAGGGAAGGGGATGAGCTCGGCCACGCCGCGGTGCGCCGGGCTGCCGTCCACGGCGACGCGCAGTGCTCGCCGCGTGCTTGTCGTCTTCGCCGCGGCCGTAGACACGGAGAGCCCCGCGCCCTCGACGGCGTGGTGCGCCTCGAAGTCGAGCCTTGTAGGCGTCGTCCTTGCAGTACGTGGTGCCAGCGCTCAGGGTCGACCACGAACCCGCCAAGGACACGGCGGGGGCCATAGAGATGCTGCGCTCCAACCGGATGATCGACACCATCGCCATTGCCAGCCATGCGCCGCCGAGCTATGCGGCCTCGACCTCCTCGCGCACGGGCTTCAGGTCCTGGAACGTCACGCGTTTCCTGCTCCTCTCTAGGCCGCCATCGCCCATCATGCTGCCTGAGGACGCCGACGCCCAAGACTAGCATGGTGGTCGCGCACCGGGGCGGCTCCATGATCTCGGCGATCCGTACGCCGTGATTTGCTCTTGAGCCATGTCATATACGCTCGGCCACGGCTCAGGCTCGTCCTCCGACGAAGGCGCTGCAGTCCGGATCTGGCACGCCGCCCATCTCCGGCTCTGGCGGGTGTGACCAAGCTCCGCCGCCCTTCCTCGGCTTCGGCGAGCGCGGCCGGCTTCGGCGGGCATGCCGGTGCCAGTGGCCACAAGGATGACCGGCTGCGCCTGCTGCAGCAGCCACTCGATGGTCTTGCCGTCGACTTATGGCCAAGCTCGCTCTCATCCTTCCAGAACGCCTTCGAGCACGTGCGCCCCAGGGCTGCCTCGCTACCTAGCGCGGCGGCCACGTGCGCCGCGAAGCTGGCAGACGTGACGATCTCGGCAAGGGGTACGTTGTAACACCCTCGGTGTTACGCCTTAATCAAAATATTAAACCATGTCATGAGCATCATGTTTATGTATTATTGCATGTGGTAAATGAGAAATTAAATTTTATTGCACTAATTCTCAAATTGAGCTCTAATTTATTCCTTGTCCAAGTTGTCCTTCCAGCACGTCATCTCTCTCCACGTGAGAGCTCCTTAGCCACAAAGTCAAATGATAAATTATTGTCATTCACTAATTATTATCATACCACTTGGCAAGATTTATATCTCCATCAATCTCGCGACGCGCCACTGTCATCTATCGTTGTTCTAATTATCCCGCCTTTACTTCGCTTGCTAATCGCCTTGCTAAATTATCAGTGCACGCACCCTTTCCTCACGTCAGCTGTAGCAGTGAAGAGTTTCCTCACGTCAGAACTGGAGCAGCGAAGATTTTCCATATGTCGGCACTGTAGCAGTGCAGGAAACACTGTTCACGCGTGGAAACCACTGATCACGCGTGGAACCACTGTTCACGAGAAGAAGTTACTGTTCACCCACGGAACAATCACCGTAGCCGGTGGAAAATGCTGTTTATCCATGCAGCACGTCGTTCCCGCGGCGCTTTATTATCTTTAAGCAAGCTAGTTTAGCCACTAACCTTATGACGCGTCGCTGTCGCGTCTTTGCTTCTCCATTCCTGCATCTCCTGTCTTTAAAAGGATACGTCGAGCTATTTCGCTCCGCTGCTCACTTGCTTCTCTCGAATCAAGTTTCTCTGTTCTTACCCGTGAAAGCTGCGTCTATCGATTTCTCCTGAGCTGCAATAATCAGCTGAGGTAGCTAGTCTATAATCGATCTTTTCATTCTCTAATGTTTCCTTGACCTGTGGTCTCCTTCCCCATTAATTCCTTGACCTGCATGAATGAACCAGCACCCCACCGTCAAGCACGTTCAGCCCAAAGCTCACTCCAGTCCTGATGTGCTCGTAAGTCCTAGATCACTCAAAGTCCATCATTGAATTAATTCTCTCATGACCAAGACCTCACCACCGCACACGGCACGGAGCCAGAGGACAACCCTGTCAACTCGTTTCATGCTTCCTGACTACTCATGACCACCCACGATCAGTGCTATATATGGCTCTGCTCCGCTCCACGCAGGGCAAGCATTTGCTAAGCTCCCTGGTGTCTCTCCTCTTGCATTGCCTCCGCACATCGATCACCGTAAGTGGCACTTCATTCAATTCTGAGGTAGCTAGCCTGTAAGAATTCCTTCATTCTTCTTATTTTCTTGACTCGCGGTCTCATCTAGTAATTCTAGACCCACAGTCATGTGCAAGTCAACAAGTTCAATTGCGTGATTAACCTCCTCCAATAATATCATTTTCTTCATCTCTAGAGCTCATTTGAATTTATTTATTGATTGTGAAATAAATTTTGTTAGATTCCTAAATTCATGATCTATCTGTTAGTGTAATTAGTTCGTATAGTTCAGTGATACCTTTAGGATTACTTTATTATTTTGAAATGCTCGTTATGGTTATTTAGAGAATGAATTTTTATGATGCATGGTAGCTAGTGCACCTTGTTTTATTATATATATAGTAAATTGATATTAACAATAAGGATGCCTTTAGTTGCTAAGATAATACATGAAATATTTCATACTTGTTTAGTGGGAATAATAGGTAACTTTGCGTATTAGTCATTAGAGTTAGCTTAGTAGCTTGGTAGATGTATTCTTATTTTAAGAGTTGCGGTTGCCTATATATTAATTATTGTATCATCATCACTGCATGCATATAGAGGACGAGCCACTGGAGATCGTGACCTTCGACGAGCATGAGTACGACGAAGTCGTCGAAGAGTACGAGGAGATCCTCGTGCAGGAGGACGTTCTGGAGCCGCACGTCACTGACTTTGCTGACACCGCGCCTGCCCAAGGCAAGCCCCGGTGCATAACCCCTATTTTTAAATGATCACTGAATATATTTATATGATATGCATTTACGTTACAGGCATTTTATGGAAGCTACATGCATAAATATATCCACCATGAGTCCTACTAGTACAGGTCGAGTAGCTGCTATGCTCAGGATGTCGGTAGCGTGAGTAACCTGTCGTTACTCGCAAATAGGTGATTAAACTATGATATCATGATGAAATAATGGAAAGGAAAATGGTGACCGGACAGGGATGTGGATTTGGTACTGGTGGGTGTGAGGGGTTGTGTCCTGCGGCCAACAGGGCATAGCCCGGTTACACTTTTTCCCTGTCTGTGTCGATTAAGGACCGGTCGTTGCATATGACTCTAGGCAAGTCACAGATTATTGTCCCGAGCACATACTTGGGTATGGGCGCAGGGAAGGCTTGCTGCTCTCTTGTCGCGGATCCGGCTCTTTCCGGACCGACTGATGGGAAGAGGAGATGGTGGAGGTCCTTGCACCGCACTGAGTCCGGGACTCAGGATGTGGGGGCTTGGAGTCCAAGTTTGGACGGGGACCTGGACACCCGGGACAGGAGAGTGGTGGGTTAGTCCTGCTTGTGCCTGGGGTACAAGCAGGGCGTGTGTCTTCGGGGCACCCAGCTGGGCACATTGATTCGCGAATCGCCGGGTTATCCGGTACGGCTTGTCTGCGGTTTAGCACCGTAGTAAGAACTGAAAGTTGAAAGGAGAAGAAATGGAACTGATTGCTCAACTCTTGCTTGAAAGTAGAACAGGCTTATATAGATTGACTAGATGAAAACTTAATACGGCTGATGATAATAATGTATCAATAAGGACTCACTATTAGTATTGCTTTTGCTAGAAGAGAACCAGCAAACCATAAAGCCTAGCATATTCCTTGGAGTCGGGAAAGTATTCCCACTATCGGATAAGTCTTGCGAGTACATTGTGTACTCAGGGTTTATTTACCCCTGTTGCAGGTGACGCTTAAAGAGTTCCTTGTGTGGAGGATCCATCTGGTGGGCTCAGACGGAATCCTCGTTATCTTATCGCTAGATGTTATCTTTTAATATTCCGCTGTTTATTATTTCGCACTCTGTATTTGGTATTGTAATAATGTACTTTTCAAGAAACTCTAATGTATGAGATAGACTTGTGTTGTAACTCGTTTTCATTATTGGATCCTTGGGAAAAATGTGGATCTTTCGGGTTCTCCCTTAGGGTGTGCCCGACGGACACCGCTCGCTGTAGTTACTTTCGGGGTGCTTAGTGTCTGATGGAAGACGAGCGCCTTCGTAAGTACGCTATTTCGGGTGGTTCTGCCACAGTTGGTACCGGAGCCAATAATGGTCACGAGTTCCTTACTCTTTTACAAAACTAAAAGTGGACCAACAAAAGTTTTGCGAAAAGTAGGCTACGATTAAGTTAAGTATAAGCCCTAGCTATATGGTATATCTAGGATAGCGGCACTGGTTTTATCTAATCAGTTTCTGCAGGTACACTGACTTACATGACGTAAGAAATCGCTTAGTATACGGAAAGTGAGTGTGCGATGTGCCGAAAATTTTACGAACGCCGTTATATTCCGGCTTGAGTGAACGTATAGGTCGAAGCATGCATCATATAATAGCATCTTACTTGAACTAGGAATCCCCCTTCACGTATAATGAAAGTAGTAAAGTGGTAGGACTAACTTAATGAATGCCTTAAAAAAATGTGCTGCCATTTCTTTAATCCCTGGATCCTGATCGAGAAGGTGTCCTAATGGATGGTTCGTCTCTCTTATAGATGAATCTGAGGTCCGGACGTGGGAGCACCAGTTCGGAAGCGGCCAACGAGGGCCATGGTGACAGTGCTCAGGCCTTTGAGCGTGGCAACGAGGGAGCTCGGGAGGTTCCACCCTTGGTTCCTCAGCCTTTTCCACCACCGCCTCCGCCGCTGTCCGCCGCGGAGGTCATGGTGGAGTTGTTGGCTGCTCGCCAGGAGTCAGCCGCTGCTCGTCAGGAGACAGCTCGTGCCATGGAGATTATGGCACAGGCCCTCGCGGGTCTCGCCCGTGGAGGCCCTAGAGGCAACGGTGGGAATGGGGGTGGTGCTCATCGTCCTGAGGGACAGTCCTCTTACCAGGACTTCCTCAAAACCCACCCACCCACGTTCACACCGTCGGACGATCCGTTGGAGGCGGAGCACTGGCTTCGCACGCTGGAGCAGAAGTTTCGGCTGCTCGGAGTGGCCAACGAGCAGAAGATGCACTTTGCGTCCCAGCTGCTTTTGGGGTCCATAGGTGCCTGGTGGGAGACTTTCCAGGCCGCAGAGCTGCCGGATCACCCGACGACGTGGCAGGAGTTTTCCACCGCTTTCCGCGAGTTCTTCATACCTGCTGGTGTTATCCACCAGAAGGTGACCGAGTTCATGGAGCTACGTCAGGGGAGCAGGATAGTAATGGAGTATGTGACCTAGTTTAACCACTTGGCTCAGTATGCTGGTAGTCAGGTGGACACGGATGACAAGAAGAGGGATCGCTTCTTTCACGGTCTCACTCCTGCTCTTCAGGAGAAACTGTACCTGGGGAACTATCAGACCTTTGGGGCTCTGATGAACGCCGCCATTGCTCTTGAGGGTTTCCAGCGGGCATCTCAAGCGGATTGGAAGTGGAAGCGGGTGGCAGCTGGATCCTCCAGCCATCCCCATACTCAGAAGGTGCAGATTGTTAGGCGGGGGCCCTATCAACCATCCGGCAGGCCTCCGTACCGGTCACCCCAGCAGAGATCACAGACTTCTGCTACTCAGTACAAGGCACCTCAGCAGCAGGTGTAGCCCCAGCAGACTCAGGGACAGCTGGTTCCACCTCGTCAGGGATTCGGGAACAAGCCTGGTGCTTGTTTCAAGTGTGGCAAGGATGGCCACTATGCCAGGGAGTGTCCTCAGCAGCAGACAGCTCAGCCGTCTGCAAATTCCAGGCTGATTAAGAGGACTTTCATCAAGAGGAAGTTGCCCAGCAGATCTGGTCAGGTGCACTTCACGGATGCTCAGCAAGCTGTGCAGCAGGAGACAGTTATGGCTGGTATGTTTACCATCGAATCCCATCCAGCTTTGGTGTTGTTCGATTCTGGTGCATCGCATTCCTTTATGAGCATGGGGTTTGTAGAGCGGCACAACTTATCACTATTGGCTATACCGTATGCCTATAAGATCCATACTGCGGGTTCTCAGATGTTCATCAATACCCGCATGAATACAGTAAGTTTGGTATTAGCCACCCACACTTACCGTCTACAGTTCATGATAATGCCTGGGCAAGGCATTGATGCTATTCTTGGAATGAACTGGTTGCGGTTGTATGGGGTAGTATTGGATATGAAGAAAAGAAGTGTAGAGTTATGGCTTCCATTTTCTGAGGATAGGATGTCTCTCATCATACCCTCAGAACCGGTCTTACCTGTTGCTGCCCATGCTGAAGCCGTTCCTGATCTTACCTCCATTCCAGTAGTATGTGAGTTTCCAGATGTTTTCCCTGAAGATCTTCCTGGATTGCCACCGGACTGTGAGGTAGAATTCTCCATTGAGCTAGAGCCTGGTACTGCTCCTATCTCCAGGCGTCCGTACCGCATGGCTCCGAGAGAACTGGCAGAAATGAAGAAGCAACTGGAGGAGTTGATGGACAAGGGTTTCATCCGCCCAAGTTCTTCACCATGGGGTTGTCCAGCGATTTTCGTGAAGAAGAAGGATGGTACTCCACGGATGTGTGTGGATTACCGCCCCCTCAATGCGGTAACAGTTAAGAACAAGTATCCTTTGCCCCACATAGATGCTTTGTTTGATCAGTTAGCTGGTGCCAAGGTGTTCTCGAAGATAGATCTCCGATCGGGCTACCATCAGATCAAGATCATGCCACAGGATATACCAAGGACAGCTTTCTCTACTAGGTATGGGTTGTATGAGTACCTAGTGATGTCTTTCGGTCTCACCAATGCCTCGGCTTTCTTCATGTACCTAATGAACTCAGTCTTCATGACAGAGTTGGATAAGTTTGTGGTAGTGTTCATTGATGATATTTTGATCTACTCCAAGAATGATGAAGAGCATACCTGTCACCTCCGGATAGTCCTGACTCGACTCAGAGAGCACCAGCTATATGCTAAATTCAGCAAGTGCGAGTTTTGGTTAGATCGAGTGCAGTTTTTGGGACATGTGTTGACACCTGAGGGCGTTTCTGTAGATCCCAGCAAGGTGCAAGATGTGTTAGATTGGAAGTCTCCTAGGTCTGTGCACCAGATCCGTCAGTTCCTTGGGCTAGCTGGATACTATCGACGTTTCATCCCCGATTTCTCCAAGATAGCCCAGCCCATGACTAAGCTGCTCCAGAAAGAAGCTAAGTTTGTTTGGGGTCCAGCTTGTGAAGAAGCTTTTCAGTCCCTGAAGACTTTTCTGACCACTGCTCCTGTATTGGCTCAACCTGATATTGAGAGGCCCTTTGATGTTTACTGTGATGCCTCAAAGACGGGATTGGGGTGTGTGCTTATGCAAGAGGGGCGTGTGATAGCTTATGCTTTGCGCCAACTGAAGAAGCACAAGGTGAACTACCCTACCCATGATTTAGAGCTAGCTGCTGTAGTTCACTCTCTGAAGATTTGGAGGCATTATTTGTTGGGCAACAAAGTGCATATCTTCACTGACCACAAGAGCCTTAAGTATATTTTTACTTAGTCTGAGTTAAACATGAGGCAAAGGAGATGGTTAGAGTTGATCAAGGATTATAATTTGGAAGTCCACTATCATCCAGGAAAAGCCAATGTGGTAGCTGATGCCTTAAGTCGTAAGTCGCATCAGGTTGAGGATATACCCTTGTCACTTCACCACACAGAGGTGCTAGCTCAGATTGCTTTGACCTCAGAGCTGCTGGAGCAAATTATTCGGGAACAAAAGGAAGACCTCGAAGAGATTCCTCACATTAAGAAGTTGCTAGCTGAAGGACGTGGACCTCATTTTAGCATTGATGAGCTGGGAGTCTTGAGATACAAGGATAGGCTGGTGGTTCCATCCAATGAAGAGCTGAAAAGAAAGATTTTAAAAGAAGCCCATCATTCCAAGCTATCTATCCACCCTGGTAGCAACAAGATGTACCATGATCTATGCCAACTGTACTGGTGGTCTTACATGAAGCAAGATATCACCCAGTTCGTTGCGGAGTGTGACACTTGTGGTAGAGTCAAGGCAGATCATATGCGTACTCCTGGATATCTGCAGCCCTTGCCCATTCCTGTTTGGAAATGGGAGGATATTTCCCTGGATTTCATTGTGGGTTTACCCCGCACCTCCTCGGGCTTTGATTCTATTTGGGTCATTGTGGACCGTCTCACCAAGTCTGCCCACTTCCTTTCGGTGGACACTAGATACAATGCTAAGAAGTATGCAGAGTTATACTTTGATCGGATTGTGACCCTACATGGAGTTCCTCTCACCATCATCTCTGATAGAGGATCAGTTTTTGTCTCTCGTTTTTGGGAGAAACTCCAGGAGTGTTTGGGTACTCGTCTTCTCAGAAGCTCGGCATACCATCCCCAGACTGATGGTCAAACTGAAAGGGTGAACCAGGTGCTCGAGGATATGCTGCGGGCTTGTACCATCTCTTTTCTTGAGAAGTGGGATCAGTGTTTGAAGCTAGCCGAATTTTCTTATAATAACAGCTATCAGGAGAGTATCCGTATGGCACCATTTGAAGCTTTATATGGACAGAAGTGTAGGACGCCACTAAACTGGGTTGAGGTAGGAGACCATGGGTACTTCAGGCCGGATTTCATAAAGGAGGCTCGAGAGAAAGTAAATATAATTCGTGAACACTTGAAGTCAGCTTAGAGTCGACAGAAGGCTTACGCAGACAAACGAAGAAGACCTTTGGAATTTGCAGCTGGAGATTATGTGTATCTCAAGGTATCTCCTTTGAGAGGGGTACATCGGTTTGGTGTCCATGGCAAGTTAGCCCCTCGGTATGTGGGTCCATACAAGGTGTTGCAGCAGTGTGGTCCCGTTGCTTATCGTCTCCAACTCCCTGAAATTCTCTCGGCAGTTCACAATGTATTTACGTCTCGCAACTGAAGAAATGCCTACGAGTTCCTGAAGAATCTGTAGAAATAGAAGGACTTCTGCTCCAACCTGATCTGTCTTATGTGGAGCATCCTATAAAAATTTTGGATGAGAAGGAGAGAGTGACCAGGAACAGGGTGATAAAGTTTTACAAGGTACAATGGCAAAATCATTCTGAGGCTGAAGCCACGTGGGAACAAGAAAGTTACCTATTGAAGCATTACCCCCATCTCCTTAATGGTTCTGATAGTTAGTTGCTACGTCGAAATGTATTTCCTACCTTGTTCTCACACTAGGCACATGAATCTCGGGTCGAGATTTTGTTTTAGGGGGGTAGATTTGTAACACCCTCGGTGTTACGCCTTAATCAAAATATTAAACCATGTCATGAGCATCATGTTTATGTATTATTGCATGTGGTAAATGAGAAATTAAATTTTATTGCACTAATTCTCAAATTGAGCTCTAATTTATTCCTTGTCCAAGTTGTCCTTCCAGCACGTCATCTCTCTCCACGTGAGAGCTCCTTAGCCACAAAGTCAAATGATAAATTATTGTCATTCACTAATTATTATCATACCACTTGGCAAGATTTATATCTCCATCAATCTCGCGACGCGCCACTGTCATCTATCGTTGTTCTAATTATCCCGCCTTTACTTCGCTTGCTAATCGCCTTGCTAAATTATCAGTGCACGCACCCTTTCCTCACGTCAGCTGTAGCAGTGAAGAGTTTCCTCACGTCAGAACTGGAGCAGCGAAGATTTTCCATATGTCGGCACTGTAGCAGTGCAGGAAACACTGTTCACGCGTGGAAACCACTGATCACGCGTGGAACCACTGTTCACGAGCAGAAGTTACTGTTCACCCACGGAACAATCACCGTAGCCGGTGGAAAATGCTGTTTATCCATGCAGCACGTCGTTCCCGCGGCGCTTTATTATCTTTAAGCAAGCTAGTTTAGCCACTAACCTTATGACGCGTCGCTGTCGCGTCTTTGCTTCTCCATTCCTGCATCTCCTGTCTTTAAAAGGATACGTCGAGCTATTTCGCTCCGCTGCTCACTTGCTTCTCTCGAATCAAGTTTCTCTGTTCTTACCCGTGAAAGCTGCGTCTATCGATTTCTCCTGAGCTGCAATAATCAGCTGAGGTAGCTAGTCTATAATCGATCTTTTCATTCTCTAATGTTTCCTTAACCTGTGGTCTCCTTCCCCATTAATTCCTTGACCTGCATGAATGAACCAGCACCCCACCGTCAAGCACGTTCAGCCCAAAGCTCACTCCAGTCCTGATGTGCTCGTAAGTCCTAGATCACTCAAAGTCCATCATTGAATTAATTCTCTCATGACCAAGACCTCACCACCGCACACGGCACGGAGCCAGAGGACAACCCTGTCAACTCGTTTCATGCTTCCTGACTACTCATGACCACCCACGATCAGTGCTATATATGGCTCTGCTCCGCTCCACGCAGGGCAAGCATTTGCTAAGCTCCCTGGTGTCTCTCCTCTTGCATTGCCTCCGCACATCGATCACCGTAAGTGGCACTTCATTCAATTCTGAGGTAGCTAGCCTGTAAGAATTCCTTCATTCTTCTTCTTATTTTCTTGACTCGCGGTCTCATCTAGTAATTCTAGACCCACAGTCATGTGCAAGTCAACAAGTTCAATTGCGTGATTAACCTCCTCCAATAATATCATTTTCTTCATCTCTAGAGCTCATTTGAATTTATTTATTGATTGTGAAATAAATTTTGTTAGATTCCTAAATTCATGATCTATCTGTTAGTGTAATTAGTTCATATAGTTCAGTGATACCTTTAGGATTACTTTATTATTTTGAAATGCTCGTTATGGTTATTTAGAGAATGAATTTTTATGATGCATGGTAGCTAGTGCACCTTGTTTTATTATATATATAGTAAATTGATATTAACAATAAGGATGCCTTTAGTTGCTAAGATAATACATGAAATATTTCATACTTGTTTAGTGGGAATAATAGGTAACTTTGCGTATTAGTCATTAGAGTTAGCTTAGTAGCTTGGTAGATGTATTCTTATTTTAAGAGTTGCGGTTGCCTATATATTAATTATTGTATCATCATCACTGCATGCATATAGAGGACGAGCCACTGGAGATCGTGACCTTCGACGAGCATGAGTACGACGAAGTCGTCGAAGAGTACGAGGAGATCCTCGTGCAGGAGGACGTTCTGGAGCCGCACGTCACTGACTTTGCTGACACCGCGCCTGCCCAAGGCAAGCCCCGGTGCATAACCCCTATTTTTAAATGATCACTGAATATATTTATATGATATGCATTTACGTTACAGGCATTTTATGGAAGCTACATGCATAAATATATCCACCATGAGTCCTACTAGTACAGGTCGAGTAGCTGCTATGCTCAGGATGTCGGTAGCGTGAGTAACCTGTCGTTACTCGCAAATAGGTGATTAAACTATGATATCATGATGAAATAATGGAAAGGAAAATGGTGACCGGACAGGGATGTGGATTTGGTACTGGTGGGTGTGAGGGGTTGTGTCCTGCGGCCAACAGGGCATAGCCCGGTTACACTTTTTCCCTGTCTGTGTCGATTAAGGACCGGTCGTTGCATATGACTCTAGGCAAGTCACAGATTATTGTCCCGAGCACATACTTGGGTATGGGCGCAGGGAAGGCTTGCTGCTCTCTTGTCGCGGATCCGGCTCTTTCCGGACCGACTGATGGGAAGAGGAGGTGGTGGAGGTCCTTGCACCGCACTGAGTCCGGGACTCAGGATGTGGGGGCTTGGAGTCCAAGTTTGGACGGGGACCTGGACACCCGGGACAGGAGAGTGGTGGGTTAGTCCTGCTTGTGCCTGGGGTACAAGCAGGGCGTGTGTCTTCGGGGCACCCAGCTGGGCACATTGATTCGCGAATCGCCGGGTTATCCGGTACGGCTTGTCTGCGGTTTAGCACCGTAGTAAGAATTGAAAGTTGAAAGGAGAAGAAATGGAACTGATTGCTCAACTCTTGCTTGAAAGTAGAACAGGCTTATATAGATTGACTAGATGAAAACTTAATACGGCTGATGATAATAATGTATCAATAAGGACTCACTATTAGTATTGCTTTTGCTAAAAGAGAACCAGCAAACCATAAAGCCTAGCATATTCCTTGGAGTCGGGAAAGTATTCCCACTATCGGATAAGTCTTGCGAGTACATTGTGTACTCAGGGTTTATTTACCCCTGTTGCAGGTGACGCTTGAAGAGTTCCTTGTGTGGAGGATCCATCTGGTGGGCTCAGACGGAATCCTCGTTATCTTATCGCTAGATGTTATCTTTTAATATTCCGTTGTTTATTATTTCGCACTCTGTATTTGGTATTGTAATAATGTACTTTTCAAGAAACTCTAATGTATGAGATAGACTTGTGTTGTAACTCGTTTTCATTATTGGATCCTTGGGAAAAATGTGGATCTTTCGGGTTCTCCCTTAGGGTGTGCCCGACGGACACCGCTCGCTGTAGTTACTTTCGGGGTGCTTAGTGTCTGATGGAAGACGAGCGCCTTCGTAAGTACGCTATTTCGGGTGGTTCTGCCACATACGTCGACGAGGGCGTCCCGGTCCCCAGGGCTTGCGGCGGCAGGGCATAGTCGGGGTGCTCCGCCGTGGGCTTCCGGAGCAGGCCGACCTGCAGAAAACGTCGAAGACAGCGGGGCGATGAGCAGAAGCACGAACACCGCCACGCTGCGGAAGATCATGGCTCTGAGGAGCCCCTCACCGGCCTCGTACGAGCATGCCGAACGCTGGCCTGAATCGTACACACGTCGTACTCTGCTCTTAGCCATGACATCGTGATGACGTCATATGCACTCTTTTTCCCTTTGAAAATTAAAGAAGAAATGTCTTGAAAATACAAGTATACGTATATCAACCAGCAGCTATCCTGAGCCGTCCATTCTTTAATCTGTGGCCTAGGCGAAAGTAAGAGGGGAAGGGCAGCATTGTCTTTTTGCATTGGCTGATGACTCAGCGCCATCGTGGCTTGCGTGAGTGGCATGCTAGGGAGAAAAATGATATTTTTGTAGCTTATTTCTCTCCACCGTTGAAATCGTACCGTCGGCTATAAGAGTGGTAAAAAGTTAAATATCCCTCCTCTCCCACACTCCCCACGCCGCCCACCAGGGCAAGCCGGGCGCCGGCCACCAGGCGAGGCCGCCGGCCTCCGGCCGCCAGCACGGCAGACGCCGGCCCTAGATGCGGCAACGGTGCGGGATGTGGCGGCGCAGGCTCAGCAGGCGGCGGCGTGGGCTCAGGAGGGCGTTGGTGGCTTGAGCTTTGTGGAGGACAAGGCCACGGTGGCGGCCGCCACAACTGCCCACGACGACACGCGCTTTCGACGTCACGCAACCACTCGAGATCAACATCCTCTACCATGTGAGACAACCGTCTTCCTTCCTCCATCTCCCCTTGTGTTTAGTGAACTGCTAGGTAAATTAATCTTTGAATTGTCAGATTCCTTTGACGCAGCGGATGCCCTTTTCAGGTAAACAATGCAGTGGTCTTTGTCTCCATCGCTTGCCAGTGTTTTACACTATAGATTAATCTGATTCCTATGGCCTTACCTTATCTAACACAACTTGAGTGCTAATATGATATTTTATTAGCAGATGTATTATGTGTTTGTTGATCCTTCTCATTACGTGGATTAGTTTTCCAATCAAAATTGACGGAGTCTACCAATCAAGATACACCTATGATGCTGCTATCTATAATAGATGAAGTTGAGAGGTAAGCCTCTGGCATGTCCATTTCCATTAATTTGCTGCAATATTTTAGTAAAATAATTTATATTAGAATAAACTGGATACTTTTTACCCAAATTGACTATGGTTAATCGAAACAAAAGCAGAAAACTATCAATAACCTCGCTAGGTTAATCGAAACAAAAGCAGAAAACTCTCAATAACCTCGCCTCCCTAAACCATTGCCTTATATTGTCTACCAATAATTGTCGGGGTTCATGGCTACTTATCCTATGGATGAATTTCATCTTGTCGGGGTTCATGGTTGCTCGGCATCTCTGGTTGTTTCAATGCTTCACTATTTTTGTTGAAGAAGCTGATGGGCTGGTTGCCATTTTACATGGTTATTCATGTTTTCTAGATGTATGTTGCAAAATACTGAGATAGTAGTTATATTATAATATGGTGACTCAATTTCTATCTCTATTTTCTTTGTTGGTCATATCTCTGAATACATCCAGTTAATTAGCTTTGCTTCTAGAGAAACAAGCAACTAAACACACGACAATATTACACTATGTTCATCAAATGCCTATTTGTTTATTGCTGATTTGCCTTACAAACTCATGACGACATGAGTGTCGTTAGTCAGAAAAGGAATGAGTGCCAATAAACTCTTCTGACCATGTCCCCTACTACGACGGTACACCCTGCTCTGGTGCCACTAATATTTTCTCTATTTTTTTATGTTATGAACAACTTTTATTTGCTCATGAGATTTGACAGAAGGCATGATAGATACAAGTATCATGTACAATATATTAATCTGACAACTGCATCCTTTGTACAATTTGAGAGATTGGTTATATGTCCTGGTCAAGGACCCTTTTGGGTCTGGTTGTTAAAATTTACTATAGTTATGATAGTGCCTTATCAATATCGAAGAAATGTCATTCGTTGAAAAGAAATGCAGGCACACTAAATTTATAATACATGTGATTCTCATTGCTGTGTGTAGATGTACTTACCTTTCAGCTGATTGATTTGTTCTGCAACTTCAGTCATGTCTAAAAGGTTATCTATACTGAAAGTGTTTTTCTTTTGGGATGCGGGTGTGAGCAGGAGGATGTACTCGCTGTACGACCAGATCAATAGAGTCATGACTTTCAGACTCGAATTGTATTTACCCATCTGTATTTAGTTGTTTGATTTTACAAGGTTTGAGTATATATTTTTCATTCTGTTTTATTTAGGTACGGATTACCTGCAGAAAGGTTGTGGATTAGTGTTTTTTGAAGATGACAATGAAGCATTCAACATCTGGCACAATGAGGTCAGCTATCTAAATCTAAAGTTTATAAATGTCTTCAACCATATTTCACTGCCAACCTAGGCTAGGAGTACAAGAGCGCCGTGCACAATTAGAGGGGAGTGAGGGAAGGAGGGAGGGAGGCAGGGAGTAACAATAACAGTGAACTGTAGTAGAAGCAGGAGTAGATAATCTTCTGATTCATTAATCATCTTTAACTGTCAAAGCATGCATACTCTTCTGGAGATGCAATGGCTATATTTTGTAACACTGGAGATGCTGGACCTAAGAAAGATATTTGTTCCCTTTTTATTATATATAAGCAGTAGCTTTGCAGTATGAGTGATAGATTCTATATTTGTTCTTTTATGAAGGTTGGTGTACCAAAGGAGCGGATTTTGAAGGTTGATAATGGAGGCTATTCTTGAAAGACCAAACTAATGAGTGCTTGCTGTTTGGTGTGTTCCCTGCTCTTAAAAATCCAGAGAAATTTGTTGCTGCGTTTATTTCTTCATCTTGTGGTACAATCAAATAATGATGTTTTTTCGTATTTCATTTTCAGATCTTGATGACACTTTGTATCCCTTAAGCACTGGCATCAATCTAGCTTGTCGCAAAAACATACAAGGTGGGTAATGATACTAATCTTTTTTTTCACTGCTTCGTGCTTCATGTATTTATAGGCTGTTTTCTTGGAGCTTTGTATGAGCACAGTTGCCATTTTGACACCAGAAAACCTTCAGGTATCACATATTTGTAAGATGAATAACAAACATTCTTATTGCAAGGGGCATTCTTGTTGATTGTAATTCCTTATATAAAGTTGGGCAAAACAATAAACTAGAATGGTGTGGCATGTTTCCTGTCTGGATTACTGAACATTCTCTAGCATTGGTTAAGCCTTTGATTTTTATCTCTAAGTTGCCAGATAATACAATTTCTAAGTTCCAATGAACTAATATAGCAGCAGCCATAATATTCCATAAAAATTTTGACATGCATTTGACTGAAAGTATATGCCTATTTCAATAAGCAACAGTAGCTTTTTTTAGCATAATAAGCAACAGTAGCTGACCAGTCAACGAACACACACTCATAGCCTATCCAATAGATAGAAATTCACCTGGACAAATGTTTGTTATTGTCTTGGTGAATGAGACATAGGTGCCCTGGTCCAGCGATTAAGAAGCAAAGCATGGTGAGTTGGTCTCTTTTCTTTGTTGATTTGAGTGTATATATGAAAATTTTGGAGAGCAATTTAGGTTAGCTTTCCATAGATCTATTTGGACAGTAATTATTTGAGTTCTGGATATTTGAAAATTTTTGGAGATGCTTAGACTTGTTTCTGAGAGGTTACGAACAGCAAGTTGTTGCCTTCTGTTAAGGCACTCTCTTGAGTTAAATGATTGCATGTTTAGCTAATTTCCTTTGTTTGCTGGCTTAGGCTCCTTCATGATTTTTTTTGCGATTAGTTCTTTCATGATTGTTTGCACGTCTTTCAAAAAAATCATGATACTATGAATTTATTTTTTATGATAGTACTTCCATTCTTGTAATTAGGTTCCTTCATGTTTTTTTTTGTTTTGTGATTTTTGGTTTGCGATTAGGTTCCTTCATGATTGTTTGCATGCCTTTAAAAAAAATCCTGATACTACGGATTCAGTTTTTATGATAGTACTTCCATTCTTGTATTGTGCTAAATTCAATTTTTGAATTTATGAAAGGGAATGCTACCAACATGGCACTTCTGAGAGGAGGGAGGTTGGTGGTGGACGACGTAGTGCTGGACTTGGAGAAAAGAAAACAGATTCTGCAATGGAATTCATCAACCTCCTTGGTGGTTTCTTCTCTGTTTGGCACTGTTTTACTTTTGAAAAAATACTACAAAGCATGTTGTAACATGCATTCCATGAAACCTGAAGCCGACAATCAGTTTGTCCCCCATCTTGGCCATATGAGCCACCCGTGATTGTTCATGAAATTGGTCAGATCAATGGCCCTGTTCGCTTCTCTTATAATCCGTTTTTTTCAGTTTATTTTTTCAGTCGGAACAATGCTTTTTCTCTCACAACAATTCAGCCGGAACAGTGTTTCGGCTTGTTTTTTCAGCGAAGCGAACGGGGCCATTGATGCTTTTTTGAGGGACCTGCTAGCCGTGACCAGAAGATGGCCGTGATGAAATTGGTCAGATCAATGGCCTGCTAGCCGTGACCAGAAAATGGCTGTAGCAAAAGGGTGACAATAACCATTGATCAAGTATAATAGATTGATTTAGATTTACCATATTTTTCAAATTCGTAATAATAGGTTGTTTACCATGTTTGATGAATGAATGTTTAATATGAGTTACCCTAAATGTCGCCGTAGCGTTAGCACAGACAATATACTAGTCGTTATAAGAATCCAATAAAAAATAGTCGCTAATCCCCGTTCCAAAGAAAATACATACAAAATCCAATAAAGAAATTAATCCCCAATCCATCGAGTCCAGGCTCACCGTCGATGGTGTAATTTCATTGGCTGGATCTAGGTGTGCACCATAGCACAGGGCATGCTGCCCCCGCACGAGACGCCAGGAAGCTAGCGGGCAGCAGCTTGCACCGGCGCCGTCCAACCCAGGCAGATGGCGAGTTGTTGCTTGCCCCGGCAGCGTGCAGCTTCGGAGAGACGGAGAGGAGCTGCGTGCGGCGAGGTAGACTGGCGCGCCGTGCGGTGTTGGTGCGTGCGCGTGCGGCTCCGCAGAAGGGGGCGGCGGGGATGGGATGTTTTTTTAATGGGAGTGGACTGGTGTATTGTTCAGGGTTTTACTGTATTGGGCTAGACCGAGAGATATATGAACTTATTTTAATTGTCGCCATTTGAATTATCTTGGCTCGCAAGCTGGCTTGCTAGTTAACCGAAATTCAAACGAGTTGAGCTCGAGCCGAGCCACGAACAAGCGAGTCGAGTGAGCTAGCAAGTTACGAGTTTTTCCATTCAGGCCTATTTGGGAGCGGAATTATCCATGACGTCCTAATCTAATTCAATGCCAAAATATATGCTCGACCTGATAAACCTTAACTTGGGTTTTATCATGATAATCTAGCTTTCAAGGTGTATAATCTTTATTTATTTTAATACATATATATTTTTCAAACAAATCAGGTAGGAGACCTTAGAGCATCTCCAGCAGAACTATCGAAAATAGACTACCTATTTGTCTGCTTGGTACCTATATTTTGCTCCCAACTCTATCAGTGCCATCTAAGACAGACTACACAAACTAGTCATAGTAGAGAATACATGTGGGTCCCATATGTCATCCTCTTCAGTGTTCTCAACGGAACAGAGATGGCTGGAGCAGAGTTAGTCGGGAGCTCGCGGAAGACCTCCCGCGCGCCGGGGAACGCCGGAGCAGAGGTGGCCGGGGAACGCCAGTGCAGAGGTTGCCAACGCGCCGAGGAACGCATGCCGCCTTCTGCGCCGGCATGGCCACATCCCGCGCCGAGGAAGCCTGATTTGTTGGGTCAACAAATTTAGATAGTCTGATAGGTAGTTTGCTGGGTTTTTTTTAGCCTCCACTGTCTAAATAGAAATAGGAAAGGAGACCTTGTATATATACTTAAACATAATGCTCAAGCAGAAGAAACAAAACGCTACGGCCCGTTCGCTGGTCTGAAACTTGGCTGAAACTGGCTGAAAACACTGTTCTGGCTGAATTATTGTGAGAGAAAACACTATTTCAGCTGAAAAAAGAAACTGAACAAGCCGAATATAGGGTAAGCCGAACAGGGCCTACGTTTCAATTTGCACATGGGAGGGTTCCCGGTGAGAGGAGGGTGCTTTTTCATTAATAATAAAAGTTAGGATTACAATCAGATACGAGTCGGGGCATTTGCTTTCCATCGCACAATTTGCACATAAAACGCTTTGATAGCCGAGCTAATTTCGTGCGCTATTCTATTAATTGCACTTTCTTCTAATGCATCCAAAAAAAAAGAGTGCACATATACACACCGGATATATATATTAAATTAAAATAAAAAAATGACTCCTCCGTTCTTTCGTCCGTCAGTCTATCTCACTATGTTGACTCTCCTGTCGTAGCTAGGTTGCTACAAATCAGTTCTTTGGGACCAACGTTCCCAAATCTTTGTACTCTGTTTTAAGGTTTAATACGTCGGTCCTTATAAAAAAAAAGAGAGTCTATCTCACTCTACCTATTTGCATCTCACTCTTGTTGTTCACACGGTTCTAATCTAAATACAACAACAGGAAAACTCTCTGGTTTCATCCTGAATTCCTGATTCTAACCATGAGTCAAGAAGTTCGAATTCAACTTACCGTGATCACGTTCACATGGATTGCGAAATCTGAATCTGAACCACAGTGTGGCGAGGAGCTTTAATTTGGTCGTGCCAAAACCCGGCTCCAAATATTACCTGGAAATGATACTCACAGTACAGTCCGGACTTAGGTTCATGCAGGTCCTTATCTCTTTGTAAATGTGTGTATACCGTGACCTTTCATCCGTTGGCAAATGGCGATGTTAATGAAAGCTCTTCGGCATTTACCATTTGCCAGACTGGGTCAACTGCAAAGAGACTGCCCATTCCAACGCCAGCTTCAGGCCCTCATGGTCATGGCAAGCTATCGCCTCAGCTTGTAGTGCAGAGCCACTGGGACTGGTGATGCGCCAAAGTAGCCAGGATCGCCGTCCCTCTGATCTCTGATGACAGTTCGAAAGATACAACTGACAAGATGCCAGAAACAGAAAGACAGAAACATATGCACAAACATTGTATCCGATAGCCTGATATATGCACATACGTGCTGCCCAGGCAGCAGTACACTGAGTACAGCACACTGTAGAATTAGTCCTGAATATGACTGATAAGGGCTGTTCGCTTGAACTTATCAACTAGAATCTACAGTATTTTTCTCTCACAACAAATCAGTCAAGGTCGGCTTATCAGCCAACTTTAATACCAGCTGAACAGGTATGTCACTCTCATATGCATTCACGCATATCTTCCAAGTTTGGATGATCTTCCAGTCCTGACCAATTCTATGCTAGTTAACTAGTTAAGGCTCCTTTGGCTTGTAGGTTTTGTAAAGGTTTTTTGTAGGAATACTGTTCATGCAGGATTAGTTCCTATCTATCGTTTGGTTCGCAGGAAACATGAATAGTGTTTATAGGAATGTACTCCTTTGTATGCTGATTCCAAAGGATTCCTAGCATCCCATCCGAGCTCTTGGTATAATTCCTGTGCATGAAGAACGAGAAGCTCAGTGCTGCTACTGCTAGATAATGGCGGTCCTTGTATCTAGAAGAAATGCCATGTCTGATCAGCTAGTTAACATAAAACTTTATTATGGCTAAAAATCCTTTAGGATTCCTATGATTTTCCCATGACCTATCCAAAGAGCGGTCTACAACCCTACCATATTCCTATGTTATCTACAACCCTACCATATTCCTATGTTTCTCATATTCACATAATTTTTCTTCCCTATGTCCAAAGGAGCCCTTAAGAGTTGCAAATGGCTCCCCTGTCACTTCGAAAGTTCGAAGTGCCAGTCCTCCTAAACAGCCAGCGTACGTATTGGGACGCACGCTTGCAAATGGAAGCATTTGTCGCCGAGAGAACCATCAGCCAGCGTACGTATTGGGACGCACGCTTGCAAATGGAAGCATTTGTCGCCGAGAGAACCATCAGCCTGGTTTATCATGGTATAATATTTTTCTCTCACAACAAATCAGTTTCAGAACTTATCAGCTGGTCAGCTTCAGAGCTGCAAGCTGTTGATGGCAGCCTGGTAGGAACTTGTCATGCACCTCATTGACTGTTTATTCATTTTTATTACTTATAACTGGCAGGGACCGTGTGAACGTGTGCCCCCCTCTACCACAAATTTGACTGTTTATTCATTTTTATTACTTAAAATTGGCAGGGACCGCGCGAAGGTGTGCCCCTCTCTACCACAAATTTGATTGTTTATTCATTTTTATTACTTAAAACTGGCAGGAACCGCGCGAACGTATGCCCCACTCTACCACAAATTATGACGTCCAATCTCCCACTCCAGTTGGAGGTGGGGAGATGGTAGACTAGCGCACCCACTGATCTAGGCCATGGGCCTTCATGAGCGCCCATCGACCCCGTCCAGGTAAGTATGGATCAACGATGGTCCGAGCTTAATTATATAGGGCTCGTTCGCTTGCACCTGGTTGCGTCGCCGAGGTGGGACTAAACTCTACGCCTCCGAGAGAAACCAAGACGTCGTGCTTCCGTTGGATTGGGCGTGGACGGTGAAAGGTCCTAATATGGTTAGAGGGGGGTGAATAGTCTATTTAAAAATCTACAAATCAACTAGAGCAATTTGATTAGTATGACAAATAGCGTAATGCAAACTTGCTCTAGCTCTACAAGGGTTGCAAGCCACCTATCCAACAATTCTAGTTGCAATGATTACTTAGGCACCCAAACTTGCTATGTAACTACTCACAAAGAGCTCTCAAACTTGCTACTCTAAAGAGCTCAACTAGATGAATGTAAACAATAAAGCAAGCTCTCAATTCTAATTACACTAAAGAGCTTGTATCAACTAGTTTGCAAGAATGTAAATAAGTGAGTAGGGTGATTATACCGCCGTGTAGGGGATGAACCAATCACAAGATGAAGATTAAGCCAATCACCAGGAGAATGCAAACGACAAGAGACAACCGATTTTTCTCCCGAGGTTCACGTGCTTGCCAACACGCTAGTCCCCGTTGTGTCGACCAACACTTGGTGGTTCGGCGGCTAAGAGGTGTTTCACAAGCCTCGTCCACACGATTGGACACCGCAAGAACCTACCCACAAGTGAGGTAACTCAATGACACGAGCAATTTACTAGAGTTACCTTTCGACACTCCACCGGGGAAGGTACAACTCCCCTCACAATCACCGAAGGCGGCCACGAACAATCACCAACTCGTGCCGATCCTCCACCGCTGCACCGAGCCGTCTAGGTGGTGGCAACCACCAAGAGTAACAAGCGAAATCCGCAGCGCAACACGAATACCAAGTGCCTCTAGATGCAATCACTCAAGCAATGCACTTGGATTCTCTCCCAATCTCACAAAGATGATGGATCAATGATGGAGATGAGTGGGAGTGCTTTGGCTAAGCTCACAAGGTTGCTATGTCAATGAAAATGTGCAAGAGTTAGAGCTTGAGCCGGCCATGGGGCTTTAAATAGAAGCCCCATTAAATAGAGCCGTTGTACCCCTTCACTGGGCACAACGCGGGCTGACCGGACGCTCCGGTCAGACTGACCGGACTCTAGACCCACCAGCGTGTCGGCTCAACCCCCGAAAAAAAATTGTAAGCCACGTGTCGATTGTCCATTCAAGAGGAACCACTCGAATCGCAACGGCTAAGTAGCGACCGGAACGCTTCCGTCATAAGTGGAGCCCGGACGCCTGAACCCCCAGCGTCCGGTCGTTTCCAGTAAGCTTCCAAATCAGGTTCTTCGAACTTCGACCGGACGCGTCCGGTCCACCTCGACCGACACACCTTAGCGTCCGATTGCAAAACCCTGGATACTGTGCTGACCCGTCAGTTCGACCGGACCCAGACTTCCAGCGTCCGGTCAATTTAGATCCAGCGTCCGGTCACTTACAATGACCTCCAACTTTTCTATCTAGGGCGCCGGTGAAGTATCTTACCCTTGCTCAAATGTGCCAACCACCAAGTGTATCACCTTGTGCACATGTGTTAGCATATTTTCACAAACATTTTCAAGGGTGTTAGCACTCTACTAGATCCTAAATGCATATGCAATGAAATAGAGCATCTAGTGGCACTTTGATAACCGCATTTTGATACGAGTTTCACTCCTCTTAATAGTACGGCTATGTATCCTAAATGTGATCACACTCACTAAGTGTCTTGATCACTAAAACAAAATGGCTCCTACATTTTATACCTTTGCCTTGAGCCTTTTGTTTTTCTCTTTCTTCTTTTCAAAGTTTAAGCATTTAACCATCACCATGCCATCACCATTGTCATGATCTTCGCCATTGCTTCATCACTTGGAGTAGTGCTACCTATCTCATAATCATCTTGATAAACTAGGTTAGCACTTAGGGTTTCATCAATTAACCAAAACCAAACTAGAGCTTTCAATCTCCCCCTTTTTGGTAATTGATGACAACCCTTATACAAAGATATGAATTAAAGTACATTTGAATCCATGTTGCTTGCCCAAGCATATTTACCATGTGTAAGGATATGGGCAAGTTTCATGAACTCCATATGATAGCAATTGCTCCCCCTACATATGTGTTAAGAGTTTGGATTGAAGCTTTGCACATATGATTAGATAGGAAATATAGGAGACAATTTCTACCAAATGATGCTAAGGTATAAGAGATGGACCTTTGAAGCGTGATACCAATCGGAGTGCACCATTATACCATCCTTAGCACCAATAGTAACTAGAAATACACAAAAACTAGAATACCCCATGAGATCAATATTACAAATAAGGGTCTAGTTTCCATAGAATTAACATAGGTCTAGTTACTTTAGCCTATGCATGCTAGTTTTTTATTTCATCATTCAAACCTTCAACTAGCATACACCACGCAAGCATGGATATTAAAAATTTATACCATGCAAGCAAACATATGTAATGCACATACAAATTTACCATACAAGTTCATGAGCTTGTTCCCCCTATTTGTATGCTCAAAATTTTAATTGATCCCCTTCCTTTGTCATATATTATCTCTCCCCCTTTGTTTCACTATCTTTGTACACTATTTCTCCCCCTTTTGTCATTAATGACCACAAAGGCTTAAAGTATAGATAGGGTAGGATTATTAATGTCAACAATTTGCACAAAAGGTAGCCTCAAATTATAGATATGTTGGGGTGAAACCATGTGAAATGAGGATCATTTTCTCAATTTGGTTCAATCTAGATTACTTGCAAAAGATATTTAACTCGGTTTGATCCAAGGACAAGCTTCTTCACACATCCAAATAAGGGTTATCTTGTACCATGTTGAGTTAAACACTTATAACTCATTTTCTAAATCAAACACTAGGTTTACAAGCCCACAAACATGTCATATGCTACCACTAGATCATTTCAAACATACAAGCAATAGTGGTACCATATAAGCATCAAATGCATTTGATTTTCATGAATGAGCCTAGGACATGATAGGAATGACTAGATGCACTAAACAAGTCCTTAGCAATGGATGGATGACATGTCAATTAACTTTACCTTGCTTTGCTCGAAGGAGAGGCATGTCATATAGTGGGGGTGCATCAACACATATTTGAGAAGTCAAGTATGTTCAATTCATTTCTTAGCTTGCAAAACCTCTTCTCATCAAGTGGCTTGGTGAATATGTCGGCAAGTTGATCTTCGGTGCCCACACTCTCTATGCAAATGTCCCCTTTTTGTTGGTGATCTCTTATGAAGTGATGGCGGACATCTATATGCTTTCTTCTTGAGTGTTGAACTAGGTTGTTGGTGAGCTTCATGGCACTTTCATTATCACATAGCAATGGCACTTGCTTGAACTTGATTCCAAAGTCACTCAAGACATCCTTCATCCAAAGTAATTGAGCACAACAACTACCGGCCGAAATGTACTCCGCTTCGGCGGTTGAAAGTGCTACACTATTTTACTTCTTTGATGACCAAGATACAAGTGATCTTCCCAATAGTTGACATGTGCCCGATGTGCTCTTTCTCTCTACTTTGCATCCCGCATAATCGGAATCCGAATATCCAATCAACTCAAATCTTGCTCCTTTGGGATACCATAATCCAACATGTTGTGTATGCTTCAAGTACCTCAATATTCTCTTAGTTGCCTTCAAATGACTTTCTCTTGGTGATGCTTGAAATCTAGTACACATGCATACACTAAACATCACATCCGATCTTGATGCGGTCACATAGAGTAGGCTTCCAATCATAGACCGATGCATCTTTTGATCCACCATATTGCCACTAGCATCACTATCTAAGCTTCTACTTGTCCCCATTGGTGTACTAATAGCTTTACTCTCATCCATTTCAAACTTCTTGAGCATGTCCTTGATATACTTGCCTTGACTCACAAATGTGCCATTCTTCATTTGCTTGATTTGAAGACCAAGGAAGTAACTAAGCTCTCTAATCATGGACATTTCAAACTCATTAGCCATCATTTTGCCAAACTCCTCACAAAATTCTTGATTTGTTGATCCAAAGATGATATCATCAACATAGATTTGCATTACAAACAAGTCATTTCCAAGCTTCTTGGTGAAGAGAATGGTATCAACCTTTCCCATCTTGAATCCCTTAGAGAGTAGGAAATCCCTCAATCTCTCATACCATGCTCTAGGTGCTTGTTTTAATCCATACAAAGCCTTTCTCAACTTATAAACATGGTTGTGTTTCTTTTCATCTTCAAAACCGGGTGGTTGCTCAACATACATAAGCTCATTGATGTACCCATTGAGAAATGCACTTTTCACATCTATTTGGTACAACTTGATGTTGTTGGCACAAGCATAAGCTAGCAAGATCTTAATTGCTTCTAATCTTGCAACCGGGGCATATGTTTCTCCAAAGTCAAGATCTTCAACTTGAGTGTAACCTTGAGCCACTAATCTTTCTTTGTTCCTTATTACTATCCCATCTTGATCTTGCTTGTTCTAAAAGACCCACTTAGTTCCAATCACATTATGATCCTTAGGCCTCTCAACTAAATCCTATACTTAGTTTCTTGTGAAGTTATTTAGCTCTTCATGCATAGCATTGATCTAATCAACATTCCTCAAAGCTTCATCTATCTTCTTAGGTTCAATGGATGACACAAATGAGAAATGCTCACAAAATAAAGCCAATCTTGATCTTGTTTGCACACCTCTTGAAATATCACCAATGATAGTATCCAATGGATGATCTCTTGCAACATTGGTTGGTTGAAGCACTTGCACTTGATTGCTAGTATTTGATTGATCACTTGGTTGAGATGATGAACTAGCCATTTATTGATCTTGCATATTGCCATCACTAGTGCTTGCTTGGACTTGATCATGAGAACCACTAGCTTGCACATTTGAGTTAGAGAGTACTTGATTCTTGTTATCTTCAACATCTATCACCTCTCTAGACCTTATATCACCAATGTCCATGTTCTTCATTGCATTAACCAATTGAGTGCCTCTTACACCATCTAGATTCTCATCTTCCTCTTGAGAACCATCTGTTTCATCAAACTCCACATCATGAACCTCCTCAAGAGTACCACTAGCCAAATTCTAAATTCTATAAGCCTTGCTAGTAGTGGAGTAACCAAGCAAGAAACCTTCATCACATTTCTTTTCAAACTTGCTCAATCTAGTGCCTTTCTTCAATATATAGCATTTACAACCAAAAACCCGGAAGTATGCTATGTTGGGCTTTCTTCCATTCAATAGCTCATAAGGTGTCTTTTCCATCATGGGGTGACAATAGAGTCGGTTGCTATAGTAGCAAGCCGTGTTGATTGCTTTGGCCCAAAATGAATGACTCATATTGTACTCACTCAACATTGATCTTGCCATATCAATCAAGGTTCTATTCTTTCTTTCAACTAGCCCATTTGATTGAGGAGTATACTTGACCAAGAATTGATGTCTAATGCCAAATTCATCACATAACTCATCAATTCTAGTGTTCTTGAACTCACTTCCATTGTCACTTCTAACTTTCTTGATTGTTGTTTCAAACTCATTGTGAATGCCTTTGACAAATGATTTGAATGTTGCAAACACATCACTCTTGTCAACAAGAAAGAATACCCATGTGTATCTAGTGAAATTATCCACAATCACAAATCCATATTTGTTTCCACCAATGCTAGTGTATGTGGTTGGTCCAAACAAGTCTATGTGCATCAACTCAAATGCCTTAGATGTGCTCATCATGCTCTTCTTAGGATGTGTATTACCAACTTGCTTTTCGGCTTGACATGCACTACATAGTTTGTCCTTCTCAAATGTGACATCTTTCAATCCTCTAACTAAGTCATGCTTAATCAACTTGTTCAATTGTTTCATTCCAACATGACCAAGCCTTCTATGCCATAACCAACCCATGCTAGACTTAGTGATCAAACATGTTGACAGTTGAGCTTCTCTAGCATTGAAATCAACTAGGTATAGGTTCTCATATCTAAATCCTTTGAATATCAAGTTAGAGCCATCTACACTTATGATCTCTACATCATTCACACCAAATATGCACTTGAAACCAAGATCACACAATTGAGCTACCGACAATAGGTTGAAGTTCAAGCTCTCTACAAGTAGCACATTGGAAATGCTCAAATCATTGGATATTACAATCTTACCAAGCCCTTTGACCTTGCCTTTGCCATTATCACCAAATATGATACTATCAATCCCATTGCTCTTGCTTTCATTGATTGAATTGAACATTCTTGAATCACTGGTCATGTGTTGTGTGCACCCACTATCAAGCACCCAATGCCTTCCTCCGGCTTTATAATTTACCTACAAAAGAAGATCAAATCTTTTTAGGTACCCAAACTTGCTTGGGTCCTTGTAAGTTAGTCATCAAGGACTTTGGTACCCAAATGGCCTTCTTCTTTGGCCCCTATAATTGGTGTACCAATGAACTTAGCCTTCACACCATTGGCACCCTTATAAAGCATGTAACAAGAATCAAATTTGATTGAGGATACATTAGGTAGCTTGTTCTTGTTAGTCTTACAATTTTGCTCTATATGCCCAACTTGCTTGCATCTATTATAAAACCGACCATTGACCTTCACAAAGCTAGCTTTGGGAGTGACAAAGGCCACCTTGCCTTTCTTGGGGGTATAGCCTAATCCCTCTTTGTTGAGAGAAAATTTTTAGCTACCCAAGCACTTTAGCAAGTGGGCTTCTCCACCATAGGCATTGCCTAAGGCACAAGTGAGATCATTCACCTCTTTCTTGAGGGTTTCATTTTCCACCATAAGTGAGGCATCACAAATGAGACCATCACTCAAGGGTGAAGTGGAAGTAGTAGTGCTACAAGAAGTGTTAGTGGGAGCAACAAAAATAGATTCATCAATAAGATCACATGTTAGTCCCACATCACATGATATGATCACTTGCTCCTTCTTGGCTTCCTCCACTTTGACTTGCTCAATGAGAGAGGAGTGAGCCTTTTCAAGCTTAGAGTGAGCTTTGCCAAGCTTCTCATGGGCTTCCATTAGCCTCTCATGAGTGGCATTGAGCTCATCAAGGGATTGCTCAAGAAATTTGACTTTCTTGTTCAATTCCTTGCACTCCTTTCTCTTCATCTCAAAGCAAGTATGCACTTGCTCACACATGTCCATGAGCTCCTCCTTGGAGTACTCCTCATCATCATCATCACTCCTACAAGCATCACTTTCACATTCATCATCATCACTCACATCATATTTTACCTTGGTAGGTTTTGCCATGAGGCACGTCGATGGAGTGTCGAAGATGGAGGAGCTTGTTGTTGATGACGATGCTTGCTAGTGCTCTCTTGATAGATTTCTTGTCATCATCACTAGAGCTATCACTATCCGAAGGAGCCATCACTATCCCATGTGACCACATAGCCTCCACCCTTCTTCTTCTTTTGGAAGGTCATTCTCTTCTCCTTCTTCTCCTTCTTTTCTTTCTTATCCTCCTTGTGCTTCTTCTTCTCATCCTCATCATTGTCACTATTGTATGGACAATTTCCTACTACATGATCGGGGCTTTTGCAATTGTAGCATCTTCTCACATACTCTTTCTTCTTGGTGTGGTCTCTTCTCTTTCTTGCACCATAGCCCTTCTTCTTCATGAATTTTCCCATCTTGTGCACAAAGAGAGCCATAGCTTCATCATCAATATCACTAAGATCATCATCATCACTTGATTCTTTCTTAGACTTGCCCTTGTTCTTTGATGATGATGAGCTAGCTTTGAATGCTATGCTTTTCTTCTTCTTGTCTTCTTCTTCCTTCTTGTCATCCTTATCATCCCCCTCCCTTTCTACACGGTATGTCTCTTGTGTCATAACATCACCTAGTACTTGATTAGGGGTAATATCCTTCAATCCTCCTCTTATGATGAGTAATCTCAACATCTCAAATCTTGGAGGTAAGCACATCAAGAATCGATGGGAGACATCATCATCCTTGATCTTTTCTCCCAAAGCCTTCAAGTCATTGACAATTACTTGTAGCCGATGGAACATCTCCAGAATGCTCTCATCATCCTTCATCTTGAAACTTGTCAACTTGTCCTTGAGGATGTACAATTTGGCACTCTTCACCGCTGGTGTGCCCTCATATGTTTTCTCCAATCTCTTCCACACCTCATTTGCTCTTTCACAATCCTTGATTTGCTCAAACACCTTAGAATCAATGGGCATTGTATATGGTGTTGAGAGCCATTGTATTGCATTGCTTGTTAATCTTATCTTGGTTGGTTGGATCATCGGGATCAATGATAGCATAGTCATTCTCGGTCACTTCCCATACTTGATCATTGATTGAGCCAAGATACATCCTCATCTTTCTCTTCCAATAATCATAGCATGTGCCATCAAAGAACGGTGGTTTGCCCCTCACATGGTTGAACACAACTTGAGCCATAATTTAACACCGAGGTTGTTAAGCCTTCAATCAAACGGTGACCACGGCTCTGATACCACTTGAAAGGTCCTAATATGGCTAGAGAGGGGTGAATAGCCTATTTAAAAATCTACAAATCAACTAGAGCAATTTGATTAGTATGACAAATAGCGTAATGCAAACTTGCTCTAGCTCTACAAGGGTTGCAAGCCACCTATCCAACAATTCTAGTTGCAATGATTACTTAGGCAACCAAACTTGCTCTGTAACTACTCACTAAGAGCTCTCAAACTTGCTACTCTAAAGAGCTCAACTAGATGAATGTAAATAATAAAGCAAGCTCTCAATTCTAATTACACTAAAGAGCTTGTATCAACTAGTTTGCAAGAATGTAAATAAGTGAGTAGGGTGATTATACCGCCGTGTAGGGGATGAACCAATCACAAGATGAAGATTAAGCCAATCACCAGGAGAATGCAAACGACAAGAGACAACCGATTTTTCTCCCGAGGTTTACGTGCTTGCCAACACGCTAGTCCCCGTTGTGTCGACCAACACTTGGTGGTTCGGCGGCTAAGAGGTGTTTCACAAGCCTCGTCCACACGATTGGACACTGCAAGAATCTACCTACAAGTGAGGTAACTCAATGACACAAGCAATTTACTAGAGTTACCTTTCGGCACTCCACCGGGGAAGGTACAACTCCCCTCACAATCACCGAAGGCGGCCATGAACAATCACCAACTCGTGCCGATTCTTCACTGCTGCACCGAGCCATCTAGGTGGTGGCAACCACCAAGAGTAACAAGCAAAATCCATAGCGCAACACGAATACCAAGTGCCTCTAGATGCAATCACTCAAGCAATGCACTTAGATTCTCTCTCAATCTCACAAAGATGATGGATCAATGATGGAGATGAGTGGGAGTGCTTTGGCTAAGCTCACAAGGTTGCTATGTCAATGAAAATGTGCAAGAGTTAGAGCTTGAGCCGGCCATGGGGCTTTAAATAGAAGCCCCATCAAATAGAGCCGTTGTACCCCTTTACTGGGCACAACGCGGGCTGACCGGACGCTCCGGTCAGACTGACCGGACTCTAGACCCAGCGTTCGATCAACCGATGTAAGCCACGTGTCATTGTCCATTCAACAGGAACCACCCGATCGCAATGGCTAAGTAGCGACCGGACGCTCCGTCATAAGTGACCGGACGCTGAACCCCCAGCGTCCGGTCATTTCTAGTAAGCTTCCAAATCAGGTTTTCTTCGACCGGACACGTCCGGTCCACCTCGACCGAACACACCTCAGCGTCCGGTGCAAAACCCTGGATACTGTGCTGACCCGTCAGTTCGACCGGACCCAGACTTCCAGCGTCCGGTCAATTTAGATCCAGCGTCTGGTCACTTACAGTGACCTCCAACTTTTCTATCTAGGGCGCCGGTGAAGTATCTTACCCTTGCTCAAATGTGCCAACCACCAAGTGTATCACCTTGTGCACATGTGTTAGCATATTTTCACAAATATTTTCAAGGGTGTTAGCACTCTACTAGATCCTAAATGCATATGCAATGAATTAGAGCATCTAGTGGCACTTTGATAACCGCATTTCGATACGAGTTTCACTCCTTTTAATAGTACGGCTATCTATCCTAAATGTGATCACACTCACTAAGTGTCTTGATCACTAAAACAAAATGGCTCCTACATTTTATACCTTTGCCTTGAGCCTTTTGTTTTTCTCTTTCTTCTTTTCAAAGTTTAAGTATTTGACCATCACCATGCCATCACCATTGTCATGATCTTCGCCATTGCTTCATCACTTGGAGTAGTGCTACCTATCTCATAATCATCTTGATAAACTAGGTTAGCACTTAGGGTTTCATCAATTAACCAAAACCAAACTAGAGCTTTCAGACGGTTCTGCATGGACCACTGAGCACTTGTGTAAAACAAACGTGGTGCTTTGCTGGGACAACAAAGGTTGTGAATAGATCATAGATGAGCTAGGTTTTGCTGTGGCGACTTGGATTATGATTTCTTGTTTCTCTTTTTTGTTTGCTGAAAGATATAGCAAGGGTGGCTTTTGTTTTTGTTATTGAAATAACATTCAGAGCATCTACGAGAGTCTTTCTAAAACTCACTATCTAGCGAACTGATCATAGATTAGTTGGTTAGGTTCTCTGTGGTCGAACCTTCCCACCCGGGTTCAAATCATCGACTTAGCACGAGTGCTCACATTATGTTTTCAGTGGAAGGCGACATCCCCGTCGACAGCGAGGCGCCAATGGTGACTTCGTGAATCTCGAGATCTGTTGGCTCAGTCCTTCGAAGGTGCTCATAGGGGCAGGGTTTGCGTACTTGTATTCATAGAGGTGAGTGTGCGTGCGTGTTGTGGGCGTCTGCGTGTATTGTGTAATTCTAAAAAAAAACCTCACTATCTAAATTATCATTTAGAGAATCATTTGCATAAAATATCGTTTCTATATGATAACATCTTTTCTTTATCTTGTGCGCACTTTAGAGAGCCATTCTCGCTGTCTATCTTTGGCTAGCAAGAATTACGGAATAGAAGATGACTATATTTGGATAATCAATAAGAGAAGCTATTGGAGAGTATTCTTCACAAAAAATCTCTATTCTTAATAATTAGGAAGAATAGAGAGAGTTTTTTAGAGTTGCTCTTAGTATTTGGGAGCGGAATTATCCATGACATCCTAATCGAATTCAATGCCAGATTACATGCTCGACCTAATAAAACCTTAGCTTGGGTGTTATCGTGATAATCTAGGTTTCAAGGTGTATAATCTTTATTTATTTTGATACATATATATATTTTTCAAACAAATCAGGCATGAGTCCTTAGAGCATCTCCAGTAGTGTTGACTACCTATTTGTCTGTTTGATAGCCACCCATTTTCATACTACCTATATTTTGCTCCAACTCCATCAGTACTACCTAAAACAGGCTACCCAAATTAGTCAGTTGAGAATGACGTGTGGGTCCCTACATATCATCCTCTTCAGTGTTCTTCTTGCCCGAGGAGAGGTGGCCGGAGCAGAGTTCACTGGGGGAACGCCGGAGCAGAGGTGGCTGAGGAACGTCCGCCGCCTCCAGCGTCGACCTGGCTGCGCCCGTGCTGAGGAAGCCTGATTTGTTGTGCCAACATAAATAGGTAGTGGAGAGGAAAATTATTGGACCAACAAATTTAAGTAGTCTGATAGGTAGCCTGGAGTGCTTTTTTTTTTTGCCTCCACTATCAAATGTAGGATAAGTAATGGGTTTAGTTAGCCTGCTGAAGTTGGTCTAACTAAATACGAATAGGAAAGGTGAACTTGTATATACTGTACTTAAACATAATGCTCAAGCAGAAGAAACAAAACGCTATAATTCCATTTGTACGTGGGAGGGTTCCCAGCGAGAGGAGGGTGCTTTCATTAAAAATAAAGTTTTTTTTTGCGACTCATTAATAATAAAGGTTAGGATTACAATCAGATACGAGTTGGGGGGCATTTGCTCTCCATCGCACAATTTGCACATAAAACGCTTTGATAGTCGAGCTAATTTCGTGCGCTATTCTATAAATTACACTTTCTTCTAATCCATCAAAAAAAAAAAGAGTGCACAAATACACACCGGATGTATATATTTATTAAATTAAAAATAAAAATAATCACTCCTCCGTTTTTTAATCCGTCAGTCTATCTCACTATGTTGACTCTCCTGTCGTAGCTGGGTTGCTACATATCTGTTCTTTGGGACCAACGTCCCCAAATCTTTGTACTCTGCTTTATTAATGTTTAATACGTCAGTCCTTATAAAAAAAAAAGTCTATCTCACTATCTCACTCTACCTGTCTGCATCTCACTCTTGTTGTTCACACGGTTCTAATCTAAATCCAACACAGGAAAACTCGATGGTTTCATCCTGACGCATTTATTCTAACCATGAGTCAAGAAGTTCGAATTCAACTTCAGTTTCGTTCGTTTGCAGCCTGGAACGACCTGAACTGTTCATAGCCTGTAACTGTTTGATAATTTATACTGGCTTGGGAATGTTCCTGGCCTGAAACGGCATGGGACGCCTAACCGAACGGCGCCTTACCGTGATCACATTCACATGGATCGCGAAATCCGAATCTGAACCGCAGTGTGGTGAGGAGCTTTAAGTTGGTGGTGCCAAAACCCGGCTCCAAATATTACCTGAAGATGATACTCACAGTACAGTCGGACTTAGGATCATGTAACGCAATGGGTTACGGGCTACATCAGGCCCTCATGGTCATGGCAAAACTATCGCCTCAGCTTGCAGTGCAGAGCCACTGGGACTGGTGATGCGCCAATTAGTAGCCAGGATCGCCGTCCCTCTGATCTCTGATGACAGGTCCAATGCTTGTTTGCCCCGTCTTTTTAGTTCGAAAGATACAACTGACAAGATGCCAGAGTTAGTTAAAGACAGAAACATATGCACAAACCCAGTATCCGATAGCCTGACTTGGTCTTTTTGTCACTGAACGTGCTGCCGACGCAGCACACTATAGAATTAGTCCTGAATATGACGGATTATGACATTCTCATATGCATTCACGCATATCTTCCAAGTTTGGATGATCTTCCAGTCATGACATGTTCTATGCAAGTTATGAGTTGCAAATGGCTCGCTAATTACTCCGCTGCCAGGAAAAACAGCTGCCGCTGGCTGTCACAACAGTGTTCTGTGAGAGGAGGCAGCTACAGCAGTAGCCCCCAACAGAGTGGTGGAGGCAGGAATAATTTTTAGGTGTGACGGAGTTTATAAGAACCAACATATCAACTTGTATGACCTATTGACGTATGTATTCCATATCTATTTACTAGTACATAATACATATATTAAGTATTTTGTACAAACTTTAGGTACGGCAGCCGCCGAAGCTTGTCCAATTAACAGCTGTGAAAACAAGCTACCGAACAGCCCGGGTGCGTGTCCTCCTAAACAGCTGGCGTGCGTACTGTGACTGGGATGCACGCTTGTAAATGGAAGCATTCGTCACCGAGATAACAGAGCTGCAAGCTGTTGATGGCAGCCTGGCAGGTTCATGGGTCCTCATCGGAACTGTCATTGACCGTTTATTCATTTTTATTTATCGGGCGCCCCTGTCAGTGTCTCCATTATAAATACATACATCTTCGCTTCTACTTAGTACGAATTATGCGTTTGCTGCAGACGTTCTTCACTAGTCACAACTCACAACTGCACTACCACACTGAACGCTCTTAACAGCATTTTCTCTCGAGTGTCCGACGATGGGCGTCAGTAGGATGCCGGCGATCTGGGTACTACTACTAGGTGCGGTTTTTACGTTTGGTGTTGCAGTCAGCCCAGCTGAAGCGTCCAGGTCTCATCGTCACTACGATTTCGTCGTAAGTCTGTCCCCGGACGATCACTCGTCGGTGGCGCACACACACAAAAAACATATGCACAGAATCGCACATTTCTTCTGATGCTGTATGGTTAAACAAAACTGAACCTGCAGATAAAGAAAGCTGACTACACCAGGCTCTGCCAGCGGAAGAGCATCCTCACCGTGAACGGCCAGTTCCCCGGGCCAACCATCTACGCGCGCAAGGGCGACGTCGTCACCGTCACCGTTCACAACCATGGCGATAAAAACATAACAATCCATTGGTAATCACAATGATCCAACCCTAGCATCAAGTAGTCTTGCTACCCAAAACACATTTTCTTCAGCCCGGCCGGCCGGCGTCACAGTCACAACCATGGTGCAGGCACGGCGTGGACCAGCCGCGGAACCCGTGGTCCGACGGGCCGGAGTTCATCACGCAGTGCCCCATCCAGCCCGGCGACAACTTCACCTACAAGATCATCCTCTCCTGGGAAGAAGGCACGCTGTGGTGGCACGCGCACAGCGATTTCGACCGGAACACCGTGCACGGCGCCATCGTCATCCGCCCCAGGCGCGGCACTACCTACCCGTTCAAGAAACCGCACAAGGAGATACCAATCTTCCTTGGTACAGTACTATTATATAACGTCGCTTCAATGCGCATGCCTGATCGTGGAACAACGCTAGCTGTTTCGATCTGTTAAGTTTTGATTGGCATGCATGCAGGTGAGTGGTGGAAGAGCGACCTCCGGCAGGTGCTGGCCGACGCGCTCCGGACCGGCAGCGAGTTCAACGCATCCGACGCGAACACCATCAACGGCCAGCCAGGCGACCTGTTCCCGTGCTCCAGGGACGGCACGTTCAAGCTTCCCGTCGAGGACGGCAAGACGTACATGCTCCGCCTCATCAACGCGGTGTTCACCTACGAGTCCTTCTTCAGCGTCGCCGGGCACAGCCTCACCGTGGTCGGCACCGACGGCTCCTATGTGAAGCCGTTCTCCGTGGACTACATCTTCATCGCGCCGGGGCAGACGGTGACCGCTCTGCTCACGGCCGACCGCGCCTCGCGTGGGCTGCGGAACGCCCGGTACTACATGGCCGCGCGGCCGCTGTTGCCGAACAACCCGTTCGTCATCTTCAACAACAGCACCGCCACTGCCGTGCTGGAGTACGCCGACGACGCGGCGGCACCGGACCCGGAGTTCCCCGTCCTGCCGGCCATCAACGACAGCGCGGCGGCGGACGCGTACACGTCGCGCCTACGGTCGCTCGCCAGCGAGGAGCACCCGGTGAACGTGCCTCGCCACGTCCAGGAGCACATGCTCGTCACCCTCGCGGTGAACTTGATCGCGTGCTCGCCCGACGAGCACTGCCAGGGACCCCGTGGCAACCGCTTGGGCGCGAGCCTGAACAACGTCAGCTTCGAGGCGCCGCGGCACGCGAACATCCTCGACGCGTACTACCACAAGGTCCGTGGCCTGCACACGACCGACTTCCCCAGCAACCCGCCGCTGCTGTTCAACTTCACGGGCGACGTCCCTCCGGAGCTCTGGCTCACGAAGCGCGGCACGAAGGTGAAGGTGCTGGAGTACGGCACCACGGTGGAGGTGGTGCTGCAGAACACGGCGATCCTCGGCAGCGATAGCCACCCGATGCACCTGCACGGGTTCAGCTTCTACGTGGTGGGAACGGGTTCCGGCAACTTCGACAGACACAGGGACCCCGCCGGCTACAACTTGGTCGACCCGCCGTACCAGAACACGGTCGCTGTGCCCAGTTTCGGGTGGTCTGCGATCCGTTTCCGTGCCGAAAACCCTGGTGCGTACGTGTTGCTGTTTTGTGTTTGTTGTTTCTATATGCAAGTTTCAGTTATCGGTTCCTCATGATCATGTTTTTGGTATGGTTGTCTAGGTGTGTGGTTCATGCACTGTCACATTGAACGGCACATGGCGTGGGGGATGGACACCGTTTTCATCGTGAAGGATGGGAATGTACCGGAAGCTAATATGTTGCCACCGCCTCCGGGGATGCCTAGGTGTTGATGACCAAAGGTTGATATGGTACCGATTTCATTAGTAGCTTTTTTTTAAGGGAAGATTTCATTACTAGCCAGGCGCCCAGGCCTGGGCCAATTCTCGTTGGGCCTTTGAAAGCAGACTGCAACCCCAAACTCTGGCCAATCAAACTTCACCGATATTGTATTATGGCTAGATCAATTTGTATACTTCTATTGTTTTTCTTCTTTCTTGTTTGTTTATTGATTGTTGTGTGTAGCTAATCGTAACATTTTTTTTAATATCTATATACTTATACCTAATATTAAACAACGAGTTCAACTGTCCTTTTTTACTTTCCAAAATACCATGCATCCTTTACGTCCTATATGTGACCTGTACCCACGACCCGTGTTCATACGAGTATGACTCATGTCCAATGATAATATGAAATTCGATTTCAAAACGCATTGGAACCTGAACACATTTGCTAGTCTATTTAATACTAAAATATGGTAGTTTCACTCTCCGTTCTTTGGTCCGTCGTCCCTTCTTGTGTTCACATGCAAAATCTTCGCTGGTGGCGTGTCATGGCCAAGTCTAAGCCTTTGGGCATCGCGACTCGACGTGGCCTCCCGCATGCACGGGCCTGTGACTTGCTTTCCACATTTTCAACCTCATAATAGATACACATGATAGCTATACATTTAAGTTGAGTCAATCTAAACCCATATCCCCATCTTGGATTAATCATTTATGTACCTAGCATTTATTATAAACCTTAAGATTGATATGATTTAATTAAAATATGGTTTAGTCAAGCGTAACTAAACCTCTTCGCTACAACTAAAAAGCAGGACGAGCCTCGATCGCCCACTCCCTACGCCTACGCCTAACACACACCGTGGTTTTGTATGGTTTTCTCTCCACCATGTGATTGGTTGCATGCGTCCTTTACCTCTCTCTGGTTTTCTTTAAAAAACTAGCTTAGTGAATCAACAAAGCCCCCTCTAATCATTGTGACTCGATGAACAAAACCAAAATCTCTTCCTCACTAGCAACCTGAAAAATCATGCAAAGTTTCCCTGGCCAATAACTACCTTAAAAACTTTTCCTCCTCCTACTCGACCATGCCACTTCCTTTTCCAATCTAATGTTTCCCTATTGGGACTTGGGAGAGAGGAACTCAGCGGCGAATGCTTGAGATCAATGGCTAGCAATGGCACTGCTGGTGGGTTGTCTTCTCGACTTTATCATCTCACATTCTCAATGCCTCAATATCATGCTCTTCGCCTGGGCCTGGGCCATCGTGATGGCTTGCAACGGCAAGCCAGAGCCCGTTGCACTAAATTTGTCTTCGAAAAAGAAGGGGTCCCCATGAGCACCATCTTACCCTTCCTCCTTGCAGCCAACATCTTCTTCAAAGGTTAGAGAGAAAATCACACATAAATGTTGACGCACTCGTACGAAAACCGCATTTTAGTGGTAGTCAAAATTGGTCTATAAAGGTGGGTTTTCCAATCATCTCTAGTCAAGTGCCTATACAACCATTTCTATAAATCAATTTATATAGAGGCAGTTAATGCTTCTAGAAAGCAATTTATAAAGATGGTTGGTAATAACATGGCCTACTTGTATTTTTTTTTCAAAAAAAGGCCGTAAAAACCCTACTAGGGAGGCCACCACATCTAAGAACTTAAAACATATTTTTTGTACCCTAAACGATTTTAAATAAAAATGTCTATCAACTATAAAGGTGCAGATCTCTTCAAGCTCTACAACCTTGATATAATATTCACCTTCATCCAACTACATTTTGAAAAGTTATGTTTTTGTTGCACTAACACTAACCTTCTTTACAAATGCTTTTTATACAAACGATTCGTAACACTAACCGCTTCTAGAAATATTTCTAGAGATGTGGTACTAACCACCCTTGAAAATAGATGATTTTTTTAGGAGCGGCTAGAAACATTGATCGCCTATATAAATTGATTTCTGGATACCGATAATCTCAGAAATCAAGTTTAGAAATGGTTTTTAATGAACCCCTTTCGAAGTAAGAGACATTTGTGTAATAGTATGAGCTTTGAGGATGGCCAACGGATGGCCCAACGGATGGTCAACGGTTAGGTAGGTTTGGTAACTCGCGTGCTCTGACGTGGTGGCCCAACGGATGGTTCTGGTGCTCCAGCCTGTTCACTGGCCGTCAGACGTCAGTGGTATGCTGACAACTCGATCTCTAAACACCTGGTCAAACACTTAACTAATCTACTCTTACTTGATCTTCTCCACCGAGAAATTCCAGCGCAGGTTGACTCCACATGTCATTATGATACAAGTGTTAAATCTTAAAAAGTTCACGAATTAAATGTCAATTATCAAAATCTCTCCCGCTAAACATGTAAGTCAAGTGAAGATGATTACCTAAAGGGCGGATATGGCGATGAGGTCCAATGGAGACCTGTAAAAAAAATTGTGATCTATTTATATATTCATCTTTTCCTATCTTTTCAGTGAATCACACAATAAACTAATATATTCTTGTGAAAATGGTTAGAACGTGATGCCCTCTCGGGCTCACGGCTTCGTGTTAATATAGCCAGGAAGAGCCTCTGGAGTGGCGGTACAACTTGTACAACAAGAAGAAGCTAACTACTTTGATAACTTTAGATTACATCATAAGATTACATCAATTAGGAGATACCTATCCTATCTAACCGAAGCCGTGATACTTGCCTTCACCCGCAATCCAAGCCTGAGCGCACAACCAATCTTCAGGAGATATCAATCAACCAGATATTGCGGTCATGTGATCCTATTGGATATTCTTAACATCCCCCTCAATCACAACTTATCAGCGAGGTTGAGATTGTCTCTGAACATAACCATTTGCTTCTCTAGAAGAGGCTTAGTGAAGCCATCGCGCGATCTGATCCGTAGTGTTGATGAATCTGATGTCTAGGCGCTTTGCTGCAACTTGTTCGCGTACAAAATGAAAATCGATCTCTATATGCTTGGTGCGTGCATGAAATATAGGGTTAGCCGATAGGTACTTTGCGCCAAGATTATCACACCATAAACATGCTGCCAAAGGACGTGGACTACATAACTCATCAAGTAATTTTTGTACCCATATTACCTCTGCAGTAGCGTTGGCCAAAGACTTGTATTCAGCTTCTGTACTTGATCTTGAAATGGTAGGCTGTTTTCTTGCGCACCATGACACTAGGTTGCAACCTAGGAATACAACAAAGCCGCCTGTAGATCGTCTGTCATCAGGGCAATCGGCCCAATCAGCATCCGAAAAAGCACTTACAAGCAGAGTTAGATTTTCTAATTTTTAACCCTAGGCCGATTGTTCCTTGTACATATCTCAATATTCTCTTCACAGCTTCCCAATGAACGGTCGTCGGCGAGTGAAGGAATTGACAAACTTTGTTGACCGAAAAAGACAGATCTAGTCGTGTGAGGGTGAGATACTAGAGAGATCCAACAATGCTCCTGTATCTGGTTGAGTCCTCCACTCCTAACCGAGTGCCACTAGTGACTAAAAGCTTTTTGATAGTATTAAGGGGTGTTTTGACGGGTTTACACAACTGCATATTAACTCTCTTGAGGATATCAGAAGCATATCGTTCCTGTGTCAAAAGCAATCCACCTTTCTTTCTTTGAACCTGTATGCCAAGAAAATAGTGAAGGTTCTCGAGATCTTTGATTGCAAAGTCCTTCTCTAAATCTCGGAGAAGAGCATCAACTGCTTCCTATGATGAACTGGCCATAATTATATCATCAACATATACAAGCATAAAGATGACATGATTTCCTTTTCGATAAAAGAATAATGATGTGTCAGCTTTGGAGGGAACAAAGCCTAGACTCTGAAGTTTACCACACAACCTAGAATACCAGGCCTATGGTGCTTGTTTTAAACCATACAGGGATCTGTCAAGTTTGCATAAGTGATGTGGTTTGGTCTTATCTTCATAACCTTGCGGCTGTTTCATGTATACCTCTTCTTCAAGGAAACCATGCAAGAAAGCGTTCTGAACATCGAGTTGCCTCAAACACCAATCCTTAGACATAGCTAGAGAGAGCACAAGATGAATTGTGGCTGCTTTCACAACAGGACTAAAAGTATCCTCATAATCAATGTCGTATCGTTGTTTGAACCCCTTTGCTACTAGGCGTGCCTTATATATGTCAATTTTCCCATCTGATCTTCTTTTGATTTTATAGACCCACTTGCAATCTATCACATTTTTACCTTTTTGAGGTGGAACTAGATGCCAAGTTTTATTCCTGACCAATGCATCAAATTCAACATCCATAGCACGCTTCCAATTATTATCGACTAAGGCATGTTGCAAATCAATAGGACCTTCAGTGGTGGCTGCTAACTGACCATATCGAATAGTTCCATCTGTGTAAATTTTTGGTTTGCGTATACCTTGTTGTAGACGTGTGGTGGGTCGCTGGAGAGCCGGTGCTGCAGGCGATGTAGAAGATCCAGTGGCTTGATCTGTGGCTGGCGCAGAAGATCCAGCGAGCGAAGATCCAGTGGGTTGATCTGTGGCTGGCGCAGAAGATCCGGCGAGCGGCGGACCCAAGGGAGATTCTCCACCACCGGTTGAAATATCCTATCCCCCCGTCCGTAGAGCCAGGCAAGGTGAGTTTGAGACAGGTGGCGCACGCGGAGAGGATGCTGATGGAGCTGACGCGTTCATCCCGAGCGCAGGAGCTGACGCCACCGGATCCAAGACCGATCATGTCGGCTCCGCAGTGGAAGGTGCAGGTGAATCAGCCTAGGGATCACCGCCTGTTCCTGCCAAAACAGGAAATTGCTCGGGAGCATGAAATGACGCCTGTTTCCAGCCAGATTTAGTTCGTTTGACGCCGAATTTTTTTCATGTGCTGCACGCTTAGACATAGGGTTAGTATGCAGGGAATAATTATCAAAATGATCTGAAGAATTGTCATCCCCAAAATCATGAGAAGGATTTGTCAAAGTTGGAGGAAGGAGGAGAATTTCAGATCGTAATCGAGCACCGGCGTTTGGGTGGAGTTCGGCAAAGGGGAAGACGTGTTCATCGAAGACCACGTCTCGAAAAATATAGACACGTCCTTCATTGACATCCAGACACTTGAACCCCTTGTGTATGTTACTGTATCCTAGGAAGACACAACATTTGGAGCGGAATTGCAACTTGCGAGTGTTATAAGGCCGTAGATTCGGCCAACATGCGTAGCCAAAAGTACGAAGAGAGGAGTAGTCTGGTGTTTGATGAAACAGACATTCAAGAGGAGTTTGGTTATTGATAATTTTACTAGGGAGGCGATTAATAAGATAGGTGGAAGTGATGAAAGCTTCATCCCAAAATTTTAAGGGCATAGAAGCATGGGCTAAAAGCGAGAGACATACTTCAACAATATGGCGATGTTTGCATTCAGCGGAGCCATTTTGTTGATGTGCATAAGGGAATGAGACATGATGCGAGATGCCAATGCGCTGAAAGAAGGCATTCAGCTTTTGATATTCCCCTCCCTAGTCAGTTTGCATAGCGAGAATTTTTCTATCAAATTGGCGTTCAACCATAGCTTGGAATTCATGAAATATTTGAAAAACTTCAGATTTACGACGAAGCAAATAAATCCATGTAAACTTGCTGAAATCATCAATGAAGCTAACGTAATAACTGTTTTTGCCAACAGAAGTGGGCGCAGGACCCAAACATCAGAAAACACAAGTTTTAAGGGACTCAATGAGATACTCGTGGATCTAGGATAGGGTAGCTAGTGACTTTTGCCCTTTTGGAAAGCATCGTAAACAGTTTCTTTATTCAAATTGGCAACAAAGGGAATACTATTTTTGCTATGGACTTGCTGAACGACTGCAAAAGAAGGGTGGCCGAGACGACTATGCCACCTGGACGAAGGAGACTTGACAGCACCAAACGCCCCTTTATTTGATGATGGCCTAGACTTCAACGGGTAGAGGCCGCCTTCACATTCCCCTCTAAGGATGGTTTTTTCGTTGCCTGGTCCTTAATCAAAAAATAGTTGGGATGATATTCAATAAAAGCATGGTTATCGGATGTAAGACGATGAACGGATGTAAGGCTTTTGTTAGCTTCAGGAACATAAAGAACATTGTTTAGGATGAGATTTTGATTTGGGGGTACGAACAAAACTTCGACCCATTTGATTGATTCTCATACCTGCGCCATTAGCAGCATGAACCTTGTCGTTTCCATGGTACTTGTCCCTCACGGTGAGCTTCTCCAGCTCTCCCGTGATGTGGTCGGTAGCACCAGTGTCGGTGTACCAGTTGGTGTCGATCCCATATGACGTAGAGGAGTGTAGGGTCGAGATGGCGGACTAGAGGGGGGGGGGGGTGAATAGTCCTTTCTAAAATTAATTGCGTCGGCTAACTGAAACAAGTGCAAAATTATAACTATCGGTCTAGCTAAGACTACACCCCTCTATCTATGTTCTCTAGCACCTTCCAAAGATATTGATTAAGCAACAAAAGTGCCGGGCTAGCTAGAGCTTGCCTAACCAATTCTAGAAGCAAGGTCACACAAACCTATGCCACTAGTACTTTAAGCAGCAAGGGAGTTCCTATACAAACTAGTAAGCAAAAAGCATAAATATATCTAAGCTTACTAGCAATGCTCAATAACAAGGCAACCAATGCCAAATTAGGGAGCACAATTACTTAGCTACACAAACTAAGCAATGTGACTAATAAGGTTACACAAACCAAATTAGCCACGCAAGGGAGCTACTTCTATGCTACACAAGCAAGAAGGTAACTAGTAAGCTACACAAGTTGACTAATTACAAGAGCAACTACACAAGCACAATGTATATAAAAGTAATTACAAGCTTGTATAACGAGGATGCAAACCAACGGGAAGAACAAGGTTGACACGGTGATTTTTCTCCCGAGGTTCACGTGTTTGCCAACACGCTAGTCCCCGTTGTGTCGACCGCTCACTTGGTGGTTCGGCGGCTAATTGGCATCACCCGCCAAGCCCGCACATCGGGCACCGCAAGAACCTACCTTGAAAGTGAGGGTAGCTCAATGACACGCTCAACTAGAGTTGCTTTTTATGGCTCCCGCGGGGTGAGCACAATGCCCCTCACAAAGCTCTTCTTCGGAGCACCGCACAAGCTTCTTGTGGGCTTCGACAGAGACCACCACCAAGCCATCTAGGAGGTGGCAACCTCCAAGAGTAACAAGCACCACCGGCTTGCAACTCGATCACCTAGTGTCACTTGATGCAACCTCATGATGCAATCGCACTAGAATCGCTCTCTCACACAATCGGATGATCACTATCAAGCATATGTGAGATGGAGGGCTCCCAAGCACTCTCAAGCATGGACACAAAGTCCCTCGAGGTGCTCAGCCCTAGCCATGGCCGAGGCCACCTTCTATTTATAGCCCAATGGGCTAAACTAGCCATTACCCCTTCACTAGGCAAAACTCAGGACGACCGGACGCTCCGGTCATATCGACCGGACGCGGGACCTCAGCGTCTGGTCAACGGATGCTCGCCACGTGTCGCCTCCATTCAACCTCAGTCACTTGATCTCAACGGTCAAGTGATCATTAGACGCAGTTGCTCAAACTGACCAGACACAGCAACCCCCAGCGTCCGGTCGTTTCCAGTAAGGTACCAGTGGCGACCGGACACGTCCGGTCGGTCACGATCGGACACAGCGTCAACGTCCAATGCTTCTCCAACTTTTTTGTGTCGCCTATGTCATCATACGTTAGCCTAACCGGACGCATCCTACCAGCGTCCGGTTAGCGTTCAGTCACTTCCAGCGCCAGCGTCCGGTCGAAGACCAACGCCTGCACGCTCTCGGACGTAGGACCCCAGCGTTCGGTCACCACGTGACCAGCGTCTGGTCCACTCTGTGAGACCCTGTCTTTTCTGTATAGGGCTCCAGTGGCACCGTCGGACTGTCTGCACTCTACGGCCGGACACTCCGCCGGTGGAGTTTCAAACCCTTCTCGCCTCCGTTTCATCGCCGAGTTGATCCACAACAACTCCAACTTCATCTCCTTTGTAAATGTGCCAACACCACCAGGTGTACACCATCATGTGTATGTGTGTTAGCATTTTCACAATAATTTTCCAAAGGATTAGCCACTCAACTTGCCATGCCACTCAATCCTAGCGACGATGCAAAGTTAGATCACTCGAGTGGCACTAGATGACCGATATGCAAACAAGTTTGCCCCTCTTGATAGTATGGTCATCTATCCTAAACCCGGTCATCAACTTCTCTACACACCTATGACCGGTGAAATGAAATGCCCTAGGATATACCTTTGCCTTGCGCATTCCATTCCATCTCCTCCAATGTCGATGCAACACATGCACCAACATGATCAACAATGATATGATCCATTTCATATCATCACGTGATCATATTGGTTCATCGATCTTGACTTCACTTGATTTTCACCGTTGCCTTCGTCCATCGGCGCCAAGTCTTGCTCAAGCTTCACCGCCATGCGGTCCATCGCTCCAAAGCCTCCGACTTGCCCTTCACGCTTGCAACCGGTCCATCAAGCCAAGTCTTGTCTTGATCTTCTTCACCTTGATCACATGACTCAATGTCATGTCTCATGTGCAATGAGCTCCTTCATCATCACATGTGTGAGCTTTGCAATATCTCCAAGCCATTTTCACCTTCATGGCATATGTTGCTCACACATATGTACCTGTGGACTAATCACCTATGTATCTCACATAAACACAATTAGTCCACCTAGGTTGTCACTCAATTACCAAAACCACACAAGGACCTTTTAAGGAGGTAGATCAGGATTGCTCTGGTGGGCTGGTGAAGGAAGCGTCAAAACGCTTGAAGCAGTGGAGTGCGGTGTGGCTCTCCTTGCCACAGAGCTGGCAGATGGGTTTATCATCGTTGTAGTTTATGCCGGGGGCGCCCGCTGTTGTTGTTGTTGCCACGGCTGTGGCCATGCCCGCGTCCTCGGCAACCACTACCACGGTTGAAACCGCCACGGCGTCCACATGTAGCCGTGTTAGCAGATGAACCGGATCCACCGTGTAGGAGATCCATCCGATGTTCCCAGCTCACTAGCTGGGTGTAGAGCTCGCCCAAAGATAGCGGCTCCGTGCGTGCCACGACAACCGAGACTGTTTACACCAAAATTTGGAAGGAAAGTCACAAGGACCTAGAAGCTCCTAGGATCGTACCATCAAGGGATCAGTTGCGGGCGGATTAGAAATAGCTGATTCAGACACAAAATCTAGGAATCGGCTTTCTTCGGACAACGCCAGCAGATAACGACAAGGCTACGCTCAACGGTAGGACGAAAACATGTTGGACTCTACAAAAAGGGAAAGATTAGAGTCCAAGTTATCTTAAGTTAGGAATATTTTTATTTTTATGCCAAATTCTGTAACAAATCATGCTCAAATAGGATTCATGTTTAGGCTCCGGGTATAAATACCAAACCCCAGCTATTGTAAGGGACAACCAATCAATCAAATACAAGTCAATTTACATTTTTTGGCTCCGGCCAACCCTTAGGAGTAGGAGTAGAGTAGATCTCGATGAGTTCTTCAGCGAGTACGGCTGCATCGATCCGGTCAACCTCCACTGCTTGTCTATAAGTACCATCATGGTTTATACCTCTGTTCGTATGGCTGCATCGATTCGGTCGACCCCCACTGCAACTCTGGTATAGGCTAGTTATCGACTCTTGCCTAGTTCAAGTATGGCCTGTGTGATTCTGCCTCACACCCCACTGCTTGAACTAGATCAAGGTCAAGTTATTCGGCTCTACCTTTGAATGGCAGTCTTTGGTAGATTCATTAAGTTACCGATATTGCTTATTGCTTTCATTGTTTATCTAATTACAGCAATATCACTCTGCCCGATTGAGATTGATCTAGGATCGGCCTTATATCTTATTTAACCCATCGTTTGCTAATCTTAAACTGATCTAATCTACATCTTAAATGATGAGTTATGTTTTTATTGGTTGTTTTATATCAATCTTAATCGTGCATAGCTGTGCGGTTAAGGCATGTTCGATCTTGAGTAGATCTATCGGTTAGCGAGAACCGTTTCATGGCCCGTTATCACGGCCTGTGGGATTCTGCCTCTCACCCCACTATTAGCACCGTGGAGCGGGGATCGTTAGTTGATAGATCCATTCCTGAGAAGGCATGACCTTAACTGTGCGCTATGCCTGAATCGGCTGTTTAGCCGATATCGAGTGCTTTCACGAACAGCTCACATCACGAGATCGTTGAAGTAGAGATAAGTCGAAAGATGTGTTAGCCCCATGATCTTGTTATTGTATTACGGCCTGCATGATTCTGCCTCATGCCCCACTGATATTAGTAATGAGTTAGGGTCGTCGAGTCTATTGTTGTTTCTACGGCCTGCATAATTCTGCCTCATGCCCCACTGGTCATGGTGATAGATGAGATCTAACATGTTCATTAAATTTATCTTTATTAGATGGTTGAGTGGTGTTGAATTGTTTCTTTACATAAACAAGAGTTCGGTTACTTGTAATCATTGGCTCAGTGTAAACTGACCATCATCGATATCTTATTGCCATTGATTAATGTTTGCTTAAATGATATTTATTCTGAATGATAACCGATTCTCTTCACACAACCCCATGAGCTCTAACTGACTTATTCTCATGAGTATACTGGGATCGGCTATTTAGCCGATTTCCTTCCTATATCGGCTCTCACAGCCAGTACTTTCAGAACTGTCTGGCAACACCGGCAAGTTCTGCCCTTAATTACTGATGAACTTTCTCTCCTTGTCAATTGCAGGGTCAAATTGACTGGCATGCCTCGGGAGGATTGCGCAGGATCGACCACCCCTGCACTGAAGCTAGGTGGATCTGCTCCATCGAGCGGACCCTTCCGGCTTGCTGCGTGTGTCCTCGGCATGGATGAAAATTCTATGTCGACACACAGTTTCTGGCATGCTCGGTGGGACACCACAATCGTCATGGCGGTTCACAACAACGATGACATCCTTATGGTACATTATGAAGACCTACCTGATGAAGATAGGGATACCATCAACAAAGCTACGGAAGAATTTCAGAAGAAGTGTTTGTTGTCCTACACCAAAACACGTGACAGCACAGTTATTCGAAATTTCCACTACCAAGAGTTCTACTACACGGACAGACAGATACAGTTGAAGCTGAAGACAGGCGTTTCTTTATGGAAGTCATAGACAAATCTATTCGTGATGCCCGATCAAGCCGTAATGAAGCTTTCGTTGACACATTTCACAACGCCATGAAAGAGGCGATTATGGAATTCTAGTTAGTCAGGTTGGATCGACTTGTTACAACATTCTAGATCCATTGACCCAAGGGACTAATCAAGTCAGCACCAGCCAATCAAGAAGCAGCACCAGCTGGTAATGGTGAAGTCCAGGCACTTCAAGGTTCATCCGAACAAACTCCAGGTACTACTATGAATCAGACACAGTACAACCCTAGACCGTCAATACAGCATGTGCAACAGCCGGTGGGGAAAAGTCAGAACCAGATGATCAATTTTGGCACATCAGGCCACATACCGTCGTCAGCTCAAAAAATAGCACCATCGATTCAAAGGATCCGTAGAGATATAGATCCTTATGTCTATAATCAAAGACTTCAAGTAGCAAGCCAGCAGAAGACCCAGCAGATTGAGATTCCACAAGGATATCACTATGGCACAGATTATAACACTCCACATGATGCCAAATCCAGGATATCAGGGCACGAGGGATTTCAATCCACAGATGGGCCAGCAAGTACCAAGAAATCCAAATCCATAAGCTGACGAGTTGCTGCTGAAGGTGACCGAGATGACGAAGAATCAGTTCGGCCTGAAGCCAAAATGGCTGACCTTTTCGTACAAACACCCATATCCAGAGTGGTATAATTTGGTCGCTCTTCTTACAAATTACAAGCTCCCGGAATTCACCAAGTTCACTAGTCAAGACGGTACAAGCACAATAGAGCACGTCAGTCGGTATCTTACACAATTAGGCGAAGCATCAATTGATGATGTCCATCGACTTCGTTTCTTCTCCTTGTCCCTGTCAGGGCTGGCCTTCACTTGGTTCTCGTCGCTACCAGTCAACTTCATTGCCAATTGGGCTAACCTAGAGAAGAAATTTCATACATATTTTTACACTGGGACTGGAGAGAAGAAAATAACCGATTTAACAACCATGAGACAGAGGACTAATGAATCAGGCACTGAGTTCCTTCAGAGATTCCGAGAGACTAAGAACCTATGTTTCTCGTTGAGCTTGGTCGATGATCAGTTAGCTACTTTGGCCGTCCAAGGAATGCTGCCGATATGGAAAGAGAAACTTCTGGGACAGGAATTTGACAACTTGGGTCAATTGGCTCAATGAGTGGCAGCACTTAATAGCCAATTCTAGAGCATACGTAGAGATACCCGATTCCAGAAGAGTACTTCAGTGGCCAAAGCTTACGATCCATATTTAGTCGATGACGGCTATGAAGATGAAGAAGAAGAGGTTGTTGCAGCTGAATGGAATTGGGGCAAGAAGACAATGATGGTGCCAAATCCTTAGGGAAAAGGAGTTGAGGAGAGTTATGACTTTGATGTTACCAAATCGAACAAGCTCTTCAATTTCTTGCTTGAGAAGGGGCAGATCAAGTTGCCCGATGGTCATGTCATGTTGCCCCCTGATCAGTTGAAGAACAAGAAGTTCTGTAAATTCCATAACACTACTTCTCATTCCACTAATGATTGCAAAATCTTCAGGCAGCATATACAGAGAGCTATTCAACAAGGGAGGCTCAAGTTTGATATGCATCGGAAGATGAAAGTTGATGATAATCCTTTCCCAGGGGATCAAAATATAGTTGATGTTGGGCTATTCAAAGGAAAAACTAAGGTTCTAACATTGTCCAAATCAAGAGAAACTAGAACAGTTGATCCCAAGATGCAAATATCGACCGATGAATACAGAGAGATTAGAAAACGTCGTGCCGAACAAAAGAGCCGATACGAGTAGGGGAAGACGTCGAAAGTAGAGACATCAAAGCCACGGGTCACATCTTGAATCTTGTTGAATAAGTGGCAGCGGCAGAAAGAAAAGGATTATCAGCGATGGTTGGAGGATCGAAAATACCAGCGTCAACTAGAAGAAGAAAGGTATGAAAAGAAACAAGCCGAATCGCACTGGAATTGTCCTTTCTTCAGATACTACTGTAATGAAGGTTTGAAGTTGCCTACTAGACATGACTGTCCAGAATGCAGCAATTAATATTGGGAGTTTAGACAATCTCAGATCAACCACTGGTCTATCCATGCCCAGGATGCATATCATCATAATAACATGGACCGGTGCTTAAAAAATAAAAATATTCATGATTGGCTGGGAAAAAGAATTGTTGACCAAGACTGGGCTGATCATAAAGAAGGAGGCAACCAAAGGGAGCATGTCTGGCAGGAAGGCCAGTGGTGCCCAGGAGATTTGACGAGAAGCCAAAAGAGGAGGGTGCAACGTCTAAGGAATAAAGAGTTGGAACAGGCTCAAGTATCTGGTAAACCTCAAGTATGGCGTGTCAAGCAAATAGCCGATAGAAAGCAACCATCGGCTAGTATCCAAATGGCTTTTCTGTTGCCATCAGAGTTCAGAGCTTCGGCAAATCAAGAAGTTTATTCGGATTTCGATGAATCGGAGTATGAAGAGATGGTTGCCAAGTTGACAGTCGTGCAGCAAGCGATATTTGATAGACCAGTCAAACATCGGCACTTGAAGGCGTTGTATATGAAAGGTCTTGTTGATAGGAAGCCGATGAACAGGATGTTGGCAGATGGAGGTGCTTCTGTCAATCTTATGCCATACACCACTTTCTGTAAGCTTAGCAAGGGACCAGGAGATTTGCTTGAGACCGACATGATGCTTAGAGACTTCGGAGGAAATACATCCAAGACCCGGGGGGCAATAAACGTTGAACTAACAATCGGGAGTAAAACTCTGCTCACCACGTTCTTTGTTATTGATGGGAAATGATCATACAGTTTACTCCTCGGTCGTGATTGGATTCATGCGAATTGCTGCTATACCATCGACCATGCATCATTGTTTGATTCAATGGCATGGGGATGATGTCGAACTGGTTCGTGCTGATGAATCCGTAAGCATCACGACTAGCCGATCCAGTCTTTTGGGAACTAGGAGATTTTGAATGTTTCTCTGGCAAGACATGGGAAGGAGGCTTCATTAAAATCAGCAATGAAAGCCAACAGCCGATGCAAGCGATCGGCTCTGAGAGTTTGTTTTAGTAGAAAAGTCACAGCTTCACTGTCGGTCGTTGGATCAAAGGAAAATGAGTATTAAGTCTTAGAGATGGGTTTAGGCCGACAGTATGTGAAGGCTGAGTTAAAGTGTAAGTGCGATTCAGAGTTAATGGATTTCTTAAGGAGAAGTTCTGTTTCGCTTAATAGGACGCTTGACCTAGGTTGATTACTCGTCTGACCTTTTATATTGAAAGTTCTGCGGGACGTTATCCTAGCGTCTGATCAACACTTGGTAGCCGATTCATTCTTGGCTCTAATAGCCGGTACTAGGAGGGTATCGCCTCTAGTTCAAGAAGTAAACATCTTCAAAGATAATGAGAGCCGATACGATATGTATCGCCTATAGAGCAAAAAACACAAAGATTCACAGTCATACATGAAGGCATTGCATTGAGGCACGATCATAAAAGAACAAGAGTCTTCATTCATTGGTTTATCCTAAATACAAACTAATGAAAGACCTTGTTCACCACATCTTGGGTGGATGTGATGTCCACTATGGCCTCGCTGCCATGACGACCTCTTTGAGCAGGTCTTCGTGCTCCTCAGGGCCATCACCAATCAGGGAAACCAACCTCCATAGTATGAAGATCGTGCCTGGTCTGGACTTGCGCTGCAGTTAGAGCCACTGATGCGCCGTGGCGAACGCCGTGAAGGGCAATCTCCTGGACACGGGCCGGGATATCTTGGAGACGAAATGTCGGTGGAGGAACCCCAGGGCATTGACGGCGTCCACGGCTGTGTTCGCCGCCAGTTGGAGAGATTCCAACTGTGCTGTCAAGGCTGTCATTCACAACAAACCTACAGGCGAGTCAGAACTATTCATCATCATGAACAAGAAATGTTGATCTCACCTCATGCGTCGAAGACGCTGGTTCATTGGCATACTCTCCTCCGGAATTTCCTCCGTCGCGCGCTTACCTCGGTTATCTTCGCTGGCCATGGAAGAACGGTTGGATCTATGAAATGGAGAAAGAGAACCGCTACAGGGTTTTGACAGGCGGAGAAGAGTGGAGAAACAGTTGCGAGTAAGGATATATTCGAGGTCGAAACCACCAACCGGTATTTGAAGACCTAGAGCAAAGGGATGGGTGCCTCGGGACGTGTAAAAGGCAATAACAATTAATGGAAGGCGAAGCACCACTTCACTAATGCCGATGGAAATACAGCACTGAGCAACTGAAAGGCAGGAAATCGAAGGGTTCTCTTAATAAAAGCCGTGTTTTCAGACTTGGTTAAACCAAAGAGTCTAGATCGGCTATATCAAATCGGCTCTTTAGCCGAAAAAGAAAGCATAAACAAAAGTAATGCGCAGAGTGCCAAGACAAGAAAATTATCTGTTAAATATCGCCTATTACAAACTACGGGCCGAGGAAAACCTTGCCTACTATGTCATCGACCAAGGTATTAAAAGCTACAGAATTGGCGGCACTCATGAAATCCTTGACCAAGCGCTCCTGCTCCCCAGGGTATGCTGCATCTGGAAAACCATGGGGAAGAAGCTGAAGATTTTGGCCCAAACGGGCTTGGGCGGCAGCCAACACCGTGGCAGCACCATGACGAACGCCATGGAGAGCAACCTCCCTGACACGATTCGGGATGTCATGCAAACGAACCATCGGAACGGCGCCTCTGGCATTGACAAATCCCGCCGCATGATCCACAGCTGATCGAAGGCTCTCCAGTTGAGCAGATAGATCTAAAAGATTCAAAGGGGAGGTGATCAGAGTCTCGGAGACAAAATTGAAAAGAAGCAGAGGTTACAATAGGCATCTCACCTGCAATTCTAGCCTCGGCCTTGGCCAACCTATCCTCCACTAAATCGACCATAGGAGGTGATCGACATCGAATCATGGCCAGGGCTGATTCTGCGAGGGATAGACACTCAGCGAGACTTTGGCCATGTCGATCAATGGAGGCAAGTAGATCATCATTATCAATCTACCTCATCTGATGGCAAGAGGGCTAGCGGCAAGCCGTCGATGAGGAAGGCCCTGAAGGCCGAACGGAGTCGGCCCTGTTCCCTAAGGTAGCGGAGGCATCACGGGATACACCTTCCTGACGACGAAGGCACTGATGCGATGATGTAGATCCGATGAAGACCTTCTCAGGGGGCTCTTGCTGTTCTCCATAATCTCTGACCTATGGAAAAGCAGGAACTATGCTAAGGGTGCAAGGGTTTGAGGCAAAGTGAGTTATACTTGGATCCACTGCCAAGGCCCATTTATATAGCCCAGGAAGGCGAGAAGATAGATTTCGCCAGGAGATATGAAATTGAAATCAGAAATGGAAGCGAATCGGCACTCTAGGAATTCAGGGGACGGATAACGGAAGGATAGCAAATTCGAGCTTATCATTTCCCAAAATTACAAAGCGTCGTGAGACGGATACAAAGAGTCTACATTGACTAGGGATCTACCCACCAAGGCTTCTTTGGATTGAAGGGAGTCTGGGCCCCAACAAGGCCAAAGTCCATCACGAGGCGAGTTGACGTTGGCCCATTGCTAACATTATGCCCAAGGAGAGAGGAAATCGCCCACCTAAACATAAATTCAACCGATTTTTTGATAAATCGGAAAACTATGGGGAAGAAGCCTGTGGCTTTCCTAGTTTATGAACATAAATTCAGTGGAGTAAACAAGGGGAAGGTGTCCACATATTTTAGCCCTTGCAAACACTAGGACAACTTTACGAGCATGGAGAGAAGACTCAGGTGATATCACAAGAATTCTCCAAACTGCAATAGCTGATCCTCTTGCTCGACAGGACGCTAGAATGAGCGACACAATCACCCTATGCACAAGAATTCTCCTAACCACTCAAGATCTACATAGCAAAAAGGATAAACCACGGAGGATCCAGCGGGATCGGAAACACCCAAGGAGGCAGATAGAAGTGGAACATGGCTGAATCGTTGAGTTTGCTCTCACCAGGGTCGGATAGCCATTTTATAGCCGGCTTGGAAGGATGAGTCCAAACGCCCGTGAAGCAATAATGCTCTGAAAAAGTTTTGTAGCATGGGCTCATGGTTTGATATGGATGGCGACGAATAGTAGACCCTCAGGATTCCTTACCCGTGACTACGGGCCTATCGGGAGCACGGACATGGTAATTTTGGAACAAAATTTCTTTTGTTCCAAAATTAGGGGGCATGTGTTTACACCAAAATTTAGAAGGAAAGTCACAAGGACCCAGAAGCTCCCAGGATCGTACCATCAAGAGATCAGTTGCGGGCGGATTAGAAACAGCTAATTCAGACACGAAATCTAGGAATCGGCTTTCTTCGGACAGCGCCAGCAGATAACGACAAGGCTACGCTCAACGCCAGGATGAAAACATGTTGGACTCTACAAAAAGGGAAAGATTAGAGTCCAAGTTATCTTAAATTAGGAATATTTTCATTTTTATGCCAAAGTCTGTAACAAATCGTGCTCAAATAGGATTCATGTCTAGGCTCTGGGTATAAATACCAAACCCCGGCTATTGTAAGGGACAACCAATCAATCAAATATAAGTCAATTTACTTTTTTCAGCTCCGGCCACCCCTTAGGAGTAGGAGTAGAGTAGATCTCAGCGAGTTCTTCAGCGAGTACGGCTGCATCAATCCGATTGACCTCCACTGCTTGTCTATAAGTACCGTCATGGTTTATACCTCTGTTCGTATGGCTGTATCGATCCAGTCGACCTCCACTGCGACTCTGGTATAGGCTAGTTATCGACTCTTGCCTAGTTCAAGTATGGCCTATGTGATTCTGCCTCACACCCCACTGCTTGAACTAGATCGAGGTCAAGTTATTGGCTCTACCTTTGAATGTCAGTCTTTGGTAGATTCATTAAGTTATCGATATTGCTTATTGCTTTCATTGTTCATCTAATTACAGCAATATCACTCAGTCCGATTGAGATTGATCTGGATTGGCCTTATATCTTATTTAACCCATCGTTTGCTAATCTTAAACTGATCCTAATCTACATCTTAAACGATGAGTTATGTTTTTATTGGCTATTTTATATCAATCTTAATCGTGCATAGCGTGCGGTTAAGGCATGTTCGATCTTGAGTAGATCTATCGGTTAGCGAGAACCGTTTCATGGCCCTGTTATCACGGCCTGTGGGATTCTGCCTCTCACCCCACTGTTAGCACCGTGGAGTGGGGATCGTTAGTTGATAGATCCAGTTCCTGAGAAGGCATGACCTTAACTGTGCACTATGCCTGAATCGGCTGTTTAGCCGATATCGAGTGCTTTCACGAACAAGCTCATATCACGAGATCGTTGAAGTATAGATAAGTCGAAAGATGTGTTAGCCCCATGATCTTGTTATTGTATTACGGCCTGCATGATTCTACCTCATGCTCCACTGATATTAGTAATGAGTTAGGGTCAGTCGAGTCTATTGTTGTTTCTACGGCCTGCATGATTCTGCCTCATGCCCACTGATCATGGTGATAGATGAGATCTAACATGTTTATTAAATTTATCTTTATTAGATGGTTGAGTGGTGTTGAATTATTTCTTTACATAAATAGGAGTTCGGTTACTTGTAATCATTGGCTCAGTGTAAACCGACCATCATTGATATCTTATTGCCATTGATTAATGTTTGCTTAAATGATATTTATTCTGAATGATAACCGATTCTCTTCACACGACCCCTTGAGCTCTAATTGACTTATTCTCATGAGTATACTGGGATCGGCTATTGAGCCGATTTCCTTCCATATCGGCTCTCACAGCCGTACTTTCGGAACTGTCTGGCAACACCGGCAAGTTCCGCCCTTAATTACTGATGAACTTTCTCTCCTTGTCAATTGCAGGGTCAAATTGACTGACACGCCTCGGGAGGATTGCGTAGGATCGACCACCCCTGAGCTGAAGCTAGGCGGATCTGCTCCATCAAGCGGGCCCTTCCAGCTTGCTGCATGTGTCCTCGGCACGGGTCGAAATTCTGTGTCGACACACGTTTCTGATTAAAATCCATGTCAAGTCTAGCTAGTACATAGGAGATGATCTCTTCATCTTCAAGACATTTGCTGGTGGCCGCCATGTCGTCAGCAAGAGATTTCACCTTGTTGAAGTAGTCGGCGATTGTAGACGAGCCCTTCTGCACTGTGGCCAACGCCATGCGCGTGTTGATGATACGGCCCCGAGACTGGGAAGCCGTCATCTCTGAGATCACTTTCCAGATCTCGGTCGATGTGGCGCAATTGGAGACTTGCACCTGGATCTCCTTGGAGATATTGGAGAGCAGATAGTTAACGATCTGCTGGTCCTACGCAACCCAAGTTTCATACTCAGTGTTGGGGATGAGTTCAGTCGACTTGTCGGCCGCCTTGGGGATCTGCTTCGCCGGCACCACAATGTCGGACTTGAGATAGTGTGCTATCTGCGCATCGCGAAGAGCAGACAACACCTGGGCGCTCCATAGGGGAAAATTCCCTTTGCCCAGCTTCTCGGTGACGGGACAACCGATCAGAGAGAACGATTGTTGAAGCGCGGAAGAGGAAGCCATCGAGAATATTGTGAACTAACCTAGCTCTGATACCATGTGAAAATGGTTGGAACGTGATGCCCTCTCAGGCTCACGGCTTCATATTAATATAGCCAGGAAGAGCCCCTGGCGTGGTGGCACAACTTGTACAACAAGAAGAAGCTAACTACTTTGGTAACTCTAGATTACATCAATCAGGACATACCTATCCTATCTAACCGAAGCCGTGATACTTGCCTTCACCCGCAATCTAAGCCTGAGCGCACAACCAATCTTCAGGAGATATCAATCAACCAGATATTGCGGTCATGTGATCCTATTGCATATTCTTAACAATTCTTACTCGATCTTTTCTTTTAAGAAGTCCTTGCTACTGAATCAAGTCGATTACTTGAATCCGGATGGGCAAGTTCTACTATAAAGAACCTAACGAGCTGAGCTACGCTAAGTCCATCATCTCTTCCTATCTTAATTCTTATGTAGGCATAGTTTCTCGTATCTTGTATAGCAAAGAATTTTCATCTCTCTATTATTTAGTTCCAATATGACCACCATTTTGTTAGATGACACCCTAATTAACAGTCATAGAAATAATTCTAGTTTCTAGTTTAGACTATTCTTGCACCCCTCGCCAAATCCCGACAATGACTGATTAACACATTGTTGATTTGCGTGGTGGAGCCGTGGAGGTGGTGCCAACATTCAAAGAACACACGGCTTTGGAGAAAGAGACTTACACAAGGTATCTTTCAGTCTATTTTCACAGGATTGTACGTTTGAGTGTCATCCTAAATCCTAAATTCCTCGAAATTTACAGCAAATTTGTATGTTAGTTACATATAGGAAATTTGTTGGATAGGCTTCTTTGTTCCAAAGGAACACGCATGGGTGAAATTTTTCCACGGTGGGCCAGGGTTTTTCTCGTATGCATGTTTAGCACGTTTTGTCCAGAGAGTCCACACTCAGTACATGCATGTGCTCGTCAAGGTGCTCATGTCTGTTACGTTTTAAATTCTTCGAAACCGGTGGCAGCTTTCTCTGGATTATAATACTTTATTAAAACCACCGGCATGAATTTTCGGTTCAAACACAACTCCAGCTCTGACGAAATTTTCTTGGATCTATCCTTAAAGAAGTAACTGATCCACGGCTTTGACTCACCAAATGATTAAAGCCTGCAGGAGGTCAGGTCATGGCGGCAATCACGTCTAGAAGAGACCCCCATTCCGGCTGCCCGCGAGGTGGAAACAGGATTTTTTTTGATGGAAACAGGAGGGGCTTGCCCCTACGGCCCTACCGTGATTTTATCGGAAACGGGATATTTTAGCAGGATATATTCAGAGACAATGAACCAGCTGTTATGCTTCCTGCAGGCTGTGCAAGACATTTTGAGCTGACAACTGAGCATGTCTATCAGTCTATGTCTCCGGATACAGCATGGATTGAAATGTTCTTTCTGAGGGAGGAGATGAAAAAAATCTTTGAAAGCTTCTTCCTATAGGTTACTCATCAGTTTTGATGAAATCTTCATACTAGTATTTTGTCAATGCGGAGTTGGAATGGACTTATGGACCTTTGCTTGCATTGGGCATGAGGTGGCTGACCTTTTCTTTCTTCCACTTACTTTGCCTATACTCTATACCAAACAACAAAACACGGAAGGGACGCAGATTGGCATCCAATCCAGGGTTTTCACTTTCACAAAGGAGAGGATTGGATTGATAATATAATACACTATAATAATAGAAGAAAAGTAGTGATACAAAGATGCAGATGACACTTTCTTGTATATCTAAACCTAAGTGATTTTTTTCGAAAGGCGGCAAAAAGCTTTTGCCATATTTTTATTAGACGATAGAAAGGAAAAAAAGAGGTGTTACAACGTTTTTACAACCTCAACAACAGACTCAACTCTACTAAGGCGTACAGACCCAACCACTCTACTGAGTAAACCTAAGTGATGACACCTTTCAAAAGAAAAACCTAAGTAATAGAGTTTTGAGACAGCTATGCATATCACTTTCGTCTATATCCAATAGCAATATTTAGCTTTGGAGATAAACCTACGCACTCATGTCCCTTTTGTAAATCTAATAGATCTGTATTAGCTAGGTTTTGATTCAATTGATTGATTGATTGATATCACTTTAGTATATCTAACGACCTACGTATTAGCTAGTGCCTATAATATTACAATGAGATAAATATGATAGCCAAATTAAGTTTTGAAAATCTAAAATGTCGACGTCATTTGTGAAGTGTTCGACTTTTGCGCCGGCCGCCCATATGCACTTCACATTGCCAGTTTGATGGTCCGTCCGTCCTACTGCCTATCGGTTCATGGTCATGCATATATACGTGCTCGCTTTCGTAATCCATGCCAGACATGCCCTGCACTGCAATTAAGAACCACTTGAAAAGTCTCTGCGCGCGAATTTCTCTAGTTATTGAAGTCAAAACGACATAATCTACTAGTAGTAATTTACTTCAAAAAAAAGTCAAGACCGATACCCTGGAAATCGGTCTGCTTTTAGCTTGCTTCACGCGGAGTTCAAAGAGTAGTCTGAGATGTTTGGATGACAGACGAACGGACGAACGCCGGCCGGTCGATCAGATCAGGACCTCGCAAGAGGACATTCGCGCTGTTGGTGTCACAGTGTCGCAGACGTGCCCGCCGTGCATACACTCCCCCGATCGGATCACATCACACGTCGCAAAGAGCATCTCTTTTAATTTGAGAGACGCAAGATAACATTTCTGGCTGTTAGTTGGTGTCACATAGCTAGCTTGGTGTCTCGATCAGTCGTACTAACCGTACGTGCATACAAGCCTAGCCAGCTAGGCACGTACACGACCGTTACGTACGTACAGACATGCATGTATTGGAGTATTGTTTACGTACATACGTGCATGGCTGAGCAACTCGCCGTAAATATCCAGCAAAATCTTCTTCGTGATTGCATGGTCAGCACAGCATCCAAAAGCAGGGCCACGTTCATATATATTATTGGTAGTAGTCAAATTGATCACCTCAACCTTCAAGATTAGGTACGGTGTGCCAAATAATCTAAAACAAGCTAGCCCTAACTACTGGCCTGGTCTGCTGCTACAGCATCCAAAAGCAGGGCCATTCGCTGTAAGCCAGCATCTCTCGGAACCCTCCTTGCATGCTGCCGTTCGTTGAAAACTTGCATGCATGCGGCGCGCATTGGGTTCCTTTCGCTATCGGAAACAGTAGGTATGCCGAGTGTTTGAAGGTTTGTCGAGTGTCCATCAAACACTCGGTAAACCTGCTGTGTGCCGAGTGCCGCCCTGAAAACATTGGGCAAACATATCCGTGCCCGCCGCCTGCCCCGCGCCTCTTCGTCACCCAGCCAAGCCACCTCTTCGTCACCCAGCCAAAAGCCGCCGCCCAGGGCCTACTCCTCCGCGTCCAGAACCCCGACGCGACCTCTCGGAGCCACCTCGTCGTCACCACGAACGCCGGCGCGCGCACCTCTGCACCGGCCCTGCCTGCACCAACCCCGACCGGCGTCACGCGATCCGTCTTCACCTAGCCCGCCGGTGAGCAACCCGACCCAAAGCTCCACCTTTTGGCCTTGACAACATCCCTCTCTTGCTTGACTTGGTCAGACACTAATTTCTGTGAATACAACTTATCAATCATTGCTTTACTTCAAGTCTGGCATTGCCAGATGTCTCTGTATGCTTGATAGCTGTTTCTAAACCTTGAAGTAACAGATTGGCATTGGTTGTTCTGTCGATGATGCTTATGTACGGGTAAGCTAGACAGGGATGCAAGCAGCAGAATATGCCATAGTCTTGCTTGGTGCATATATTATGTACAATTGTGCCTGTCTTTTCAGGAATCGGGGAAAAAGTAGGCTCCTTTTTGAAAGGCACACATGAGCATGCCTATACCATGCTGTTGCGTGTAGATTCTTGATTAGTTCAAACATGGGGTCCAGTCCTGTGTTTATTCTTGTTCTTTATCAGTTCAAACAGATTGCCACGAACATGCTTGATTGCCTTCATTTGACAGGAAAACCAATATTCTAAGATTGGCTGGTGAACATGGGGGACATGATTTAGGCTGGTGGTGCCGTTCCACAGCCTTGTCATGCCCTGGTGTTTGTAATATATAAAATCCATGAGCAGAGGTCCCTGAACCATGGTATTATAGTGGGCCTCTGGGTACTCTGTATCTGATCTAACCTTAGACTAATGCAGGCATTAGTTTATGTGTTGCTACCTGTTTGTTTACTTGATATAATATATAGTTGCAGTTAGATATTTGGGGAAATTCTGGTGTGCTCTTTCTTTTTGTGTGTGTGAATTGTACTGCTGGTGTAGTGGTGTTTTTGATTCGTGATGAAGAGAGTGTTTTTGATTCGTGGTGAAGAGAGGTGCGTCTCTGAGATTGGGTGAAAGTGACATGTTTCTGGTGCTTGTGCCGTGTAAGCAAAGACGGTTGATTTTGTTGGTGACCTGGCGCGTTCTTGACTAGAAATAACAAGAGATGAATACCAGTAGTTTGGATGTCAAAATGCATGATTGATCTCCCTGCGAATACATTACTGAATTTCTTTTGTGTGGCAAGGTCATAAATTTCTGTTGTTTATATGTTGTCTTTTTTCACATTTGTGTGGGTAGTACAGTATAAAATTTGGAAATCAGTGGTCCTACATACAACTTTTGTTGATTAATTTGTACTTTTGTAGAATTCATTCTGTAACTTCTTTTACTAATTTGCTGAGGGGATCATTTACATGTCTCTGCAGTTTCACATACCATCGCACCCCTTAAACTGTACTGCTAAACGAAGAAAACATGTAATTTTGCCTCGTGGATAACATAATTGGGATGCTGGCAAGGAACATTCTTTTGTGAAGCATGGACTGTTCCTTCTCTAGCTTTATTGTTAATGTTTGCAAATGAGAGATTTGCAATGACTTTAACTAAATGAAAGGTACTGCCACACTGTTTTAAAACTTCATTTATCTATCATTGTTGGCTGAGAACAACAGTATAAATTGAGTGAGGCCGGGGGGGGGGGGGGGGGGGGGGGGGAGCGGTTGGAAAGGTGCTTGTGCTGAATCTGATTTACCATTTCGTCTATTGACAACTTGACATTTTAGGAATTTCTAACTTAATGGAACCTGTCAAAGAAAGTGGTTTTGGTTATATCACCGCGCAGGGCCGGGCCTCCGGCTCCGGAGCGGGCCGTGCCGTGCCGGCCCACGTGCCTGGGTAAGGCCCAGGCACGTCCTGTTCCTCCAGCTCGGGCCGCTAGCCACGGGCCGGGCCGGGCCAAAAAAATGGGCCTCGGGCCGGGCCGACGGGCTCGGGCTGCATGGCCATATATATGTAGGGGAGGTGCTGCCAAAATTTACAATTGACACTATTATGTTCGTTTGTTGCAGGAGAGTCTATTGCAAGGATCATTCCCCACTGTCCTCGACTCGTCACTTTGCAGGACAGCAAGGTGAGGCATCCTACACCCCTCTTTCCATATCATGTACGTTCTGAGCCAGTCTTTGCCAAGTGTCAGGTATTTGACACTCAGCAAAGAAGACAGGTTTGCTGAGTGTCCCAGAGTTGACACTCGGCAAAGGAGCCAGGTTTGCCAAGTGTCTGGAAGTTGACACTCGGCAAAGGAGCCAGGTTTGCCAAGTGTCAGGTCCGGGACACTCGGCAAACGCGCCGTGACCGTCTCGACGCAGTCACATTACTTTTTTTCGCCGAGCGTCGGTTTCAGCTCTCGGCAAAGTATTTGTTGAGTGCTCGATAGAAAACACTCGGCAAAGTGACGTTTGCCAGCACTGTAGATGTCGTGTGCTGTTTGCCAAGTGTTACACTCGGCAAAGCCTTTGCCAAGTGTTTTTTTTTTATCTTTGCGGAGTGGCTGGCACACGGCAAAGCCAGTGTTTCCGGTAGTGTTTGACCTTGACTCGTTCCAGGCTTCCAGCCTTCCAGGCGACTGTGCATATATGCATGCATGCTGGCATAAACTAGCTAGCAACCCAAGTCGCCGTCGTGCCAGTTCCCGGGTGAAGATTCAAGCCTAGGTAGCTCGGACGTCGTCGTCGTCACACGCTCGCGCCACCGCGGCGAGGCAGTCTGGTAGGCCACACCAATCAACTCACGCTAACGGAGGAGGAGGTGGGCGTTTCAGGCTAGTACGCGGCTTCTGGAGCCACACCGTGCATTTGTCGCCGGGAAAACGCTGATAGGACGCGCGTGGACGAGTTGCTAAGCTAGCCAGGCAGACAATCATTCGAAGTTATCGACCGGACCGGGGTAGTTTAGGTACTCACCCTGTTCGCTTGGTTTCCGCTGGCTTATTCAACCAGCTAACAGTGTTTTTCTCTCACAACAAACCAGCACCAGCCAGCCCAAACCAGCCCAGAAACCAATCAGCGAACACGCCGACTGACTGGTGGCGGTATGACGAATGGAGGATGCACATGTATATGCATCCCCTCGTCGTTGCATTGGCAGCTCTCGCTCTATAAATTAATACCTGCGGCGTCCGAGCCAGATGAGCATCGCAGCAACACAAGGAGATCACATTGCAGAAGCTAGAGCTAGCCTTTTGCATCCTCTCGCTCGCTGCTAAACACACATTATAATCATACACGAAGATCAGAGAGCTGAGCTGAGCTCTAGCTCTGCTGCATGCCCCTTCGGCAACGTCCGACGATGGGCGGTGCAGATAAGATGCCGGCAGGCCGGCTCAGCTGGTTACTGCTAGGCGTGGTGTTAGCCTTTGGAGTTGCAGCTAGCCCGGCCCAGGCCTCCAGGAATACTCACTACGACTTCGTTGTAAGTTGATCCATACATCTCATTTCAACTTGTATATACTACTACCAGTTTAATTTCAGAGATCCAGGCAGTTTGTTTCAGTACGTATAGTATTTGAGGGCACGTGCAGAACAACAGTTGTACATATGTTATCGTTTTGAAATATTTAGCTAAGCTATGTCGATGTGATGATTGCATGCCTTCAGATCATTTGCATATGCGAGCTAGATATCTGATCTAGCGACTATGAATTGTTAGATACTCGATCTGCATGATGAAGTAAGTAGACCTAGCTAGCTGTATTCCGACCGGCACAGATTGACTTCTTACTTGCTTGTCGAGAAACACTAGCTATATATCTTGCTAAGCATAGAAATTACGGAAGCCACAATTTTCCAATTTCCCTGATGTGAGCTGCTGAACATCGTCATCACTCGAGAAAAAAGCTAGCAACGATGAGACACATCTTATTAGCTGCTTGCTAATCTTTTCCATTCCAGCATGCAGCATCGTCTTATCGAAATTAGCCTCTTTGCTAGTTATCCAAGCTCCTTCACGCCCACTGCTTGCTTCGTCCTACACACCATGCAGTAGGCGAACGGCAAAACTGGCCAGAGCAGCAAAGCACGCGATCGATCGATGAGGGAGGATGTCACCTCTCGCTCGTCCCCCACCCTCCCCCGCGCCGTCCGGCATTTCGCCGGCGGACACCAGCCCCAGCCTTCCCCATCCACCCAAGCCGTCCTTCCCCCGTTTGCTGACAGCACCACCAGTTCATCATCTCCCCCTCATCTTCCCCCCCACCGGTGTTCTCCTCTCCCACCCACCATCCTCAGCCAAAAGCTCGTACCTTGACCTCACCGGAGACTAAGGAGGAACTGGAGGAGCTCGACCTCCTCTGTTTTTCTGACACCGACGTCGACAGCCCCTGTCCGAGACGTGCAATCAACATTTCTCTGGAGTCGAGCAAGACGCAAGGACATGAAGACATTGAAGATGCACACAAAGATTCCAGCGACAAGAGACACCAAGGGCAACACGGCAAAGGAAGTACCTCGCCGGATTGCTTCCCTGGTGATTAAGCCGGACAACCACCAGGTATCTTATCGCGACGCGCTTGTCAGGCAAAGGACTTTCAAGCCCCGCTTCCCGCACGACCCATCACGTCGCGGGGATCTGGCCTGGCTCCATGAGCAGCGCAGGAGGTCCCGCTTGAAGCACCATGCGGGCAGCAGCAGGACTTGTCCCCTCAGGAGTGGCCATGTCGCGTCCCTGCCTCGAGCACCTCCCCTCGGCGCAGCTCGCTGGCTTTCACTGCTCAAAGCAAAAGCCGGGAACAGATGCTTCAACTGCTTCGCGTCGGACCACCGCATTGGTGAGTGCCGGTGAACTGCCGAGTCCAGCTGTCCGTTGATGAAGTGCGAAGGGACGTGCTTCGGCAGCTCGGCATCCAGGACCAAGACATGGGAGTCAAGCGCCTCTCTACGGCCATGTTCTTCCTCCACTTCTCCACGCCTGAGCGCCGGACTGCTACTCTGCGGCTCGGCGGTCTCTACGCCGGCCAAACTGCTCTCCGTCTTCTACCTTGGACCAGGCAAGTTAATGCTTCAGCAGACAAGCTTATGTTTAGAGCAAGGGTCTGTTTAGAGGGAATCCCAGAGCATGCTCAGCAGTTAGAGACTATAGCCAAGTTGTTTAATGCACCATCGTTCATAGAGGCAGTTGACACCGAATATGAAAATGATCAAGAACGGGCGTGCATGTGTGTCTGGATTTGGACCGCCAACCCGGACGGTTTAGCAACCACGGCCTCTATGCAAATAGCTGAGCCAATTACTTTCCCTGAAGAATTTTACTGGCAAATGGGGGATGTTGAGTTTCCAACCACTAGGTCTGCTCCTGCAGATATGTTGGAATATCAAGTTATCATTCATCTAGACAGGGTTCATGATTACTCCCCCCTTCCCTCAAGCCTTTCACATGAAAGCATGCATAGTGGAATAAGTGGTCTTCCTGATGATTTAGAAGAGGCAGAATGGCCAGTGAAACATCGGTTTGTTTGGCGGTATGGAGTCCCTGATAATAGAATCCCACCAAGGCGCCGTCCCTCGGTGCATGAAAGAATTGGGACTAGAAGGGATAGATCCCCTTCAGGAGGTTCTGGAGGAGGAGGGCGGAGAGCCATGCAATTCCCTCCCCCAAATCTTCATGATCTCAGGCAGGCAGGCTTAGGAGAATCCAGTGGAAACAATGGACAAGAACAAGGCAGGAGAAGTTTTCATGGTAGAAGGAGAAATGTGAGTACGCAGACTGAAGGAACTGAAGCAAGCACCATAGTAAGCAAGCAGCAGGACACAAGGGGTACCACATCGACCAAGTTTAAGTGCTCTGCGAAGGTTTGGAAACCAATTTCAGGAGTTCCAGATCCAATTTGCTGGTCTGATGCAAGGGAGGTGCAGGTTTACAGTCTGGACCCAATGCTTGGGGAAGCTTTGATGGGAACAACCAACGAATACTGTTCACCATCAGGAAAGAAGCAACAGACAGAGCTAGCAGGTTTGGTGCACTGTTCCAAACCATTGAGGTTCCAGGAGCAACAGGGCAGGAAGTGGGTCCAAGACATGAATTCAAACAAGTTTGAATGCTTGGTAACTAAGCCTGAAAAGCAATCGAGGTATAGGCCAGCCTCTCAGCCTGCCCTGCATCTTGCCGAAAACAAAGTGCAGCAACAGGAATCCCATTTGAAGCCTAAACCAGCAAAAGACAGCTCTGAGAATTTGAAGATACAGGCTTGGGCAACTAGTCTTACTGAAGCAGACCCCCTAATTTTCCCAAACCAAAACAATTTTTTCAGTGGCACTTTGCACGAAGATAACCACCTGAAACCAGGTAATGACCCCATGGCAGAGGAGGCTATACTAGTACCTATACAGAGGACTAGAACAACCTATGAAATGGGCAAGTGGACTAGGGAAGACAGCTATATGGCAGTAGAGGAGCATGGGCAAGAGATCTCGCGGCAACAGAATCTGGAACAGTGTTCAGGGCCTGAAACCAGCCGAGAAGCTGGCCATGAGGGAAGGGGTCACAAGGCACCAAACAAAAATGATAAAATAAATGGTATGCTGGAGATGCAGCAAGCCTACATTATTGCACCTGAGCACTGTGCAAGGGCGACCCCACCCCAAATCAATGCAAAAGGAAAAGACACCAATGGAGAGAAAAAGTCAGATGCTCAACAACACACCCTAACCTCCATCACAACTAAGACGGGTTCGGCTGGTCAGTCTTTCAGTGAAGATGCAAATACGCAGGGGTCAAACAAGACCACACAGTTAGAGACGACAGAGGAGAAAGAAAATAGGGAGCAGGAATATGGTGAAGAGCTATTTCACAACCCTAACACTGATGTTAATGTGCAAAACAATGCTGAAGCTAGGCGAAGCAGCATGCCAGAAATGCAAACTACAGGGAGGGAATGTTCCATACAGGCTACAGTCTTCGAGCCACTAGTGATGACTGTCGGATTGCCTACAGTGAATGAGCTGTAGATCACCCAGTCTGTAACTTCAATTAAAACTCCTATCAAACTGATCACCATTCACAAAGAGGTACCTGCATTGTCTCAAACTGAGGCAGCTACTGCTGAGAAGCACATCCAGGGGAAGGAGGGGAGCACTGAAGAAATGAAAAATACCGGATCTACAACAGTAAATGACATACTGCAGCAAGGCACTGAAACAAACTTACCAGTACCACCACTGCTACATATTGATGACCCTCAATAGAGAGCAATGCAGAAACTGACCTAAGCAGAAGAGAACACTAAAATCAGGAATCACAAGCAAGAGGAGGCTGACCAAAATACAGAAAAATAGCCCGACGCTTATCAGATTTGGTACTCACCAAGCAAGTCCTAAGAGCCATTTTGGAAACATTGAGCAAAGCAAACGGATGCAGAAGCCAAAAGATAAGATCAGCAAGGGAGATGCTAAGGAAGTGCTTATCGCCTCGGTGAAGGAAAACAAGGGCAACAAAGCAGTAGGGAAAGAGAATGAAAGTGTACACACAAGTAAAAGGAAAAGTGAGAGGATTGCTAGTAGACCAAAGTCTAACCTGACAATGCAGGAGCAGGCTACCAGACTCCTCATGAAAAAAATGCAGAATTGTGGACACCAACAAGAATCTGGAAGAGGGCCAGTGCGAAAAATTCAGACAACAGTTTGTTGAGCCTATGAAGGAGATCACTGTGCAAGGCCTTCTTGAGACTTTTCGGCTAAATGGCAATGAAGCTGATCCTCTCGACGCAATAGCGTTGGAGGGGGATGAGTGAACCATGCCTCTCTTCAACTGGGGGGGGGGGGGGGGGGGGGGGGGGGAGGAAGTTGTGTTTGTTTCAATTACCATGAACAAACCAGCATCCTGTGTATCTCGTGTACGGTGGGAGCAAGCTCAGAGGAGAAGGGCTACACTGTGTTATGGTCCATTGTGAACAGTGTAATTTACTTAGTGCATAATAAAGGTGTGCAAGGGAGGAGCAGGAATGGCTATGAGGTTGTTGGTCCAACAGTTATTTTGGGTCAGAGCTACCATAAAAGTGATCATTAATGAACAACAAGAAGATAGGTGGTCAGAAATTTAGTAACTGGGCATAACTGCAGCATAGTGTGTTTGCAAGAAACAAAGATGCAAAATCTCGATGCTACCATTGTATCAGAAGCTTTAGGTCCAAAATTTGTCAACAATTTTACTTATTTACCTACACAAGAAACCAGAGGGGGAGTGTTGCTGGCAGCGAATGAGGACTATTATAACCTGTCAGAGACACAAATCAGAGATCATACAGTGATAGCAAAATTAGAGGCAAAGACATACCCTGTAAGTTGGTGGCTGACAGGAGTATATGGTCCACAATCTGATCAGGATAAAATGCATTTCCTGAAATAAAAAGTTGTAAGCAACCTGATCCAGATAGATGGCTGATCCTGGGGACTTCAACATGATTTTAAGTGCAGAGGATAAAAACAATAGCAACATCAATAGAAGACTAATGGGTGCCTTCAGGAGCACGATTGAGGAACTAGAGTTAAAGGAAATCTCCCTAACAGGCAGAAAGTTCACATGGAGCAACAATGTCACACATACAAGAATTGATAGGTTTTTTTCCACAACAGAATGGGAGCTAATGTTGCCCAATTACAGATTGTATGCTGATTCATCATTAGTATCAGATCATTGCCCCTTAATACTTGCTACAGAAGGATATATCAGAGCTTACAGAGGGTTCAGGTTCAAAACCTTTTGGATAGAAATCCAGGGATTCAGGGAGGAAGTACAACAAGTCTGGAGCAGGAATCTAACCATTTAGAACCCTTTCCTGAAGTTATACACTAAATTGCAATGCACAGCAAAGAGGTTGAGAGGATGGGCAAGAGGAATTATTGGCAATAACAAGTTACTGATGTTGGTTGCCAATCAACTCATTACAATTCTGGACGTGGTATAGGAGTTCAGACAGCTAAGCCAACAGGAGGTGCTGCTAAAAAGAGATCTAAAGAACAGGTATCTTGCCATGGCTGCTATTAAGAAATTAAGGGTAAGGCAAAGATCAAGATTGAAGTACCTTAAGGCAGGAGATGCATCCTCAAAAAATTTCTTCCAGTCAGCTAATGGGAGAAGGAAAAAGAACTACATCCAAACATTGCAAACGCAGCAAGGGTTCCTGCATACATAGGAGGAGAAAGAAGGGGCAATTCTACAACACTTTTCATTTGTACTAGGGATACAAGCAGTTAGGAATCAAACACCGAATTGGGAATCAATTAATATCACAAGGCAAGACCTGAGTCACCTGGAAGAGGAATTCAATGAAGAGGAAGTTAAGCAGGCAATCTAGGACATGCAACTCAATGTTGCACCTGGCCCTAATGGTTTTATTGCAAAGTTCTTCAGGTCATGCTAGGACATAATCAAGGAGGATCTTTGTGCAACATTGCATTACTTCTACAATCTGCACGGGCAACATCTCAAGATGCTAAATTCTACCCACATTGTGCTCATTCCTAAATCTGCTGAAGCTCTGAAAATTGGGGATTATAGACCAATTAGCTTGACTAGTAGCATCACCAAGATTATATCCAAAGTGCTGGCAACCAGGTTGTCCTAGAGTCTGAGCAGTCTTGTGTCAAGAAATCAAAGTGCTTTCATCAGGAAACGAAGCATCCATGACAACTTCCTCTACACACAGAACACCATCAGGCATTTACACAAAACAAACCAACCAACATTGTTTCTCAAGCTCGATATTGCAAAGGCTTTCGACTCGGTGAGATGGGACTATTTGCTGGAGGCTATGGAAAGTATGGGCTTTGGACAAAGATGGAGAGAGTGGATATCATTACTGCTCTCCACAGCATCTTCCTCAATTCTGGTAAACGGATCAAGAACACATTTCTTCAGGCACAAAAAAGGTTTAAGGCAGGGGGATCCTTTGTCACCGATGCTGTTCATACTAGCATTAGAGCCATTGCAGAGAATCCAGTCAATTGTAGAAGACCACTCTTTAATCACCCCAGTGCCATCCCAATCAGCCAAATTTAGAGTGAGCCTTTATGCCGACGACGCTGCTATTTTTGTTAATCCAGTCGGACAAGAGGTTCACACAATCAAAGAGATTTTGGATATTTTTGGGGAGGTGTCTGGCCTCCATATCAACCTCAACAAGTCTGCTGCCTACCCAATTAGGTGTGACAACATCGCTGTAAATGATGTAATGCAAGATATGCCCTGCACGATCAAACATTTCCATGCAAATATTTAGGTCTCCCACTGTCACTCAAAAAACTCAGAAGGGTGGAGGTCCAACCACTAATTGACAGGGTGGCATCAAAATAACCAGCATGGAAGGGAAAGTTAATGGACAAGGCAGGAAGATTGACTTTGGTAAAATCAGTGCTATCAGCAATGCCGGTTTACTTCCTCACAGTTTTCTCCTTGCCAAAATGGGCAATCTAGAAAATAGATAAGATTAGAAGAAGTTTCCTCTGGAAAGGTGAAGAGAATGCTAGTGGAGGTCACTGCCTGGTGAATTGGAAGAAATGCAAGCTGCCTAAAGAGTTGGGAGGATTGGGCATTCTAGACCTGCAAATGTTCAGTAGAGCTCTAAGGTTGACCTAGAGAGGCCTTGGGTTGGATCGCCAACACCCTGTGATAACATAGACATGCAAGTTTTTAGAGTTAGCACTGTTGTCACTATCGGCAATGGTGCGGTGGCCAAGTTTTGGCATTGCAGTTGGCTGCAAGGTAGGCCCTGATTGACATAGCACCAACCTTGTACAAATTGGCATGAAGCAGCGAACAGTTCAACAATAACTCCAAAACAACAACTAGACTCGTGGTCTGTGGCGAATGACAACAGCACAAGAAATGGCAGAATTCATCATCTTGTGGGAATTGATACAGGGCGTACAACTTAGTGATGAAACTGATTCAATAACCTAGCGATGGACTGCTGATGGATCATACACAACCAAATCTGCATACAAGATGCAACTGCAAGGCACCTACTCAGATGGCAGCCAGCATAAAGTCTGGAAAGCATTCGCTGAGGGGAAGGTTAAATTCTTTGCCTGGGTTCTGCTACAAAGGAAAATCTTGATGGCCGACCTGCTATCAGCTAGGCATTGGCAAGGTCCAGCAACCTACCCTTTATGTGACCAAGAGCCTGAAACTACATGCCATCTGTGTCTGCAATGCTACTTTGCAAGGGAGGTGTGGTTCCTGATTGGCAATTGGATAGGGTTGGGTGCCGGCTTTCTCTCAACAGTTGCAACGGATATCCAAGATTGGTGGAATCAAACGTTACAACCATTGAAGGTCAAAGAGAAAAGATCGGCAGCGGCAGTGTTAATGTACGCGACCTAGAACTTATGGATGGAGAGGAATCGGAGAATATTTAAATCCAAAGCTTTGTGGGCAGATCAAGTCTTCGAGCTCATCAAGCAGGACATCTTGTTTCGGTGTCGGGCGTGTGCCACACCTCTCATTAGAGAAGACTTGCACCTCCCTTAGCGCTGCACTGTTTAGTTGTTTTTATTACTGTGTGTCGAGTTCTTTTCATCAAACTATAATAGTTCGTAATTTGTAATCGGTAACCAGAACTTCTATTCTCTTCTTAATTGAAGGGCGGCGCTCCTGCCAATAAGTTCAAAAAAAACCATGCAGAAGGCTCGATTAAGAGGAGACAAGGACTAACGTCGCATGTGATATATATTTTGCAGATCAAGGAGACCAACGTCACCCGGCTCTGCCAGGAGAAGACCATCCTGGCCGTGAACGGGCAGTTCCCCGGGCCGACCATCTACGCGCGCAAGGACGACGTGGTCATCGTCAACGTGTACAACCATGGCAACAAGAACATCACCCTCCACTGGCACGGCGTGCACCAACCGCGGAACCCGTGGTCTGACGGGCCGGAGTACATCACACAGTGCCCCATCCAGCCTGGCGCCAACTTCACATACAAGATCATCTTCACCAAGGAGGAGGGCACGCTGTGGTGGCACGCGCACAGCGACTTCGACCGTGCCACAGTGCACGGTGTCATCGTCATCCACCCCAAGCGCGGCTCCGTCTACCCCTACACAAAGCCGCACAAGGAGATGCCCATCATCCTCGGTGAGTGGTGGAATGCAGATGTGGAGCAAGTTCTCCTGGAGTCCCAGCGGACCGGCGCCGACGTCCAGATTTCGGACGCCAACACCATCAACGGCCAGCCCGGCGACTTCGCCCCATGCTCCAAGAACGACACCTTCAGGATGTTGGTGGAGCACGGCAAGACATACCTACTCCGGGTCATCAACGCGGGGCTCACCAACGAGATGTTCTTCGCCATCGCCGAGCACCGCCTCACGGTGGTCGGCACCGATGGCCGCTACCTCAAGCCGTTCACCATCGACTACATCATGATCTCCCCTGGACAGACCATGAACATGCTCCTCGAGGCCAACCATGCCACCAATGGCTCAGGCGACAACAACCGCTACTACATGGCCGCGAGCCCATTCTTCACCAACATCGGACTCCCGGTCAACGATAAAAACACCACGGCCATTCTAGAATACATGGACGCGCCGCCCTCCGCGGGGCCACCAGACTACCCCGTCCTGCCGGTCATCAACGACACCGTCGCGGCAGCGGCGTACACATCGCAGCTCCGCTCCTTGATCACCAAGGAGCACCCGATCGACGTGCCAATGGAGGTCGACGAGCACATGCTCGTGACGATCTCTGTCAACACGCTCCCCTGTGGGGCCAACGAGACGTGCATGGGCCCCGGCCCTGGAAACAACACCCGCCTTGCAGCGAGCCTGAACAACGTCAGCTTTGTGCCGCCGACCGTCGACATCCTCGACGCCTACTATTACTCCATCAGCGGCGTGTACGAGCCGGACTTCCCCAATAAGCCGCCCTTCTTCTTCAACTTCACCGCCCCCGACCCGACGGTGGAGTTCCAGCTCACGAAGCGGGGCACCAAGGTGAAGGTGGTGGAGTACGGCACCGTGGTGGAGGTGGTGTTCCAGGACACGGCCATCCTCGGTGCCGAGAGCCACCCCATGCACTTGCACGGTTTCAGCTTCTACGTGGTGGGCAGAGGCTTCGGTAATTTCGACAAGGATAAGGACCCGGTCACGTACAACCTGGTCGACCCGCCGTACCAGAACACTGTCTCCGTGCCTACGGGTGGTTGGGCTGCAATGCGCTTCCGCGCAGCAAATCCTGGTGAGTATTTGCTAAATTTGAGCAACAGTGATTGAACTACAGTATATATGCTGCTATATATATATATATGATTTTTTAATCTTACTTTGTGCTGTTTATTTCTTTGCTTGTCTGTTAGGTGTGTGGTTTATGCATTGCCACTTCGATCGTCACACGGTGTGGGGCATGGACACCGTGTTCATTGTGAAAAATGGCAAGACCCCAGGCGCTCAAATGATGCCACGTCCTCCTAACATGCCTAAGTGCTAAGGAAACAAAGGCATGGGCCACGGATGATGCGGTATATGCAAGACAATCGAGCAAAATAAATTTTCTCAGTTGATGATTGAATTAATTATTTGCGGTACATATTTTAATTAGTGTCCTTTGTATTTTTTTGTTTTTCATTTGATTGGAAGTGAAAAATATATTCGTTGTATTCATTATTTGTGTTGTTTTACTCCTATTGCAATCTTTAAAAAGTGTAATTAAACAATGTATTCTACGGAGTTACATTCTGTATCCTGTGAAGATTCAGTATAAATACGTACTTCATATATGTATTCATTTATTTTCGCCATGATAAGACCATGATCATTTAGGTCCCTTTTGGATCCTTAGCAATGAAATCTACGTGAAAATCGAAGTCTAGGCACAAATCCAGCAGGTTGCTGATACCAAGGTATTGCATTTCAGGTTATGGTCTCCTGTTGCATTTGTCTTTGTCAGACCTTGGCATGGATTGAGCAGTGGCGAGCCAACGAGCCTAGTAGGCATCATATAGCCTTGATGACAAAGGCTTCGATCTGGTATATCTTTCGAGGAAAAAACAAGGAGAAAACACATATAACTATATTCTTCCACATGACAAAGACAACAAATTCCAATGGACATGTTGAAATTCTTCTGTGAGGAACACGAACCAACAGATTAATTACATTTTTTCTGTGAGCCTTTCGAGACCCATCAAGAAAAATAAGTGGTACACAGGGAAAATACAGTTTCTAGTGGTGTGATTGTTAGGAGACCACCGAGCCCAGAATGAGAGAATAAAACATTGAGCAGCAGCATGAAGACTACTATCTCGACTCGGCTGTAATGTAACATTTTCCTATATCCCAAGCTCACATAGCTTTGGTTTGATGGTGGCTACAATCCCTATATGTGTCTTCTCCACACATTGCTGAACACCAATCAGTACCCCCCACCAACAAGACAATCACCGGTGCCAAGGTGTAAGTGATGCATGATTACTGGTATCTTAGAATTAGAAATGGTGGTGTATGTCCAACATAGCAAATGCATGGATCATCGTGATTAGCCACACCAACTAGATTAGGTTCAGAGATGACGGACCATCAGTTCTGCTTACTGCAAGCATGAGTGCATGACAATTTGAGTAGGGCATGTCTATGTCTCCAAATACAAGATAGATTTAAATGTTCTTTCTGAGGGAGGAGACGTTTTTTTGGAAAGCTTCTTTCCACAGGTTACTCATCAGTTTTGATGAAATCATCATACTAGTATTATGTCAATGCGGAGATCCAATGGACTTATGGACCCTTGCTTGCATTGGGGATGAGGTGGTTAACCTTTTCTTTCTCTCATTTCGTTTGCCTATACCAAACAAGCAAACATGAAAGGGCCACATAAAGCTAGCTAGATTGACATCTGAATATCCGATCCAGGGGTTTACTTTCACAAAGGAGACGACTGGACTGGTAATACACTATAATAACACAAAAGCAAGTTGTGATACAAAGACGTATATGACACTTTCTTATATATCTAAACCTACTAAGGATGAGTCTTGAGAAAAAGCTACGCATATCACTTCCGTATATCCAACTAGCAAGATGCATGGCCCGTGCAATTAGCATGTGTAGCTAGCTTTTTCATGGTAACATTTAAATCTTTTTATTTACTCAAAAATTGTTTTGCTAATAGTTTTGCTTATTCATTTGACTTTGGTGTCCTCTCTCCATGCACCCCATATATCATTGGCATGAATTATATATAACTACAATTAAAGCTATTTTTATCTCATTTTCCATTTCCATTTTTCCCACTCCTATCCTATCCCATCTTTGTTCAATTTCTAGCAACGCAAAATCAAGATATGCTTTTTTTGAGCTTTGTTAGCTACTATCCACATTGTTCACTTCTTTAGCCCTTGTCATAGGTTAGATTCCACGGCAGTAATCGGATTGTTCGACGTGGGTCGATGCGTGTGTCTCCGGTGACTTAAAAATTCAAAACATAAGGGGTTTATCCTGGTTTAGACGTCTAAGCCCTACGTCTAGTTGTGGAGTTCTTTGTGTTAGGAATACTCAATTGAGTTCTTACAAGACACACACACACACAGAGAGAGAGAGAGAGAGATGTAGGGGGAGCACTATGATGCTATTCTCCTGGCCAGGGACCCGAGCTGGAGGTCCGATCTTGGTTTCGGTGGGTTCCAATGGTTTGTTCCCTTGTACAGGATCCCATGCCCCACCCTATATATCGAGGGGGCGATGGGAGTAGAAGTTCAATGGGTTTCCTAGGGTTTTGAGTCCTAAGCTTTGATCTCCTGGCTACGTCGGCGCCGTCCTTCGTCTTGTAGCGGGGTGAGCTGACAACGCTCCAACTGCCTCTAACATCTTCCACCACCGCTTGGAGTTGACTGTCAGGTGTTGTCTGCTGTCATTGTGTTGTCCCTGGGTTTGCCTTCGCGTGGCGTCCTTCGCATGCTAGGATCCCTCCCACACATAGAGGGAGGCTGCCATGCGGGCCTTGCATTCTACGTAGCGGGTGAGTGGGAGCTCTTTCGTGTTGCATCACGCTTCGGACATGACCATTCATTGGGAGTGGCCAATACAGCCATGCAAGAATGGGGAAACAGAATCCTAGCAGGCCTGCGCTCTACCACTATGCCCGCGTGTTAGACCCTGAATGCCTGACAGATTTTGTAGTATACTCTCGAGGTTTGTCGGGGTTGGAATCTGTCAGGCTAGGCACTTTTCAACCGAGAACCAAAACCGAAATGAACCGAACCAAAATGTCAGTTTTTTTGGTTCTCGGTTTTGGTTCTTGTTTCATGATACTTTGGATCTCGGCTTCGGCGTTTGTTTTGGAGGCAACAACAACCGAGAAACCGTGGAACTAGATAAATCCTAGTGCAGGTGGCGAGCGCCATGGCACCCTACGTCCACCCCACACGCACGATGCACTAGGCCCATTCTGTACAGCCCAGCGAGCCCAACATGCCTCCACACCACCCCGTAAACCACCGACCCCATTTCCCCACTCACGGAGTCATGGTCCATCCTCATCCTGGACGAGCAGGGCGGCTTTGCCCCCAAAACCTAACCCTAGCAAGCGCGAGCACCAAGCGGGGGTCGAGGCAGCGGGCTGGTGGCAGCATGAGCAAGAGCATGTAGGCCTCACGCGGTGGTCGCATGAGCAGGGGTCGCGAGCCTTGCTGAGTAGGGCACGCACGGTGGTGGCCTGAACGGGCATGCGGCGGAGGCACCTACAACGTGCGGGTCTCACGCGGCGGTGCGTAGATCTTGTGGTGGCAGCGCATGGAGCTGCTGCGTCTCACCACACGGCATCGACACGAGCAAGAGCTGAACGGGGAGCTCTCGTGGATCCCCTAATTCTCCTTCTCCTCTGTGTTGAGCTTCAGTTGGCTCGATTTCCACCAAAAAACTGAACTATAAAACCAAAACCGAATCTATGGGTTTCTAGTTTTGAAACAAACCGAACGGTTGTTGATTGTTGAAAACCAAAATTTAACCGAAGAAACCGAACCGAATTTTTGGTTTAAACCGAATGCCCAGCCAGAGGAGCCTGGACTGAGCGAAGGCCAAGGTGTGCATGGCAGTGCTAGCTCGGTTGTTACCCCCATGGTCGGGGGCCTCTTAGGCCCAGCCAAGCCCTTGAGTGGGCGACCTAGATGTGTATTAATTTAGCCTTTTGGTTTGTTTGCTAGGCACTGAGCTCTTCTTCTGAAATGGGACTTCTGAGGCCCACAGAACCAATAGTCAATGGACCAGAGGGTGCACACGAGTGCACCTGATGGGTGTTACCCCGAGCCCTTGGCTAGTTAGGAGAATCAGTCAGGGGGTTAATCGAACTATGATGGCACTAACCTAGGGATTATATCTACTCCTATGTTTCATACTCAATAGGAGACCCTGAGCCCCTCATAGCCTCTGTGCCATCTCTAGGGTGGTGGCGAGGGGATCTTCTCATCTTGACCTTTCGCTCGGTTAAAGAGGAAAGCTTTCACTTCGGGTTCAATTTGTCCATCTAAGGATGTGAGGAGCGCCTTCATGACTCTTGGTCGAGTAATGCCCTCGGTGAGCTAAAACTGGTTAATCCTAAGTGGGGCGCAGTCAGCCCTTCATGGGACTATGACTTTGAGCCTCAGTGTTGTGCCCCATTTACACAGTACGCTGTGGATCCAAGAACTTTGGCTCGGGGCCTTATATGTCGCTTGGCGTCCCACTCCTGTCAACGACTTTGATAGCATACTTCGTTGGCTTAGTTGCATGTTGCGACGGTCAGGCACTCTATGCACCCAAGATAAAAGACCGCTAGTGGGTCTGTCTGTCACGCAGTGCACGTCTGAATGGGAGCTGAATCCAATTCTCTTTTGATTTTGACCGTTGTCCCAAATCGATCCCCAAAGCACTCAAAACACCAATACTTCCCATTGGAGTGTACGTAGGACAACTGGTGACCATATACCCTCTAAACACCTCAGAGAACTCAATGGAAAAAAATGAGAAGTCAAACGGACAAATAGAGCACCAAAACAGGTGAAAACTAGTTGCGGTGAGAACACAACACAGAAAGTCGGCCTGGCCGGTTTACTATTCACCCAAACCGGCATGGCCAACTTACTATTCACATTGGCCTTGCTAGTTTACTATTCAAACCAGCCTGGCTAGTTTTTGGTACTATTTAAACCGGCCTAGCCAGTTCTATAGTCCTTGCAGCCTGAAAACTTCTGTCCAAAAGGGTTTTTTTATCCAAACGAACTCCGATTGACTTGAAATTTGGCAGAGGGGTTCCCAAGGATGCTTAGAAGCTATACCCAAAAGTTCATCACCTAGAAATTAAGGAATCAAAGTGGATAGGTCTTTGTGCTCATGGGGAATCCAGCCAAGCTATTTGGTAGAGATGTTCCTCAAAGGTCCCAGCACATACCAATCCACTCAAATCAACTCCAAACAGGCAAAATCACAAGATCCAACAAAGCGATCAAGAGGAGAAAAGAGTGGAGAAAAACCAAATCAAACCAAAACTCAAACTAGATCTTGACATAAGAATTTCAGAGGACATGATTTCTTTATTGCCAATATCAACAATGTCTGGTCTTACACATAGATAGTGGTTTCAATCACTCATTTGTGAGATCTCTCAATTAGTACAGATCTCAGGCTAGAAAACAATAAACTATGCCTAGAGACAAATAAAAGTAATGGAAGAGATGGGATGGTTTGGGCAGCCTCCCCTCTTATTTATAGAGCTATTACACAATCCTAAACTTGTCTTTAGATATTTTGCCTGAACCACTTAACCCTAGGGGCAAAATGGTCCAAGTGAAGATCCATGCATTCAACAGTCATGAGCCCTTCACGAAGTAGCTTCTCCTCGATATGAACTCTTCGATGATGCCACGTGCCCCCTAAACTCTACTCTTAGGATTTGAGGCCCAAACTAGGCAAACCGTCTATCCATGGTGTTGAGGACGAAACCACCAAACCCAGCTGGAGTAGCGTATCCGCTACGCTCCTCCATGATCTCGACGTGTGTTACCACTTGTCCTCAACCGCCCTATCACCAAGTCCCCGTGCCTCGCTTGACTTGGTCAACTATCGTCTTGACTTGCTCAACATGGTCTACTCCTCCACATGTACACTTGCTTGTGAATATCCCCAAGTGTCAGCTACCCACAGTCAGTCTTCTAGCCCTTGGTCCCTTAGTCCAAGCCTCCACGTCCGTCCTTCACCATTCTCAGTCCATCGGCATGAACTCTCTTGGCCTTTTTCATTGTCATTGACTGTATTAGTGCTCCACATCCGTGCACCACAAGGCAAGAGACATGTTGCACAAACACCACACTCACACAATGGTTAGTCACCAAACTCAACCAAAGCTTTATCATCTCCTGACATTACTCATCATCAACACACACATGGGCATATATCAACCATGTGTTCTCACCATCACTCTTGTTCCTTTGGTCCAGATGTGGTCGTGTGCCATCCGTGCCGTCCGTAGACTGGCCTTCAAACCCTTGGAATCATGGGCTAGAGGAGCCCTCAGGCCCTTCGTGGGGGTCGATTTGTCAGTGAGCGGGGTGATTTTTTCGCACGCGCCCTACCCATAGCATGGAGTATTTTTGATATGTTTTCATTCTTGCTCCGGTTGTGGAGTTAATGCATACGGCATGCCATGCTCCTTTTTGGGCAAACCAGCCACCACATGGCATCGACCCGTGTTGCCTACAACCATGGCATTTTGAGCATATGGATCCAGGCTGCCGTGCCCATCGTGGAGGATTTAAGGGAGCACGGTCCCTTGATCTGCATGAGGGCACACATGGGCGGCGTTAGCAGGCTGACACTATAGATTCGTCACATTGTGGCACTAGTTATTATGGGGTTGGACACGACGGTTTAGGGATGCCCATCAGGCTTGCCATAATGGTGAGTGATTGCCCTCACGCGATTGGGTTGTTCGGGTCGTCATTGTGAATAGGGTCTGGCCCTTTGGGGGTTGAGGGGGGCAAACGAATGATCTACCGCTCATGGTCAATTGGACAGTTGCTGTTGTTTTGGCTATTCATTGCCTCGGCCTATAAATAGCCCCATCGATAGAGGAGGGATTCACAAGAGGAAGGCAAACACCCTTCAAAAGCTTATCATCTAGTACTAGTCGCAATGGGAGGAAGGCCAGAGTGGGACGACGCCTCCCACATGAATCTTCATGGTGGTGACGGTGAAAGGCCCTAGTTTAATTTGGTTTTGTTAATTAAGTGACAACTTAGGTCGACTAACATGTGTTTGATGTGAAGTACACAGGTACACTAGTGTGAGCAACACTTAAAGCCATGGTGGAGAGGTGGCTTGGTTTTGTTGCAAGTTCTCAATTGGAGCTTTGGAGAGGCTCATTGCATATGAGACATGACATGGTGTCATGTGGCTAGGTGGAGAAGATCAAGTGACATGGCTTGGCTACGAAGGACTAGGTTGCTAGGGTGAAGGGCAAGTTAGAGGCTCGGGTGCAACGGACCGTGTGGCGGTGAAGTTAGAGCAAGGACTTGGTGCCGATAGACCAGGTGCAACGGTGAAGAGCAAGCAAAGTTGCGATCGATGAACCAATAAGGCCACATGATGATATGAAGTCGATCATATCATCTATAAGATATCAAGCCATGGATTACTTCTGATGATTACAAGTGGCTTGATGGAGGTTGGATGCTCGTGTGGCATCATTGAGTATGGAGATGAAATGGAATGCACAAGGCAAAGATATATTTGTATGACAGTTCATTCCACGGTCTAAGGTTGATGAGAGAAGTGCTTGACTGGGTTTATGATAGATAGTTGTACTATCAAGAGGGGTTTTCTTGTGCGATAAAAGGTTATCTAGTGCCACTAGGTGAGATCTAACTCGCATTGCATTTAGATCGAGTGGCGTGGAAAACAACAAGTGAAAATCTTTGCGAAATGTTTGTGAAAGGCTAACTCACATGTACAAGTTGGTGGAAGACTTGGGGAGTTCGCACAGAGTGAAGTATTGTTTCTACACTCATCGAAGATGTCCTATGTGGCACTGAAGTGCACACCGGAGTTCTCGGGCAATGGCGGCTAGCGGCAGTATTCAGAAATGCACACAGTGGCTTCCAGTGTGCACCGGACGTGAATCACTAGAGAGGTCTGGTGCAAAGGTAACAAAGCGCGGGAAGTTCAAATCTAGCCACCGGAGCTACTATTCAATGAGACCACCAGAGGTGCCACTGGATAGGAGTTCCAAGGAGGTTGTTGGCACGCGGTTGAAGAAGTTGCACGCACCGTTGTTGTCTGGTGGTCACCGGACTTGTGCACCGGATGGTGAACAGTGCCAACAACTAGTTTCAGAGACATTGGAAGTCGACCGTTAGGGGCATCCGGTGTGATGTCCGGTGGTGCACCGGACATATCCGGTGGTGCACACGCAGAAAGTGCATCTTTTAGGCAACGACTAGTTTGGCTAGTTTGGTTTGGTGGGCTATATATATGTGGGTTGCCCGGCCATTTGAGGTTGGTGTGGATATTTTCACCAAGACTGAATGGACAAACAATAATATAATTTGTTTTTTTTTATTTTCCCTATAATTTTGTGTTCTCTTATCCGTTCAACTGTAATCAACAAATGAGCTGAAAACTTTGTAAGAATTTGGCTGTGTGGGTTCGCAGACTGGAACATTTATTTTTTCAAAAAGAATCTAAACCTAAGTGATGAGTTTTGAGAAAGCTACGCATATCACTTTCCTATATGCAATAGGAATATTAGCTTTGGTGATAAACCTACGCATGCATATCCCTTTTGTAAATCTAATAGATCCGTATTAGCTTTCGATTCAATTGATTGATTGATTGATATCACTTAATATATCTAACGACTTAAATACTAGCTATTGCCTATAATATTACAATGAGATAAATATGGTAGCCAAGTTAAGTTTTGAAAATCTAAAAGGTCAATGTCATTTGTGAAGTTCTAAACATCGATGTCATCTGTGAAGGGGCTATCACATCCAACTTCAAATAAGTATCAGCTTCGTGTTCGACTTCTGCGCCGGACCTCGTCGGCCGGCCACTCCTATATATGCGCATCACATTGCCAGTCAGTTCGTTACTAGGCTATTGGACATCTGCCGATCGAACGTGGAGCCATGGAGGTGGTGCCGACATTCAACGAACACACAGCCGGTTTTGGAGAAGGCTCTGGATCAGGTGGAAATCATGTTCATGTGCAAACTTTGGAAACTATCGATCTAGACCACGGGCTGCGCATCCGATGGCTAGGGATGGAGGTGGGGCTTTTTTGCACTTAAACACCCGCCCCCAGCACTGCTAATCATGTTGTTTTGCAAATCACCCCTCCTCTAATCGCAGCGCACCCAGCAAATAGGTCCGTGTTATCGCCCGGCCCGTTCGTCTTTTCCATCGAAAGCAGGCGAGATCCCGCCGCCGCGTGCCCGCGACTCGCCGGTGGGCCGCCCTCCGCCTCGCCGCTCTCTGCCGCCGCCGTTCCCTGCACGCCTGGCTGTGACTCTCGCCCAGCGCAGCCGGATGGACGCCGTGCTGGTGCTCCGGGTCCTACTCTCCGTCGCGCGCCCGAGGAGCACGGCCCTCGGCAAGGTGCCGGGCTCCGTGGCGGCATACCGGAGGATGGACCAGTACGCCACGGCGCGGGCCACGCCGGGGGTGCTCGTCCTGCGCGTCGACGTGCCCATCTGCTTCGCCAACGCCAGCTACCTGCGGGAGAGAGTCTCGCCGGACGAGATGGTCTGAACTCTGAAGCTCTGAATATCATTGACATGAACACTAGGGTCTACAGTGTGTCTGACTGTACTTCTTGAAATTGAATGTACTCATAGAAGATGACGAAGTATATAAACTAGTATCTTTGCAATTTCAGTCTATTTTTTCACCGAAAGTGCTTTGCAATTTTTCATGCAGTTGAGTTCAGTTCAGTTGAGTCACAGAATTGAAAATAAACTAGTATCTTGTGCATTTCAAAAGGAGTTCACAGAAAGTGGTTAACTAAATTCTTCTTCTGAACTATGGCTTCAGCCACAAGGTCATATTGCAGGTACACTCGAACTGCAATTAAAAAAAAAGGAGCATGGTACAGTCGTACATTGCAGTGAACTCAAAATCCAAAGTACATTGCAGTGTTTACAAGAAGCACAAGAGTAAATTGTTCAATTGAAATATCAGTCAACAACATTGTTTGGGCAGTTACGTGCATCATGATCCCCTTCTTGCTTACATTTTCGACACGTCTGTTTACCTTTACCCTTACTTCCAGCCTTCTTCTCCTTCGTCTCCTTGCTCTTCTTAATTCTTTTGCATATCCCTTTCGAGTTGACATCATTTGGTGGATGTATATCGACCTCTTTTGGAATTTTACTACCGAGGAAAGATTCATATTCATCCTGTTTTTCAACTCTCATAGCAGGCATGATCTTTTGGAGAGGCTCTGCTAGGTTGGATAAACTAGAATATAAACAGTCCATCCCTTGTTCAGAGCTCTTGGCCATTTGAATAAGATCTTCAAACTTGTTGCGTGAATCTAAAATCTTTTTCCGCATGGCCACCTCCATAGGATCTTTAGGCTTTTCATCTAGTAGGTTACCTTCCTCATCAAAGAATAGTTCCCTATAAAATTGAAGATCTGATCAAGACTATTGTACAAAACAGAAAATATAGGTGAACAGAGAGGGAAAAAATAAGTACACACCTTTTACATCTTTTCTCCCATCGCTTCATTATATATAACGATGGTATCTCAGTTTGCTTCTCGGCTCTAAGCACTTGGATGATATGACGACATGGGATGCCATAAGACTCATATAATTTACAGGAGCACCTACCAAACATGTTCGACTTGTTCATCTGAACAAGTCGATCTTTTCCAGTTTGGCTGCTGATGGTGAAACATTTTATATCTGCACACTCTGAAATACCTTGAATAATGCAATGGTCTCTTGCAGCTAAGATTTGTTCCTAAAATTTACTGAAAACTTCATGTGTATATATCAGACTACATTGCTTCTCCATGGCCCATGGTGTCATCAATTTAGGAGTGGTGTGAAGACTTGTATTGTCAGCTTTCAATTCCTCTTGGCGCTGGCACTCCAAAGCTGTGTCAAACCTTAGCCAGAACTCAACAAAGGTCAACTTTCTACGAATGAAACGGTTAAAAAAAGAATTTGCACTCTCCGATCGTGATGTAGTCCTAAGCATTCCTGCTAGAGGTATGTCCAAAAAGTATACCGAAATCCATGAGTTGCGAATGGCAAACCTAGTGGAAAACCAATCGTTTCCCATGAGTTCATAATCTGTTATGATAGCATTCCATTGTGACACAAAATCATCTGAATTCTCGGTCCCCCAAACACACTTGTTTAGTCTTTCCCAAAACTTTTCATCTTTTCTTATAGAGGGCCCCACCTTCTCAGATACCTTTTCCATGATATGCCACATGCAAAGTCTATGAGCTGTATCTGGCAGAATCTGAGCAATAGCAGCCTTCATGCTCGCATCTTCATCGGTTGTGATTAGATGAGGTGCTACTCCACCCATAGCCTTAAGAAAGGTGTTAAACAACCATACATATGAATCGATCTTTTCATCTGCTAAGAATGCTGCCCCAAGGAAAACACTTTGCAAGTGATGATTAACTCCAGTGAATGGCACAAATTTCATGTTATACTGGTTGGTGGTATATGTTGCATCTACTGAAACCACATCACCAAAAACACTATAGTTTTTCCTGCATAAAGCATCTGCCCAAAATACGCGAACAAGTCGTCCTTGTTCATCCACCATAAACTCATAAAAGAAGGCTAGATTTACTTCCTTCTTTCGCTCAAGTTGTGCCACAAACATTTGTGCATCTCCATCCTTGATTTTGGTTCTGAGATCACGGTAATAGTTTTTCAAATCCATTAGTGTGCACCCAACATTCTGAAACCCACCCTCACTGACATGGAGAAGTCGATATGCCTGTGAGGTACCAATGCTAGCCTTATGACAATTGAACAAAGCACTCTTTGCCCTCTCACTGACATTACGGTTGGATCTTAGCAAATGCCTCTTATCTGGCGACACAAAACCATGGTTGTGTTTCTCAACCATTGAAAATATTCGATACTTCTTGTCGCTACCAAGCTTGACGACAATATGTGCCTCACAACCACATCTGGTTTTCATCACATTATGTGTCTTTCTTTTTTTCCCAGAATCATCACTAACATTTGTTACGTTCTCCTTTCTATACCCTTCCCTTGAACAACAGTACCTCTTGAATAATATTTCCTCATTTTGCTTCTTGTGCTGACCAACATGAACTGAGAAACCAGCTTCATGTGCATACGACTTGTAAAATTCCTCCACATCTGTGAGTGTATCAAAGATCATTCCAACCATTGGCTTCAAATGTTCTTTGGAACTTACTGCTGTACTCGGAAAAGATTTTGGCCGTGGTGTGCTTGGATGTTCAAGGTGGGCTCCAACTCCGGCGTCGTTGACGGCATGATCCTCAGCGGAAATGGGATCAACGGCGACAACGACATCAACAGCCTGATCCATGGCGGCGGCCTCGATGGAGACGGGATCAATGGCGATGACGGCATCAACAGCGACGACGGCATGAACGGCAACGTCACGCACGCCGGACTCCATGGTAGCGGCGGCGCAGACTCACGGCGCAACTCTTGATGAGTCTCCTCCTCCTACAGACTCACGTATGAGATGAGCATCAGACTCACGTATGACATGAACAAGCTAACGACTCCATGCCGGACTCACGTAAGAACAGGAGGATACTCACGTACGAACTGATTCAGATTAGTCTGGGCGTCGTCCTGATTCGTCTTCGCGTCAGCGTCTAGCGAATCAATGTCGACGTCTAGTGAATCCGGGAGCCAGGAGGTGGTGGCGCGCCTGCGATGCCGTCCTCGTCCTGCCCGCCTCGCCGAACAGCTCGTGGCCGCCGTCGGCACCCAGGAAAAATGAAACAACAAGAAACGAAACGACGCCAAACTATCGACACAGACCTGTTTGTTGGGGGGTGATTTGCAAAACAACATGATTAGCAGTGCTGGGGGCGGGCGTTTAAGTGCAAAAAAGCCACACCTCCATCTCTAGCCATCGGATGTGCAGCCCATGGTCTAGATCGATAGTTTCCAAAGTTTGCACAGGAACATGGTTTCCACCTTTTTTAACCGTTTCATTCGTAGAAAGTTGACCTTTGTTGAGTTCTGGCTAAGGTTTGACACAGCTTTGGAGTGCCAGCGCCAAGAGGAATTGAAAGCTGACAATACAAGTCTTCACACCACTCCTAAATTGATGACACCATGGGCCATGGAGAAGCAATGTAGTCTGATATATACACATGAAGTTTTCAGTAAATTTCAGGAACAAATCTTAGCTGCAAGAGACCATTGCATTATTCAAGGTATTTCAGAGTGTGCAGATATAAAATGTTTCACCATCAGCAGCCAAACTGGAAAAGATCGACTTGTTCAGATGAACAAGTCGAACATGTTTGGTAGGTGCTCCTGTAAATTATATGAGTCTTATGGCATCCCATGTCGTCATATCATCCAAGTGCTTAGAGCCGAGAAGCAAACTGAGATACCATCGTTATATATAATGAAGCGATGGGAGAAAAGATGTAAAAGGTGTGTACTTATTTTTTCCCTCTCTGTTCACCTATATTTTCTGTTTTGTACAATAGTCTTGATCAGATCTTCAATTTTATAGGGAACTATTCTTTGATGAGGAAGGTAACCTACTAGATGAAAAGCCTAAAGATCCTATGGAGGTGGCCATGCGGAAAAAGATTTTAGATTCACGCAACAAGTTTGAAGATCTTATTCAAATGGCCAAGAGCTCTGAACAAGGGATGGACTTTTTATATTCTAGTTTATCCAACCTAGCAGAGCCTCTCCAAAAGATCATGCCTGCTATGAGAGTTGAAAAACAGGATGAATATGAATCTTTCCTTGGTAGTAAAATTCCAAAAGAGGTCGATATACATCCACCAAATGATGTCAACTCGAAAGGGATATGCAAAAGAATTAAGAAGAGCAAGGAGACGAAGGAGAAGAAGGCTGGAAGTAAGGGTAAAGGTAAACAGACGTGTCGAAAATGTAAGCAAGAAGGGGATCATGATGCACGTAACTGCCCAAACAATGTTGTTGACTGATATTTCAATTGAACAATTTACTCTTGTGCTTCTTGTAAACACTGCAATGTACTTTGGATTTTGAGTTCACTGCAATGTACGACTGTACCATGCTCCTTTTTTTTAATTGCAGTTCGAGTGTACCTGCAATATGACCTTGTGGCTGAAGCCATAGTTCAGAAGAAGAATTTAGTTAACCACTTTCTGTGAACTCCTTTTGAAATGCACAAGATACTAGTTTATTTTCAATTCTGTGACTCAACTGAACTGAACTCAACTGCATGAAAAATTGCAAAGCACTTTCGGTGAAAAAATAGACTGAAATTGCAAAGATACTAGTTTATATACTTCGTCATCTTCTATGAGTACATTCAATTTCAAGAAGTACAGTCAGACACACTGTAGAACCTAGTGTTCATGTCAATGATATTCAGAGCTTCAGAGTTCAGACCATCTCGTCCGGCGAGACTCTCTCCCGCAGGTAGCTGGTGTTGGCGAAGCAGATGGGCGCGTCGACGCGCAGGACGAGCACCCCCGGCGTGGCCCGCGCCGTGGCGTACTGGTCCATCCTCCGGTACGCCGCCGCGGAGCCCGGCACCTTGCCGAGGGCCGTGCTCCTCGGGCGCGCGACGGAGAGTAGGACCCGGAGCACCAGCACGGCGTCCATCCGGCTGCGCTGGGCGAGAGTCGCAGCCAGGCGCGCAGGGAACGGCGGCGGCGGAGAGCGGCGAGGCGGAGGGCGGCCCGCCGGCGAGTCGCGGGCACGCGGCGGCGGGATCTCGCCTGCGTCCGATGGAAAAGATGAACGGGCCGGGCGATAACATGGACCTGTTTGCTGGGTGCGCTGCGATTAGAGGAGGGGTGATTTGCAAAACAACATGATTAGCAGTGCTGGGGGTGGGCGTTTAAGTGCAAAAAAGCCCCACCTCCATCTCTAGCCATCGGATGCGCAGCCCGTGGTCTAGATCGATAGTTTCCAAAGTTTGCACAGGAACATGGTTTCCACCTGATCCAGAGCCTAGTGGGCCAAGTTTTTTCTCGTATGCATGTTTAGCACGTTTTGTCGACAGTCCACACTCAGTACATGTACATGCATGTGCTCGTCGAGGTGCTCATGTTTGTTAACGTTTAAATTCTTCGGAACCGCCGGCAACATTCTCTGGATTCTATCTTTTTCGATCTTTATTAAAAAGTTTTAAACCACCGGCATGCCGTCATGCATTTTCGGTTCAAACTCATCTCCAACTCTGACGAAAATTTCTTCGATCTATCCAAAGAAGTAATTGATCCATGGCTTTGACTCACCAAATGATTGAAGCTTGGAGGTCATGGCGGCACGTCTAGAAGAGACCCCATTCTTGCTGTGTCCGCGAGGTGGAAACGGGATATTTTAGCAGGATAATATATTCAGAGACGACGAACCATATGTGCTGCTTCCTGCAGGCTGTGCATGACAATTTGAGCATGTCTATGTCTCCGGATACAACATAGATTGAAATGTTCTTTCTGAAAAAACTTCAGACTAGTATTTTGTCAATGCAAAGTTGGAATGGACTTATTATGGACCTTTGCTTGCATCGGGCATGAGAGGTGGCTGACCTTTTCTTTCTTCCATTTACTTTGCCTAAACCAAACAACAAAACACAAAAGGGACATAGATTGGCATCCGATCAGGGTTTAACGACTTTCAACTATTGGACTGATAATAACAGAAAAGAAAGTAGTTATTATACAAAGATGCGCATGGTGCTTTCTTAGAGCATCTCCCAGAGTACCATATTTCCCTTCCCAATCCTTGGTTTTTAGCAAGTTGAGAAAAAAACCCTCTCCAACAACTCCTAATCCATGCTCGCGTGTAGTTTTGCGCGTAGTCATGGTCGCACGGATACTGCTTTCCCATGCGTATCGGTCGGTCAATCTAAAGGTGGAAGGGTGTGAGAAATAATAAGAGTAGGAAAGGGTTCCTGATACAAATGTACGAAAGAGAAAGAATATATAAAAGTGGTTACGATAATTTAGAAATAGTATAGGATTCCTAATGTAAAATTATCTTCTATATTTTAGGAGCGGATTACTAGAAACTCTTGGAGATGACCTTTTCTTTTCCTCCCAATACTTTTTTAGGAGTTACAAAACTACATGCTTTTGGGAGGAAAAAATAGAATACTCTTGGAGATGCTCTTATATATCTATCTAAACGTAAGTGATGAGTTTTGAGAAAGCTAAACATATCACTTTCGTATATCCAATGGGAATATTAGCTTCGGAGATAAATCTACGCACGCATATCCCTTTTGTAAATCTAATAGAGATCCGTATTAGCTTTCGATTCAATTGATTGATATCACTTAGTATATCTAGCGACCTAAATACTAACTAGTGCCTATAATATTACAATGAGATAATTATGGTAGCCAAATTGAGTTTTTTTTTAAATCTAAAAGGACGACGTCATCTAAACGTCGATGTCATCTGTGAAGGGGGCTGTCACGCCCAACTTAAGTATCAGCTTCGTGTTCGACTTTTGCGCCACATTGCCAGCTTGTTCGTTACAGCTGGGCTATTGTCCTACTGCATGCCTATTGGTTCATGCATACGTGCTCGCTTTTCGTAATCCATGCAAAGAACCAGTTGAAAAGTCTCTGCGCACGAAATTCCCTAGTTATTAAAGTCAAAACGGCATAATCTACTGGTACACTCCTAATAAAGAAGTCAAGACCGATACGTCCTGGCAATTGGTCTGCTTTTTGGCTTGCGTCACGCGGAGTTCAAACAGATGTCTGAGATGTTGGGATGACTGGGACTGACGGACGAACGCCGGCCGGCCGATCAGATCAGGACTCGCAAGCGGACATTCTTGCTGTTGGTGTCACAGTGTCGCAGACGTGCCCGCTGTGCATACACGCCGGCCCGATCGGATCATCATCACAAGTCGCAAGAGAACATTTTTTTGTGAAAGACGCAAGGGAACATTTCTGGCTGTTAGTTGGTGTCACACAGTGTCTCAGGCGTACTCACCGTGCAGTGCATACAAGTAAGCAAGCCTAGCCAACTAGGTACGTACAAACATGCATGTATTGGAGTATTGTTTATGTATATACGTGCATGACTGAGCAACTCGCCGAAAATATCCAGCCCGATGCCCCGATTGCTTGGTCTGGTTCTTGAACATCTATACAGGACAGCAGAGGTCTCTGTGTCACTGTGCGTCAATATATATAGCATGCATGCATGCCAGTGGCGGAACCAGGGGCGCCCCCCACCCCCCAACCCCCAGCACAGTACATTTTTTTAGTACCTATATAAATATTCAAATTTATAGCACAAAAGATATCAATTTTTACTCATTTTTACTAAGATATTATGATTTTGGTTATAAATAGTGTAAAAGTTTTTAAAAAGTTATTGAAATATATAATTATGTATATTTTATCATACTAAAAAATACGATCATCATATGTGTCCGGCCCCCTTAATCAAAATTACTAGTTCCGCCTCCTATGCATGCTGATATGTCTGAGACATGCCCTCATCCGTTGATTTAAAAAAAATACACGAGGCTAAAGTCCGTTTGTCTGTTTCGCGTTATGCGACTGCGTCATGTTTTAAAACCATATGTAAATTTGAAATTTCAAACCTAGCTAGAGTACGTCTTTGACACAGCCACACCCACACGCAGCTGTCACACATATGCTAATACATACTGTGGCTGCATCAGACGTCGAAGAAAAAGAGCTGCAACAATTTATTATTAGTCAATGGACACATAACACCAGAAAGCTTAATTTAACTTGGGACGGAAGAAACAGACCAGATCAGCTCAACCTGTTTGGATAGAAGTTTAGTCCATGTTTTGGATGGCAGTTAGAAGGCCTAAACATTAAGTAATCATGGTCTAATAAAAACTAATAGAGGCAAATTGATGAGTAGAACACATTAGAAAAAAAAACTTTTCACTAGTCCATATTTAGCCTATTATCCGACGACGGACTAAACTAGCAACCCGAATGTCGCCGTCGTGCCGGTTCCCGGTGAAGATTCAAGCGTAGCTAGCTCGGACTCAGATGTCGTCGTCGCCGTCACACGCTCGCGCCACCGCGGCGAGGCAGTAGTAGAGATCGAGCTAGGAGGCCACGCCAATCAACTCATGCTAACGGAGGAGAGGGTGTTCTAGGGTAAAACGTGGCTTCTTGAGCCACACCGTGCAGTGCTCACTACCCCAGATCTGGACATCACTGTCGGTTCAAAAACCCCCTTCACTGTCGGATTTTGAACCGACAATGGCATACCGGCAGTGATGGGGGTTGACATCACTGTCGGTTCTTAAGAACTGACACTGATCTACAGGCAACCGTGTCAGTTCCTAGCTCCACCCGGCAGTGTCCAGTTGAACAACACTGCCGATTTGTAGTCCCAACCGACAGTGATGGTTGCTTCAAGAGTGTCGGTTTTTTGCTCAAGCCAGCAATGTTGAGCAAGCCTACACTGTCGGTTCATGGCACAAGCCGGCAGTGTTGAGCAAGCCAACACTGTCGGTTCATGGCTCAAGCCGACAGTGTTGAGCAAGCCAACACCATCGGTTTGTTGCTAACCGGTAGTGATGGTTATGACAACACTGTCGGTTTGTTGATAACCGATAGTGATGGTTACGACAATACTACCGGTTTGTTGCTAACCGGCAGTGATGGCCCGTTCACATTTTATTGTTTTATAATTTATTTTAATTTATATTTTTTCGTGGAATCGGGTTTCGCTTTATATACGCTATGTAGATGACAGGTCCATCAATATTAAACATTACAAATGTTACGGTTACAGTTCAAATGTTCTTATCAAGATCTCGATCCCTCAAAATAAAAAAGAAATTATTTGATAAGATGAAGCATGCTTCTCGGACTTCTTACAATAATCTAGCGAGCCGCTCTGGGCCATACTGGTCCTTGAACTTCACGGATTATGCAATGAAAAATACTTCATCTTTTTCCAATACCTCGGCTAAGATGAATTTTGCCAGCTCCGATTGCAGTGCGACGATCTCCATGTCTAACAGCCTTTCGTAGTTATATTTCTTGCGCCGTCGTTCAAAAAAAGGTGATATCCAAAGAGGAATCAATAAATTATTTTATTGAATTATTAACAAACATAAATGAAATGAGGATTATACACACCAACTTATCTACTTCTTTCGATTTCCCGCCGATGTAGTGAAGCATTGCCCACATTACATAAAACCCGCATTCATTGTTTCCCGCCGACTGTTTTAGGTACTTCCCCTCCATTTCGATAACCTTGAATGGGACCTGCGTCCCACCGATATGTCTTCTTCGGACACTGTGCAACATTAAAAGGAGAAACATTAGAAAGCGGTATGTGTGACTAGAAAATAATATATTATTAGGATCACTTACTAATTCAGCACTGCCACCAGTGCATCCAGATGATGAAATAGTTTTTTCTTCGAGTCCCACACCCCATTCAGATTTTTAGCAAGATTGACATAAATGAAGACGAAATGATTTCTAGCCTACACATACTCGTAGTTGTAGGCTAGAAGTATGTGGATTTTGTTCTTCATCTTGAATTCATAAAAAACAGCAATCAATCTCTCTTTTAGGTCTTCCACGTCACATCCATGGAGCCCTAAACATGTCTTCTCATTGACTCACAAGGGGTCCAAGAAGCCTATGTTATCCCATTTGTTTTTTAGTATGCAAAATTTTGCTATACACCTATATAAAATCATGGAAATTGCTTAAAAGTTAACAATTTGTGTCTCGAGAGAGTAGTTAATTATAATATCGTGCACGTAGGGTACTTACATAGTCCACAGTGTCAACATTTGTGAATCAAGAGAGCGTTTCTGGTATAGCTGGAACAAGCACTTCCACTCGACATCGAACTTCTCTTCTTCAGAATAATGAAAAACATGTGGCGAACAGATAATAACCTCAAAACTAAAGTCCTCCATCTCTATTGCTTGAGCCATGTAATATTCATGCAACTGGCGCATATATGTTGTCAAATTTTTATACTCGTCATTGAGAACCAAAAGATTGCTCCTTTCATACTTCATTGCCGGTGTTCCCGTCCCTTGTACACCATAATAGATGTTCGCGGCCTCTTCCTTGGTTAATTCGGGGTTGTCTTCAACGTACTTCTGTATTTTCCTTAAATCTTCATTGTGCATTTCATCGGCTCTTATTGTAGCGTACTGATTTTGTGTTTGCCTGTTGAATTTGGACTTCAACAAACACGGAGGCTGTGAGGCACATAGATTGAAGAAACTAACACAATCTTCCTTCGAGATGTGTGCTGTAAATTTTTCTTCAATCAAGTTTGTAACGCTACCACTGAACGACCTTTTTCTTTTTTTGGTCCACTTTGAGAGCATTAGCGACTGAATCCAAGGACCTTTTCTACGACTGCAAGGATGCCTTTGATCTTGTTTTGGGCTGAGGTGGAGAAGGAGGAGGAGGATGACAACGAGAATTCTATTTTTCCAGGGCTGATGAAGATGGAGGAGGAGGAGGAGTCTTCTCTTTTCTCGGGGCTAATGAAGATGGAGTCAGACGAGGAGGAATAGAAGGAGACCTATGTCTTCTCGGGGGTGATGGCAAGGGGTGAGGAGGGGAGTGATCTCTGTTGAGAGATGGTGAGTGATCATCGCGGGTGGGCGAAGACTCATAGTCGTCCTCATCATCAAAGGACAATTGGTGGTCAAGCTTAATGAAGCGCTTGCGCCAAGCCACTTGAGAGCCCTTGTTATGACCAAGTTTCAGCCTGTCTTCCGCTGCGGGGTACTCAATGTGTATCTTGTTATACTTCTTATCAAGTATTCTGTCAATGGTGACGTGAGTGTACCCCTATGGTATTGGGCAGCCATTAATGGTCCCGTCTCCCGTAGACTAGGCCTAGCCGAGCACTACCTTGTCCTTTGTCCATTCCTAACGGATGTACAACTTGACATTGACAGGTTCAGTGATGCTGTCCACCGGATGAGGCACATTCGCATCTTCTTCATCGAGCGGGGTCGATCGGCAGTTGTTGCGACCCCTAAATTGTGGGCTAAAGACAGTAGGAGTATGGTTTTGTGTTACTCCTGACCCCTTGGACAACAAAATTTGCTGGACTCGTGCTTCAACAGTCGCCACAATCCGTGTGTTCATTCTATCTTCTATCTCTTTTAGTCACCTCAAATACTCTGCCTCCTAATCCGCTCTACCCCTCGAGCGGCTCCGGTAAGTGTAAGATTCTTCGAGGAATGCTAGTTTCCAAGGAACAACACTGGTTTCTCTAGTGTGACCAGGGTGCTCCTTGGTTCCGAGTGCTTGGGTGAGCATGTCTTTCTCTCTATTATAAGTGTAAGTCCCTTGCCTCACCTCCTTAGTTACCTGGGAGATCCTCTAGATGAGTTCGCTCATGGGTGGATTTATGGAGCTAAAGCTCCCGTCCTCGGCGTGGCGTACATTCCTCCCCATACAGTATAATAACGATCTTGGCTCCCAATGTGTGGTCTTAACCTAAACGCCTTCCTCAGCAAAGCGATCCATCTTTTCAAGTTCTGCTTCAAATTCTAGCATCTTTTTGGCGTAGCCACGAGAGCTGAGATGATGAGGATTCGTCACTTTCTGCGAGTTCTCCTTATTCTTCCTGCTCAGTTCTAAGTACTCCTCAGATAACCTGTATTCCTTGAAATCCTGCCAGAAGTCCTTCTGCTTGCTAAACTATCCACCATCAAAATCTGTCTCTTTATTTTGGAGGACAAAATTCTTGTACGATGTCCTCTTGAAATTCTTAAAGCATGTCCCCATGATTTCTTTTGCTTTTTTCTTGACTACCTCCTTGTCATACTCCATTGGAAAGTGAAATACTCTGGGATCTTGATGTCCCATATGTAATCCTTCTCACTTTCGGGAAACCTCCGTGGGTCATTTTCTTTCCCATTCCACTTTCTGTACCTAATCGGGATGAAGTCCCTTACAAGTAACCCGAGGATAGTCTTGTATTTGGTCAAAGCTATAGGCAGTGAGAGTGGATCCCTGAATTCATCGAACTCAGTGATGTGCCAGTGTGCATTCCTACCAATAGGAATCTTTGACACGCCTCGCTTGGATTTGGCCTTCCTGCTACCCGAACCCTCTGTCTCCTTGGCTGACGGAGGCTCCTGCTGGAGACACCAAGTAAGCTATGACCCTCTCAATTGATTAGCGTGTGTGGCTACATAGTCACATGATACCAAAGTTACCTAGCCATCTTGGTCATTTTGACCCAGATTGAGCAGGCCGGACGGGGTCCATGGCTGCTCGTTCTCACCGTCCTGATTGACACTATCACCATTTGTTGGATCATGCGACTCTCCTGTCCCAGCGATATCAGCCGCTTCTTGTTGCCGATCTGTTTTTCGGTGACAGGGTAACAGGCGACGATGAGTTATGGCTATGACATGATCGTGGTTAGTTTTGGCTGTGAACAACTACTAATAGCATATGTGTGTGTGTGTATATATATAATATGTTTAATGCAAAGTCTAATAATAAGTCCACATACAACAAAGTCATATAATAGCATATGTTCACCTAGAATAAATTCATTGTTTGATTGACCACATACAACAAAGTCCACCTACTGTTCTACAAAACTAAGCCTACATCAACTTTTAAATAAGAAAAATAATGACCATAGCCATAAATAAAAAGCATGATATCTTTCCAAGACTAAGGAGCAATTCTCCTAATCTTCACATCTCCGGCGGGTGGCTTCTCTTCAATCTCCAGTGCCAACGGATGGCCATGGTTTGCATTCATTGGACCATAGTAGGCCGGTTGCCCATGGTTTGCAAGGTAGGCCGGATGACTATAGTAGGCCCTCAAAGCTTCAGCTTTTGTGTTGTATTTTTTGTGCAAATTACCAGGGTAGCGATTGACTTGAGCATAACAATCTTTCCAGGTTCGATAAATCCCAGGCATGTGACCAACATGCACTACATACCATGCCATGGTTGCCTATACATTTAAGTAAATTAGGTTGTCATTCAAACATGATGTATCAGAATATTAAGTTCATATACAGCTAATGAACAAATACTATCTAGATAAAGAGGCATCGAGCAAGCTATATTGTGAGAGGAGGTACTTGCAGCATCTAGCAAATTAAATTGTTCTTCATGATTTTAGCATGAAAAAGCTTGTCCAACACCGGTTGAGATGGTTTGGACATGCCCAACGAAGACCTCCAGAGGCACCGGTGTGTAGTTGAATCCTAGGCTAGGATAGTAACGTGAAGAGACAGAGGAAGACCGAAGTTGACTTGGGTAGAGGCAATAAAAGGAGACTTGAAAGGATGGAATATACCCAAAGACTTAGCCTTAGATGGGAGTTCTTAGAAAATAGCGTTGTTGTTGTTGTTGTAACAAAGACTTTCTCATCTAAAAAGTTAAAACAGTTGTTTAAAATGCCAACATTCAACACAGAACCAAAATTATATAGGAACCATGGAGTGGACCAACATCTGGTTAAGCTCATTCTAATTGCAAGCCTTTATAGGCTGTATACTGATGCACAATACCAAAATTATATAGGAACCATGGAGTGGACCATGCTACCATAGTTCTAGCAAATATCACACTAAAAGTGGAGTTACCAAATACCAAGCACATACCACTCAACATGGCCAATTTAAACAGTTGCTTCCTAAAGGCTAGATCATGCCATCAAGTTAAGCTGCGAAGCAAAAACTGCCACTCTTAAACATTGCAATACCACAATAAGAACGACATTTATGTGCAGAGTAATTGTGTCATCTTATTGAACCCTCATATCTGAATGATAAATTATACAACATGATTATAAGTATATGACAGTGAATGAACAGAGTTTAACCACATTAGGTACTTTTGCTAGTACTCCTACAATGGATTGGCCTAATGTTTTTTCTACCACTAAGTAACTGTAGTTCTTCTCATAAGTTGGCTTTCAAAAAAATAATACTAGCAAAGCAGGTGTAAAGATGTTGATCAAGCTTCCAGATAATTTTATACAATGCAGTTCTTCTCATAGGTCAGCGGTATAGATAAACAGATCACACCAGCACTCATCGTGGGGCATTTTATCAAACACATAGCGGGCAATGAGCCATGCACTCACCATGGGGGTGGGAAAGCAGCTGTCCATGTGCTCCTGAAGGCCTCGGCGGTGAGAGTGCAGGCGTGGAGGAGGGGCACGGCCGGCGTCATGGACGAGGAATGAGGGCACGGACGGCGCGGTGGTCCGGCATGGGGCGGTGGATGGCGTCGCTGGAGCTAGCGTAGGACTAATGGGGATGCATCGAGGGGACGCACGAGCATCAATGTCGAAGAAGAGGAGCGTGGGGCTAGGAACGGCGGCGTGGGGCTAGGAACGGTGGCGCGGGGGGTGATGAATGGGTGCGCGGGGAATGATGGTGCCCATCGACATAGGGTGGTGCTCCGACGACGCGAGGGGAGGGGTTGGCGCGGAGTTGAAATGACTTTGAAAAATTTCAACCCACACCTTTCTTTTATACCAATGGTTCATCACTTTCAGTTGTAAGTTCTAAACTGATAGTGATGAGGAAACATCACTGCCGGGCCATACCTCGAATCGGCAGTGATGGGGTGTAGCAGTTCTGGGTTAAGTAGGATATCTTTTCCCTTTCTTTCGAATTCCTCCAACAGCTCAATGGTTAAGACTCCACAATTTAGCCTCCGAGACCCGTGTTCGAGTCCTAGGCAGCCCAATTTTTTGGTTTAATTTTATAAATTATTAAATGACTTTGGAAAATTTCACCCCGCACCTTGCTGTTATTCCAATGGTTCATCACGGCCGGTTGTAAGTCTAAACCGATAGTGATGAGGCAACATCACTGTCGGGTCATTCTTTGAACCGATAGTGATGGCAGTGTAGCAGTAACGGGTTAAGTAGGATGTCTTTTCCCTTTTTTGAATTCCTCCGACCAGCTCAACGGTTAAGACCTGATTTTAGCCCCCGAGACTCATGTTCGAGTCCCAGGCGGCCCAAATTTTTTGGTTTAATTTTATAATTTATTAAGCTCTCTAAAAGGTCAAAAAAATATCCTTAACACACCTCCTATACTAGCGCAGCGTTTAAGGCTCAGAACTCTGCTTCCCGAGACCTGAGCTCGAACCCGAGGGCTGGCTCAATTTTTTTTAATTTTTTATAAATCATTGCTGGTTTTCAAAATAAACCGACAGTGATAATCAGCATCACTGTCGGTTTTGTCTCATCACTGTCAGTTTTTTGAAACCAATAGTGATGTTTATATATATTAAAAAATTTCTTTTATATACTGAATAAATAGAAGCATGTGTATTCCTATGTCGAAATAGCTTAAATTTTTTTTGGCAAACATGTACACCCAAATTAAGGCTCCAAATAAGATCTTAGGTTATTCTGATCATTTTTTTATTTATTATATTTTTCTGTGTGCTGAATGAGATAAAAGAGGTTGAATTTTATCTTGGACCCAATAGATTTTTTTATCGACCTCCACAAAATTCTTATCCCTAGGGCACATTAGAGCCTGTGTAAAAGTTTGGCACCATTCCGGATCTTTTTGTGGGTAGACTCAGTTCAACCTATAATTAATCAGTGTCATCGCGCGGAAATTCAATTAAACCTCCGAAAGTAGCAAACCATCTTTGAAAAATCCCAAACTAGGTATTTTCTTCACACGTGGCATGTGCAAGCCTAAGAAAAAGTTTGAGACCAATACGATACCGGAATGCGTATGAACCACAGAAACCTTGATACCCTATGTGTGTAGTCATGGTTCGATGAAAGGGCTCATGTACCTCTGTGAAGCATGTATAGTCCGCCTATGTTGAAATGGCTTGAATTTTTTTGGCAAACATGTATACTCAAATTAAGGCCCCAAACAAGATCTGAGGTTTTGTTGATCATTTTTTATTAATATATTTTTCTCTGTGCTGAATGAGACAAAAGAGGGTGAATTACATCTTGGACCCAATAGATTTTTTCATCGACCTCCACAAAATACTTATCCCTAGGGCACATTAGAGCCTGTGTAAATGTTTGGCACCATTCCAGATCTTTTCGTGGATAGACTCAGTTTAACCTATAATTAATCGGTGTCGTCGCGTGGAAATTTAATTAAACCTCAGAAAGTAGCAAACCATCTCTAGAAAATCCCAAACTTGGTGTTTCCTTCACCTATGTCACGTGCAAGCTTGAGAATAATTTTTAGACGAATATGACACCAAAATGTATATTTCTAGTTGCCCAACAAATGTTACATAAATTACATGCATGACAATAATTAAACACACAAGCCGCACAAATTAAAATTAGAACCTAATTAAACTATGACCTTGCAAACCTAGCTAAATAAACATTAATTACTATCAGAATCACTGTCGGGATCAATCGGGCCACGCACACTAACATGCCTCTGTAGCCACATATGGTAATTGATGTCATGGATTATGTATCCGCTTGTATCGATGGAGGTCAATACCCATATGAATGCACTCTCTCGTGCCTCACAATACCAAAAGAATGGTCGGCCATAGATGTAACCTACTGAATGACCACTGCCCCTATTATTAATCATTATGTAGTACTGGCGTCCTTCTGTACTGAGCTGGCCAAGGTTTTCATTGAAGAAGTCCCAATCGTACCTGAGTTGCTCTCTAGCTTGGTCTAGAACGGCCCACAAGCCACATGCAGCATAGGTAAGGTCCTGAAGTGCAATCTGCATGCAGAGAAAAAGGAAAAAACAGAGAATGTTATTACAATAATAAACAACAAATAACCACGACTCGGGTATAAGTGACCATTTTACCACATCCGCACTGTTGTAGCTCGCAAACCATTCGCTTGCTTGCGGAATGGGGATATCACCAGCATTCAAAGCAAGTGCCTTAAAGTGCGAGAAATCAGGCACATCATAGCAAACACGTCGAAGTGCCTTTAAATAGAAGCGCACGGTACTAAATTGGGCACTTATGACGTCTGGGCTCTGTTTTCCCGTCTCGTGGATATGGTTCCGATGATTTGCACCCCTCAAAGGGATGGAAAAACTGAGTTCACACGTCCATAGCCGACCACTTGAATTAGATGTCGTGTTCTCGACGATGTCCACGATAAAGAACCAGTTAAGTGCTGTTCGCAGTCAATCTATTGGGGATATAGTTTGCGACATATATGTATGCAACAATGATATTAAACTAATTACACTTATTTGTTAGCATCAAAAAACAAAAAATATTGGAAAATATTTCTTACAATAGCTGGAATAGGGAATCGTGGAATGGCCACATTAGGAGCGAATGGCTCATCGCCAGGGTGGAAACCTTGTTCTTGTGGTGGGGGAGGTCCATTGTTCATACCACCTGATCGATAAAATACAAAAAAAATATGAAAATAAAATATATGCACAAAAAAATCTTCCAAGTAAAATATGGCAACATAATTAAATATAGATCGAATGCAAGGAATAAAAATATATATAAATATAGAATGCAAAGAAACATGAATATAAATATAGATCAAATGAATATAGATAGAATATTGGACAAGACAACATATCAATACCATTGAAAAATACAGGAGCCATGACCAAATCACGTAGAGAGAGTGAATTTCTTGAGAAGTGAGAGTGAAACGTGAGAAATGGAACTGTGAGAGTTCGTGGGTTGGTGGGATCGATGTATATGGCCGACGGTTTGTTTTATATAGGAGGGCATGGACATCACTGTCGGTTTTTAAATAGAACCGACAGTGAAAGTTAATATCACTGTCAGTTTTTAAATAGAACCAACAGTCAAAGTGAATATCTCTGTCGGTTTGTAATTAGAACCGACACTGAAGGTGCATATATGTAAAGGATATATTTACTTAGATAGTACAGTGGGAAAGTTTTAACAACAATGATATATCTATTTAGATAGTACAGTGGGAAAGTTTTAACAACAACGATATATTTATTTAGATAGTATAGAAATACATCAAAAAATAACAAAAATATTAGAAATAAGTTACATATACGATAACAAATAATTATACTAAAATTCCATATATGACAACAAAGACCTATTTGTGTACATGTCAATGTTACAATCAATGTGTATCAACATATTATAATTTAACCACCTCAGTAGCATTCTTCTAGCACCAACTAGGGTCAAACAGCAGCATCGAGGTGGTCTACGAGCTATACCGATTGGAGATGACAAGGTGGCATTGATGAATCCATGCCTCTACTGTACATGGCCTTTTTCTTGGTGTAGTCTAGATAAGCATCACAGCGGATGGCTCTGTGAACCTCGCAGCATCTTCAATCTTTGGCGTTGCTCTATCTTCAGTAGCATTCTTCTAGTACCTCTTGTGTGCACCATTTTGGTGGACTACGATGCATAACGATATTTGTGGTTTGTTGTGAGAGGAAAACACCGTATCATGACTGATGAGCCTTGGCTAAAACCAACATGCATGGAGAGGCTCTCTAGCAAGGCGACATTTTATAGGCTAGCTGTCGTGGTAGGTGGGAGCAGTGCTCCTGCTATGGTGATCAGTGGGAGCACTGCTGGCCCATGAGGGAATATTCATATCACTGTCGGTTTTGATAAAAAACCGGTAGTGATAGGGGTCATTAGTGCCAGTTTTCAGAACCGACAGTAATTCCATGTATCACTGTCGGTTTTTAAGAAAAAACCGACAGTGATAGGGCTGATAAACAGTGCTGCTGCCGTAGGCGCTCAGCTTTTATTTTTTTGAAATCAGAGCCACTACCGCGGGCTCTGGATAAAATAATTTTGTCCCGCCTGGGTTTTGAACTGAGGGAGCGAGAAAGAGGGATTAGTGGCTTAACCGCTGCGTTAAAGGAGGATTTACGTTAGGAAATATTTTGTTATCATTTTTATAGTTTAAGTTGGGGTTCATTTAATTCTATAAAAATAAAAAAAGGTTTGCAGCACCTAGATTCGAACCAAGGGCGCAGGCTTCACAGTAGCTGGCTTTTACCGCTGCGCTATGATAGGGAGTATGTCAAGGTACATTTTCTTTTTTGTTTTATCCTCTAAACGGGAGTTAATTAATTTGAGGTCTAGATTATAGGCCTTAACCGCTGCGCTAGCATTAAGGATTATGTTAGTTTAGGTTATGTTTTTTCTTTTATCCATTTAGTGCATGTAAATACATATAATTTATTGTAAAATAATAAAAATATTTTTGTCTTGATTATTTAATTCTATGATAATTAATTAATGGTCTATAATTATCAAATAATAGTATTTCTAAACATCATCTCAATATTTGATTACATAGTTAATTATTTAATGTTAGAGAAGCACACAAAATATAAATTAGATTACATAGTTGGTGAACAACGTCCGAATAATGATTACATAGTTAATAATATTCTAATTATCTTTAGGTGCATCAACAATGAGGGCCTCATTGTGATCAAGCCGTACGTAAGCAGGTTCGTCACCCTCTTGAAGGATAGGTAGGGGTACGTTCGCCCCAAATAGAGGCATTTCCTGATAACCCCTGTAGTCTTCTTCATCTGTCACTCCATCGACACCGACAATCTTTCTTTTCCCTTCTAGGACTACTTTTAGTCTTCCTTTTGTCTTGTTGTCTCTTGCATAGAAGACTTGCATAACATCTCTTGCAAGGACGAAGGGATCATCTCTGTATGCGGTCTTAGTGAGATCAACGGTAGTGAACCCTTCGTTGTCAGTGTTGATTTTCTCGAGCCAGACCCACTAGCAACGAAAAAGAGCTACCTTCAATGGACCATAGGCTAGCTCTCATATCTTCTCTATGAAACCATAGTATGTCACCTGCACATTGCCATTTTTGTCATGACCATCAAAACGAAGACCACAATTTTGGTATATGCTCTTTCTATCTTGCTTTTTTGTGTAAAATGTGAATCCATTGATCTCATACCCTTGGTACTTAAGATATGTACTCGAAGGTCCCTTGGCTATGGCTTCCAGTTGATTACCCAACTTTATTCCAAGCAAGCGGCGTCGCAACCAGTTGATAAATTTCTCCTTATGTTTTTATCTAGCCAAGCCTATGACCTGCTCAGATATAGAGTTTGCAACGATTGCCTATGCTAGTCAATGTATGGCATCACACCCTCGGCTTGCTGGAGAACAGCGAACTGTGCCTATCTAAAAGAAATAGGGTCATCTACTATAACAGATTTCTCCTCGATCGTTTCTTTGCCACGTAGTCTTCCCTTGTGATGAGATTCTGGAACTCTGACCCTTTTGATGTCTAGATAATATGTGCAGAACTCAATGGCCTCCTCTGTTGACCATCCTTCAACCATGCCCCCTTCTGGCCTGAATCTGTTCCTAACATACCTCCTAAAAATTTTCATCAATCTTTCAAAAGGGAACATCTGATGCAGGTACATTGGGCCAAGGGCTCTAATTTAGTCAACAAGATGAATGAACAGATACAATGAGATATCATGGTAAGTCGGCGGGAAATGCATCTCAAGCCTAACGAGAGTTTCGGCTATGTCCTGCTGCAGCTGCTCTAGCGTAGACACATCAATGATCTTTTTTGAGATTACTTTGAAGAACGAGCACAACTTTATGATTGGGGCATAGACCTTTGGGGGTAGGATACCACATAGGGCAACAGGGAGCAGCTGAGTCATAATGACATTGTCGACACAGAATTTGATCCTGTGCTGAGGACACACACAGCAAGCCAGAAGGGTCCGCTCGATGGAGCAAATCCGCCTAGCTTTAGCGCAGGGGTGGTCGATCCTGCGCAATCCTTCCGAGGTGTGCCAATCAATTTGACCCTGCAATTGACAAGGAGAGAAAGTTCATCAGTAATTAAGGGCGAAACTTGTCAGTGTTGCCAGACAGTCCTGAATG